>NW_027273861.1:5117500-5717500 GCF_046630095.1 Trachinotus anak | reverse complement strand
ATTGTGGAGTGGCCTCTTCAGCCAGAGCTGCAGACACATATTCAGCGTTTCCACTGACGGTTGAGTGTGATAAAATAACCATGAACCGAACTAAATTGTTGACAGATACAACATGATTACTCTTGTAATACTGTAAATGATAAGAAGAAACAAGTTGTATCATGTTGGGTCATTGACAGAAAAAAAAAAAAAAAAAAATCAAACAAAGAAGAAATGATTGAGGCAAAGAAACTCTTTTAATAAGAAAAATGTCTTTGTTTCTTTGAGCTTTTCACGGTGTGGGGGTGTTTTCTTTCTTTCCTTGTTCCTCTGTGTTTTATGGTGTAATCAACATTATTGATTATGTCTCCAAGGCAGCGAGTGAGTAGATGAGCTGTGAATGAACCACACTACAGTAAATTCAGCCGTTTGTTCTCTTTGGTCTTTGATGGATAAATCGTTCCCTCAGATACTGAAAACATCAGGCTGCAGTTGCTTTAACCAAGTGACACTGTCAGCTGTAAACGAACTGCTGACATTTTAAAACACAGTTTGACTGCCTCGCTTTGCAGTCCATGAATTGTTTATTATGTATGCAATCAGTAATTAATAAATGCATGACTACGACTACGTGTGGATTCATTTATGAATTAATGTATGACACTCGTGTTACTATGAGGTAATGGGATGACTTCATAGTTCAGGAGCAAAATTGCATGCAGTATAATGAACACCTTAATTAATGCCTTAATTATTGAGCCTTAAGGGCTCATTTGTTGATTATTACTTTGCAGAAAATCATTGTGTTTGTGAACTACAGTTTTTTTGTAATAATCATTGATTCACTATTAAGGTCTTCCTTAATTTACTTCCTTGTTTACTGTCAACAAAAATAAAATCTGTGTATTCCATAGTCAGACTAAAAATCTGAAAAAAATTGATTATGAATCATGTCAGAGGTCGTTCCAGCTAAAACGTGCCTACTTTTCCGTAGCATTTCTTTTTTTTTTTTTTTTGAAGGAATTTTAAAGGAATAGTTTTATATTTTGTGCTTTTTTTGCTGAGTTAGAGAAGAGTGACACCAACCTCATGTCTGTGCGTTACGAGCCATTCCCATCAGCCAATTAGCTTAGTTTTTGGATTAAGACTGGAAGCAGGAGGAAACAGAAGACCTGGCTCTACCCAAAGATGAACAAATCCACCTACCAGCACCTCTAAAACTCACTTAGTGTGTTATAACTTGTTTGTGTAAAATATAAAAAGAATAAAAACATAAGAATGAAAATAAATTTTGAGTTAGTTACACGTTGAAGCTATTTCTTGGATGGGGCAGTAACCTCCTGGAGTTCCTGGTGAAACCCCAGCATCTTCTTTTTGTGCCATTTTACTTCTTCTTCAGCTAGAAAAGATCTTTTCCCTCCACTCTGCAGTCATGCAGCTGCTGAACTCCGGTTGTCTAGTATCTTTAGTTTTTGTGTGCACTCCAGGAGCTATGAGCAATGCTGGCTATTTTTGACATTATCACATCTCAGGATATAAACAGATTCCTGGAAGCTCAGTGTTGGAGTTAATGTTAGCAAAGTGGTTGTAAATACTTTTGCCCAATCAATCACCTGAATATAGGCCATGAAAAACATGTAGACCAGTTGTCAGGAAATTAACAAACTGACACCCTCACGTAATGCCACAGTCTTAAAAACTAAATCTTGTTCTTTATCATGAGATAAAGATGAGATGAGATAATCCATGAGAGCGTGCGAGGGAGAGTTTACTCCCCTCTTCTCACATGATCACAGCGGTTGCATCAGGCAGCCCTGTGGCACTCGCTCCCACTGAGGTGTGTGCTTCTCACGTTAGTGCATGTAGACAGATAAATGACCACAGATGTCAGAAGTCAACTTTTCTTTTTCTGGGTTGAGAGGGAACTCAGTGCAGTGTGGGCGTCAAGGTTAAGTGTGTGAAATCATATTACGAGATTCTTCCCGGCATGAATATGGGGAATACATTGTAATATTTACAATTACAGGTGCAGTATGTTTCAACTGTTGTTTTCCACCCTGTAATTGGAACCTTGTTTTCATGGCCTTGTGATGTGATTGTCAAAAATGATAAGCCTGACTCCTCGTGTGGACCTCATGCCTTGTATGTGAGTGGGGTCAAATGAGGCTAGCGGATGGTTCAAGGCAATGTCACAAAAGCAAATATTTTAGTTATTTTCAAAACCTCCCTCTGAGCCAGACAGAGAGAGGGGAGAGACAACGACAGCTGAGACATTGACACCTGCACCTCCTTCGTGCCCCAGGACTCTTATGCAGCTGAAGAGGAGCTCCAGCATCATCCAGACGGTCCTCTGTTGTTCTGGCTTCAGATGGCAGCGAATAAATAGGGGTTGTTTTCAGTGCAGCCAGTCTTTGAGTCCCATCTAAAGGAGTGTGAGACTTCTCATGATCCCTAATGTTCTCTGTTGCTTTTCGCCAATTGGAAAAACATTTCTCTTTCAAGGACAGACTCTCAGTTTCTGTTAGCAAAGCTTTTGAAAGCTGACCTGCACACACCGCAAACAATGCTGTCACTGTCTGCAATGTATTCCGGCCACTGCCTCTTTGAACCTGGCGGCCCTGCAGGTGAATTTTTGGACAGAGACTGTGTAATTCTCTGGTGGTATGAACGACACTGCACATGCCTTTTGAGTCACTTCAGGACGGGGGGAAGGAAGAGTAGTAGGACTACTACTTGGTGAAGCAGGCTGCTGCTGCCCCTGTTGGTGTCAGCCTACTGACACAAATCTGGGAGGTGCAGGTGTTAAAGTCTCAGCTGTCGTCTCTCTCATTTAACTGGCCCAGAAATAGGTTTTAAAATCTAATATTTGCTTTGGTGGCTCTGAACTGTCCACTGCCCTAATCTGACCCCACTCACTAGCTAACCAGGTCAAAGTGCACATTCATGTGCATCCAAAGTTCTTACATGCAATACGTGACATGCTCATCATTTCTGACACACATCACATCACAAGGATATGAAAGAATATATTCTCTAGACAGAAATGACAGAAATAACAAAGACAAATGTAAGAAGCTATGGTCGACAGGGGGCCTGTCACACCCCTGCACCCCTACTTCCAACATCTATGAAAGTTTCACGCACCAGCTGAGCTAACTGCAGCTACCTATTTTCTATTTTTGCATGTTTCCATTTGGCCTCATATTCTGTTTAACACAATTTATTGTTGAGTTATGATTGTATGAACACCCTTCATTTCAGTTCAAGTTTGTTACAAATATTTGTACAGTCCAGGGCCTATGTTTGTTTAATGACTTTCGATTTTGCATGTTTTATTAAAGGATATTAAAGGATTTGATTAAGGTTTCATGATTGATCTAAGCTTGTGTGACAGGATATGCCTCTTTGATATGAACAATTTTTCATTGTCATAATACTAATGATGTTTTGGAAACATCGAAATATTACTCTTTTTCCTAATTCTCAAATGATTCAAGAAGTGAACTGTAAATGACCTGATTTGAATACACTGTCCGCTGGCAGAGTATATGACCAGACTTTCACTCTGTGGGTCTCAGCACGAGTGATTCATCTGCACACAGTTCAGTGAAAGAGCCACACACAACAAATGTTGATGGAAACTCTCCTGCTATTTCAAAATTCAAAGCACTGATGTCAACACTTGTAATGTCAGAGCCACAGTGTGAAGAGTTGTTTACACCGCAAGTCTTGGAAACAGTGATTCAAGCATCTGATGTTAGTACCAAGCTTTATGAATCTGCTTCACTGACTCCCAATCATTTGTGAGTGGTGTATTAATGCCTCCTTGGGCTCCTCAACAGTATCCTAGCAACCTGTCATTCCTTGACTGTCCTTATTCAAGGTTATTATAATTAAGACGGTGACGTTGTGTCCTACTGCTCTTTGAATTATAAGACCTATTTAAAGACCATTAGCAGAGCCATGAAGGGCTGACAGGAGGTGTTTAATAAACTGAAATCTGTAGCTACAATTTAGTAGCTTAAATTGTTGCATTGGTTCCAACAGGTAATCCCCATCCAACAGCTTGCCTAAAAATGTTGACTTTCCTCTAAATGTCAGTCTTTGTAGCTCAGGTGGCCTTTGCACAATGCACTTGATCATCTGAACTTAACAGTGTTTGGATAAATTCAACATGTTAGCACAAGTTTAGCTGCTGTAATAATTCTTTTTTTGTGGGCAAAGTAATGTTCTACCAGATTTTCCTGATTTCTGAAAGAAATAGTGATATTCTGAGAAATGCACTTGTTTGCATGCTTATATATATTTGCCACTTTGAGTTTAAGACTTTTATTGTTCTATGTTCCTCTCTTGTACCTTGCTAACTACCTTGCTCGGTACGTAGTTGGCTAGCTACCTACCTACCTGTGCAAAGCTATACTATGAGCACAGGACAAGAGACACATGCAGTCTCTGTGGCCATGCTGTTTTAAACAGCTCCATTTTGCAAGGTAATGCTCCCACAACCAGTCTCATACCAACATGCTAAATAAGCGACATACATCGTTTGAATTTAAAGCTAAGGAGTTTGAAAGGCCCTTAAGTTTTCCCCTGTTTCCTAACTTTTATGCCAAGGTCAGAAAAACACATCCTCTCGTCCAAGTCCCAGTAACACAGAAAACCCCATATTTCCAAAAATGTCACAGTATTTCTTTATAGTGCTGCACAAATTAAAAATTTTACATGGAGAGAGAATTACCTAATTCTGCAGAGCCCCACCTGCTCTATAGAGAAGTTTAGCACCTTTCAGCTCATTGTTTTGTTTTTGTGGTATGCAGCTCTTTAAAAAGATAGATAGATAGATAGATAGATAGATAGATAGATAGATAGATAGATAGATAGATAGATAGATCTTTATTGTCATTGTAGGTCATACAACAAAACTTTGTTGGAGCAATCCAGTCAGCAGCATAATATAAAAATAAATACAAAATATATACATGCACACAACCCAAGCACATCTCACCCATACCCATGACCACTTACACATTCATACCCATAGGTTTTAAAATATGTGATAAATACTCTAAAGATATATACAAAAATAAGGGTCAGAGTTCATTATTGCACAGCTTCATCATGTTGGTCCAGTCATATTAACATAATTTTCAGCAGGAAGGTATTTTCTGTGAAAAAGCTCTGATAAACTCATTGTATTCTACATGCTCAGTGCTAAACAGCATATTTCTCTGTGGGGGAGATCTAAACAGAGCTAAAAGGACAGTGAATATAGGACTTTTTTGTAATTTATAGGAACTGGTGGAATTTAGTAATTTAGACAACTGCTGGCTAACATTTGTCATATTAACTTCACAAGGTGATATGTTGCTATGTTTACAGTTTGTGTGCAAAAAATCAATCAATCCAGGTTATGAAAGACTATTTCATAAACCAATCTGTCAGCTTACACATGCTAACACTTCAGCAAAGTGAACGTGATACCACTTTTGACTGATCTCCGCAGGATGGTTGTGAAAAGTGCTGTTGTGTCACACACTGGAATTAGTTTTCAGACTTAATTAGTTATCAGTCAGCAAACCTGCCACTCATGACTTTTTGTACTGAAATAACATTAAGTACACAATTTCATAAAACTATTAAGTACTAGAAACTGTAAAACTGAATTGTAAAGTTCTATTTTTGGAGCCAGGAAACCAGGGAAAGTGCCTTCAGGCAGGCAGAGTACCTCATGAAGATAAATCCATGACAGTGTTGGATTGTGGAGTTTTGAAGGTAAATATTTTGCTCTAAATTTGGCCGAAAGGGTTTATAGACATCTAGCCTGCTAGCCTGACAGTTGTTTAATGATATTTTGACAACTATATTTCCACATTCATCAGGCTTTATGGAATAATTCCCAGGTTAACCTGTATGCAAGGAGTAAACAAATTTAAATCTTCATATACACTGTCATTCCACAAATTTACAAGTACACACCATCAAAATAATGGCAGCTCTTTCACTTACATTTGGGGCCTAGTCAGATCTGTGTATCTGATTAGACCTCCTCTCTTCCCCCACCTCCTCTTAAATTTTAATAAACCCTTTTCAGGATAGCCATGCTTTCCATGTTTTTAGCATTGGCCTTCTCATTGCTCACCATCTATGTGTGTTTAACATGCTCTCCATCTCACTAGTAAATGATTCAGGACTACATGATCAAAGTCATTTTGAAGATCTAATCCGTGGTTCAGGTTTGCATGGCAGACAGCACCCTCTCATGCTCCTGGCACGCTCTCCCATTCTCACAACAACACACACTGCCATCTAAAACCCGATTTGTGGATTAACCTTGGATTTACATTTTGGAATATGGCACCTTCTGAGGAGCAGCACTGGCTCGCATTTGAAGAAATCATTAACAATTAACGGCAGAGTAAGGGATGAGTCAAAATGGTTGCAGAGCAGCACGGAAGCAGCAACGCCAGCTGAAATAGTAATGTGTTTTCCTGTGTAGCTGTCAGTTCTCTTATCTCATATGCTTTGAGTGGCGAAGACTTGACGTGGGATTCCAACAATGCAGATAATGTTCAGTTCCTGCTTTCAGAAACGGTTAATGGGAAAATCCATCCTAACACAGATCTCACATGTTATTCCTGTGTTATTCCACATTTGCATCTACTTTTTTGAAAAACTTTCCAACTGTAGCCATAGAATAAGAACTTGTCTGTCTGTGATGTCGCAATATACGTTCTGTACGTTAAGTAGCTCTGCTATGTGGATGGAGGCTGCACTCTTCTGGATGAGCTAATGTACAAAAAGAAAAAAAAAAAACAGGATATGCAGAGCACAAGTCCACTGACATATCTTTTAAATTATTTGAAATATCCTGTAGCATCTTAAAATCTTCAGGTTAAAAGGTTAGGGGGTCATAAATCAGATATACGCTTTATATTTAGTCTGGTCTCCAAGGCAGTGCTCACCTCACACTCCCAATCTGCTCATGTTTTATACATGTCACCCTTCACACTGTGTCTTCATCTCACATGTTCCCCAGGCATACTTTAAAAAACTGGAGCTCTATGTTTTGTTTCTGTCAAATGTTTTTCTCCAGGGCAGAATTTGGGCAGCCTGATGATTTAGGATATGAGGAAGAGAGATGTTGGGTTCTTGTACACAGTTAGTAATGTCTCCACAGGCCTTTGGTGAAGCTGTGGAGACAGTAGGCGGAACGTCAGACCTGCAAGGAATTCAAAATTTGCTATGTTTCTGCAGTGCTGCTGTTTAATATTGTGTAAAGGTTTGTCATCAACTTTTAGACACGTTAACTTTTAAATAGGTTTTCTCATGGCACCGCTGTTTTAATGCACAAATATACAGGGGGTCAGACCCTGGGGCCCGGTGACAGTGCGGTGTGCACCACCTTTGTCCTGCTTCTGATAATCCCTGTTGTGACAGCAGCTCGTTTGAAAACTTGGAGGAGATCAGTGAGACCAGTTGGATTACATTTTGAGTAGCAATGTCTTAAAACCATCCTTTGAAGTCAGTATAAAAAAACTGTGGTTACACTATGACGTGACATTTGCTTGCCCATGTGATAGATGAAGCCAGAGTGTTGGTGGCACAGTGACAGCTCACAGGGATAACTGGTGAACTAGCTGCAAAACAACCATGAACTCACCAGCTGGCCCAGCAATAGGTCCTGGAGCACCCCCGGCATTTTAGATGTCATTTTAATCAAGTAAAGGTTTTTAACGAGGGAATCAAGCTTGCAGTCAGCTAGCAAACTTGTTAGCTTGTTAGCTTAGCTTGTTTTTATTAAAAATAGATATTAGTACAATCAACCCCTGTCTTAAAACTGTGTGTAAAACATGTATCTTTTGTGGTACAGACAGAGGAGGTTACATAAAGTGATGGTGCAACACAGCTAATGAGCTATGAGAGCTTCCTCTATTTTGGACTCTCCGGTCCACTGTTACCTGAAAGGTCAGCACTGTCAGGACAATTTGCTATTGGTCATCAGCGAAAAATGTTTCAGTGCACTAAAGTTTAACTCTACACAGAACATTTGCTTTTATTTATCTTTACCATGTTCACCCTCTTAGTTTAACATGTTAGCATGCTAATATTTGCTAATTAGCAATAAAGACAAAGTATGCCCATCTACAAATGTTATATATATTGAATTTTTATGTATGAAATATATACACATATAAAATAAAACATGTATGTAAAAAATATTTGAAATTGGAATAATTTATATTGACAAATATGTCTAGCCCATACAAGTATGTATATGTATATATGCTGATATTGTAGACATATATGTTACATAAATATATATCCATCCCAAAGCCGCTCAATATGTTGATATTATGTCAAGTAGGTAACAAAAGTCTGAGACCACTTTCCCAGAATGGCAATGTTGAAAGACATATATAAGCCTATAGCATTTTTATATGTATGATGTTTTAAGCTTAGAGAAATTAAACATATCGTCAACAAATATGGTTGCAACATGTCATACCATATAAAAATGAATCATATTGATACTTTTGATATATGCAAATATACAAATTTTACTATCGGTATCTCATATATGTTATAAATGTATATCTTTATATATCCAGAGGATGTATATATGTGATAATAATATATCCCCTTATTGGTGACGTGGCAACTTCACTGATGATACAGGGACATTCTGTATGGGACAGCTGATGCTGATGGGAATGTCATTAGTTTAGCAGGTTTTTAGTCATAAAACACATTTGACATACAAAGTCAATTTTGATAAAACAAAAAGCATATAAGAAAATCTTGGTTTTCCTGTGTTTGAATAAAAGTCAGCAATCATTTATAGAAAACCACAAGAGGAGGATCCATTTCCCAACAAAACTGTTGTGCTGTTTCACCACCACACAGATGTTTGAGTCTGATCAAGGTCTACAAATATTGCACGGCATGGTATGACTTTTGGATATTTTTTATGACCATTACTTTTTATTTTTAGTCATGTCTAAGGCATCGCTGTAAGGATTGCAGTACCCGTCTGTCTGTTTTTGTTGTTAGTCCCTAAAGGAGCAAAGAAATGAAGAAGAAAATCATAATTCTATTGCTTCTTATTGGATGGCACCATAAAATGGTTAAAACATAGCTGATGGCATAAGGTATGTCAGTAAAAGCTACTGCAATTTCACTTTCAGCAGAGAATGAACAATATTTTCAGTTTATATTATGGGAATTTTAATGTGTTTTTGCAGACATTCAGAATAGAGCTGAGGCCTTTTATGTCATGATTTGCATCTACAACACAGCTCACAGTGGAATGCTTTCATACTGTAGGCAACCTCAAAATTATATATTACCATTTGGCTGTTGTTTCTGGCCAAGTGTGCATGCGCTTCCAAAACCATCAGCCCTTAGGCCAGGATCCCAAAGGAGATAAGGGATGAAGAATAGATGGCATTCTGAGCTCTCAAGCCTCACGCACATGTTTTTATTTTTACCTCCAGACTTCTTGGGAGCCATCTGTTCAAACATTTAAAGAATACCTTGCTCTCGCCAGCCAGAGAGAGTAGAGCAGCTTGACCAGCAAACATTACGAATGTGCTGTCGAGTAAATATAGCTCCCAGGATAGAAGGGCAAAGAGATTTGTTTGAGACAAGAACAGGAAATACTTCTAGAAATTCATCACGACACTGTGGAAGAACACACGGAGCAACAGAGGATGTGTGTAATATTGCTCGAGAGCATGTGTGACCAGCTGAATTCACTTGGCCACTTTTGAAGACGTGATCAACTTCCTGCTGTTCTCTCTGCAAGACCGTCTACTGCACATATTTGTGGGCTGCTCGGGGAACAGCTTGTTCTTGGCATTGCGTCTCAGGACCAGTCATGACATTCAAACTTTGTAGGGAAGATTCACAAAAACAGAGGGCAGTGGACTGGACTGATTACATAAAATAACTCAATCTTTCACTTCGTATTCTCCCAAGATCTCACTCTGAATTACAAACCACTTAATCACAGTTTAATGGATCCTATTGAATAGGTCAGAGATGTAAGGTAAAGTAGAATAAGAGCTCCAAGCCAAATTATCTGTGTTATTCAGATATGAGTGAACATAACTGAAGCTCATTTTCTGAAGAATGTTATCAGGTTTAAACTTCTAGTCTTAAAGACACTTTTTTTTTTTTTTTTTTGCTTTCCCGTCTCTCTGTTCTCTCTGTAATTGGCTTTCTTAAGCAGATGGCAGTTTTAACAAAAAGCCAAACTGTGCCTCACTCAAGTCTTCTCCGCAATTTTCTGAGAAAGCCTCTGAATAGATCCCGACAAGCCATTACTGTTCTTCACTTTCCGCTGTTTATTTCTGTTTACAGCAGTTAATACAATTATTCCCAGTCGTGACCTATTTAAGCGGTACATGCTACGAGCCATTAGCATTCAGGGAGTCTACAAAGTAACTACATTGATGGATTTGTGAAAAGAGGTTGTGTTTTTTAGTGTGTGCGTAGGTGGAGGTTCAGAGGCCTCCTGTTTGTCTTCATTTAACTGATTTTCTGTTGCCATAGGAGCAGGCCTCTTTTTTTTCTGCCATGAAAGTGCAGCACTTCAGAGCGCACTGTCTGGATTCAGATCTACAAGAAGGTGTCAGGGGAGTTGTCCAGGATTTTACACTTATCATCGCTTCCATTAGATGACTTGCAGCTCACTTTGGAGAAATGTTCAGTTCAAAATGTCTTTATTATTGCAGAACCATTCATGAGTACATAGTAATGTGGATTTAGCAGATTTTTTAAAACATCATATATGTACTACAGCATGTAGGAAGAGAATATAAATCCTCTGTGACTGTGAGAGAGAGAAATTGTGGGATTTGTCAGCCTTTGTTTTGTCTTCCTCATACCTTGATTCTTTGTAGAAGATTTTCTAAGCTCCCTTTTGTTGCTTTTTATTTATCACTCCAACCGGGAAGAGTTCAGAGACTTCTTGGTAAATCATGCAGAAAAGAGAAAAGTCAGCAGACCATTTTGGATACAAGCCATTCACTGCCCTCCACTGCTTTGGACCTTTCCCCGGGCACAAAGCTAGTCTATCAAATGGCTCGCACACATCCCCATGGGTCCCTGTAGGTCAGTGGTTCTCTACCTTTTTGTCTAGTGTACCCCACCACCCATATCAGGTGAGCTTAAGTATCATCAACATTTTCATGTGTATATTCAGTATCACTATGGATAATGTCATATACATTTGGTCTTTAAATTCCTACAGCTACCATTTTTAGCAGAAGAGGGATCTTTCAACTTGTTATCCATTACTTTCAGCAATTACAACTTTTTATTGATTACTTTTAGCTTGATTTCTCCTTGTTTCAACTCTTTACCCATAATAACATTTATCCATTACTTTAGCCCACTGTTTAATCTGTTTATCCATTTATTATCTAAACTCTGTGTCCATTACTTTTGGTGAATAATTTCAAATGTTTATCCTCTTTAACCATCTAAACCATTTATTAATTACTTTTAACTTTTCTCTGATAGTTTGCTAATTAGTTTTTATGCACTTTCAGTGGCAACACATGGTGCATCACACACATTTGGATGGCTCTATTTGCATGGTTATTTTCCAAAGATAAGTATGTGGATATGTAGTTTTATTTTTTTTAATTAGTTGTGCTACTCCACACACTTTCCACACACCCCTGGAAACTGCAGACACCCTCAGTCACAAGTCCCCCTGGTCGGGAATCCCAGCTGTGGATCCCTGACTTCTCCTGTCTGGATACTGGGCCTCACTATCACGCCAATAAAGATGTCTTGTTACAGCAATCTGATGGTAGCTGCTTTTAATAATGAGTATTTTCCATGGCAGTCCGGTCCATGCTTATACAGATCACTGACAGTGAAGAAACCACAGCGATGCATGGCCTTTGTAGCAAACGGGGCGAAACCAGAGAAACCTTGCCGAGCATTTAAATAAAAGAAAAGCATGTTGTGGGCGATGCCATCGTAACCTCAAGATTATACTGAAAAGATGATGACTGGATTTTCCTACTAAAGGTCTTCTGTGATGTGATCTATCCTTTTCAACAATGCCAGTGGGTCCTATTGAAAAAGTGGGTCAATGGAGCTATTTTTAGTAGCCATTGCACACCCCTTTTTATAAACAAGCAAAGGCACAAAATCGGGATGAAACAACACCCAAATACATTGAACAAATATTCTGGGGGAAATCAAGGTGTTCAACTTGTCGGTAAGTGGGGTGAACTATTTATCTGGTTTCAAACTTCACCTCCCTGCAGAGATGAGAAGCTGTGTGAGGGCATGAAATGAGTAGGGGGGTGGGGGCTCTCTGTTCCAAAGTGGGCTTCTGTTTCATCATCTCCAAGTCCCGGTGCCTTGCGTGGCTACCTTGTTGTAATTCCTCCTCATTTTCTGGGTTTCTCTCTCATATTTCCTTTCATTTCCAAAGGCATCACTTGAAAAGAAAGTGTTTGCTGCCTTCTCCTGTTTTAGAAGTGACACTGTGGGCGATGATGTGATGGAGGCGTACCAGAGACAACATCCTCACATGCACCTTACCGGTTTAATGTTCCGCAATTGCACACAAAAGTTTGTCAACGAAACAGAGCATAAAAGCGGCATATGTTGAAACTGATCTGTGCAGAAAAAAGAAAAAAAAAGAACAGATCAGCAAAGAAATGAAGCAAATGAACAATAAAAATTAGACAGGCCTGTTTCTGGATTATACACTGTTAATGATGGCGGTGAAGCAGTGAATTACTGCTTGTCTTGCAATCAAGCCCAATAAGCCACATGAGGCTGTGCACTGCCCCAACAAACAGGCAAGAGGGTGTCAGTGAAGCAGAAAGCGATTTTGCGGCAGAGCAGAAAATGCACTGTATTCCTACAGGCATTGCATGACAGATCTGTGAACTTCAACTAAGTAGAGGTGGAGCATTGTTTGCAGGAAATTCCTGAATGGCTGTTTCAGCCAAGGCAAACCTGGGACAAAGAGCAAATAAACGTAAATTATGGCACATTTTGGCCTTAAACTGAAGTTTTACTTTGACATCAAATTAAGGTGAAATGTTGCTGATGCTTAAAGGAGGCGTTTGCACTTTACATAGCAGGCTTTTCCAGGAGTGACTGTGTATGTTTAAGTTTCCCAGAGGACCCTGCATACATGCTAGTGCCACCTCAGCACCGGGGGAAACGTGTAAAGCCATCAGTTACCAAAAGGGAGCACACTGTTGTTTTAGCACCACAGCTGCGGTTTGTGTTAATGAGCAAACCCTCCGCAGCTTAATACCTTCATCCTTCCAGTCAGTGTGACAGAGGCTGTATGTTTCCAGGAAACCCCAGTGATATTACTCACCTTGAGCGAAACTCCCATGATGTAATAACCAGTAAACCTCAGGAATTTGAGTGCAGAAGTTTCTTATTTCTGTTGTAAGATGAGTAAGGAGGGAAAAAATGCTGATGCTTGTTTTGTAGAATTGAGAATGTGAAAACAAGTTTCTTGCAGAGTATAATGAGGTTATGTAATATCAAATGAGCATGGACACTGACAAAGCTGAAAATATATACTGCCTTGCTCAAAGGCAGCAGTCAAGAATAAATGTGTTACTTGCCATCCTTAATTCATCAGCTCCAATCTGGCTTTCATCCTCCTGTTAGTACTACATATCAAAGCAACCATTTTTTGGCTACTTTTCAGTGCCAGTCACACTCTGAGCTCAAGGCTAAAGTGCTACTCAGATGAGTCAGAAACATCACAATTTATGGTGAATTATACGATATCCGATTGGTGCTTCCTGCTGCGTGGATCGGCCAAGTGGGAGCAGTCGGTGTGTCCGGGGTGACACAGTATGTCACAGAGAAACAGTTTGGATTGGTAATGACACATGCCAGGAGGGCTTGTCTGTTTTACAGTCAGAGGTGATGTGAGGAAGATGAGACAGAATCAGGATGGCAAGACAAGGAAGAAAGAGAGCAAAGGCATGTTAGCATATAAGTGTTAAATCACAGGTGTACAGTAAGATGGAAGGAAATGGTCAATATTAATCATATTGTATCCACTGTTAGGTTGTTGGGCAATTATCATAAGTTGGCTGGTGAGTTAATACATGTTAAACATGTTGTAATCACACATATAGGACATGAATAAGCTCTTCATGCCCCCGCTCTCCACGTCTGCAGCTGTTGGTGTTGTATCATCACTGGAACAACACTGCCACTTAGTGGCTGGACTGTCTCTCCCTCTGGACCAAACTCACTGAAAGGTTGGCTTAAGCTCACCCATACAGCTCTTAGCCCTGTGTGATATTTGAACCATAACTGGACTCATGAGGATCACTTGAAGTTTAGCACTGTGGGGAAAAAAAAACTTTGCATGCTAAAATGTGGGGCATGGGGTGGAAATATGGGGTGAAAGTCTTGTTTGAACTGCTTGTATCTCGTCCACCCCGCCTTCTGCTGTTACAATTGAATACTGTGCTATCTATTATTACCCAAGTGGTATTTACACAATCTTATAACACCAATGTCTGCAAATGCTAATGCTCCAACATTTTATACTTTACTGTAGTTAGGTTTCATCCTCAGGAATTATGCAAACATTTGAACTATTTAAAATGTGTCTCACTGATTTCTGTTCTTGAATAATACTGTATTTCCTTTTGCACTGAGATTTTGTATAGTTCAGTTACCATTCCCTGTTGATTATCCTGCTCTACACCATTATCACCCTGACTGGATTACCCTGATTAACCTGCTTTGAGAGCCCTTGGGCAAAAATTAGCTCCTGACTACCCTAACCAGCCAATCCTTGTGCATTGTGTTCTTATGCTGGAATAGTACATTGACTAAACTTTGCCATGTGGTAATTTTATTAAACACAAATTAATTATTAAATTAAATATGCCTATAGAAATAATTAAGGGGCATCTTCCCTGGTAGGTTGTGTACTATTAACTCTGAGTCCTTACTGCAGTTCTTGCCCAGGATCGAATCCCCTCTCACTCCATGTCATCCCTGCTCTCTCCCCTAACTTTGCTGTGTCTCTCTCCACTTTTTCTACTATGATTAAGGCAAAATGCCCAAAATATAACTTATACTAATGAAGGCTGATGCTGCATTCATGTAATATCAGAAGAATGAGAAGAACAGGAAAACCACCCATCACTATGACTTGAGAGTGCTTACACATTATGCTAAGACAGTTATCCCCATTGCTATCCTTGTAGTCACACCAGTTAGTATAAATTAGCTCCATTTGCATGTATTTGGAGTTGTTTGTTAACCAGCTAAAGTTTCAGTGTAATTATAAATAAATATTGGAATTTGTTTAGATATTATTGTCAGAGGTTGTTGCTGTGTAGCCATTTTTTCAATGGCTTGGTGACGCTTGTTGTTTTTTTCACAAAGTGGGACATATCCTAGTTGCCATAAATTGCCTACTCTGACTGAATTACAACAGTGTGTCCGACTTGGCCGCTCAGTACTATGGTTTAATTACATTATGTGAGTACGTTATGTGCGCCTGGTGGCGGGTCACATAAAAATAGCTTCAATTCAAGTACCTCCCTGTAAAGCTGCACTTGTTTCTACATTCAGTTTGTGAAGGTATTAAACCAATAAGATATAGTATATTCATTAGTGAGTTTTCAAGGTGCTGTTAAGTGTGTTTTCAAAACAAGACAGGCTAGCTGCTTCCCTGTGCTTCTCGTCTTTATGCTAAGCTAAGCTAACTGCCTCTTCTTGGGGTTTTTCAGATTCACTTGCTGTGACTGTGTTTTCACCACCAGTGGCTGGTCGCAGAGTCTTCCTGGAGTCTTGTCATCGCTGTAAATTCATTTAAAGTCAGGCTAGCTGTTCTTCTGTCTTATGCTAGGCTAAGCTAGCTACCTCTGCTCTAGATTCACACATGAAGTGTCGTGAGAGTGGTATTGATCTTCTCATCTAACTCTTTCCAAAAAAATGAATAAGCATATTTCCAAATTGTCCAACTATTGCTTTAAAGAAAATACTTTTTTCAAAAATAGTTTTACTTTCCCAGTTGCTGTTTTTAAACCATGTAGTTTTACATGCCAACTTTTAACCCCAGATGTGAGCTTTTGAACCGCACGCCATTAATGTGAAACTTTGTCTTAGATCTAGACAGAGAGGGTCAGGGCCTTGAACCTTTTATCTTTGAGGAACAGTCCGTGGAGACAGCCCCATGTCACACTGATTTGTGTGTGTACTATCTCTTTCAGGCTCACCCGGCACCGAGCAGACTCTCCTGAAACTCTCCATCATTGACCTTAAATGTCCCCATGAACCGAACCGTAAGTCAAACTTTATTTATAAAAATACAAATCAGAACAGAAGTTATCTCAGGGCACTTTTCATATAGAGCAGGTCTTCTCTTTAACGGTCTCAGGTCCCGGCCTGATGTTCATAACAGCCAAGGTCAAGTGAAACAGTTGTCTGCAGTCATCTGGAAGTGGAGCCTCTGGCTGGTAAACACAATGGTCAGCTTGCGGTCAGTATGTGCAGCTCTCCCACGCCACATCATTGTCAACTCAAGACAACATACAGTGGTCCTCAGATGCACTTTACTGTCTGAAAGAATTAAGCTTAGTTCAACTGAAATGTGAAAGTTAACTTCAGATAAAAACTGAGAATGACTGTTACTGGTCTAAAAAAAATGTGTTTAGCCTATTTTTTCTTCATTTTTACGTAAGTATGAAAGGAAGTGTTTATTCTTAATACTATCGTATGTGCTATGTTCTCCCTCTGTCACTGTACTTCTGTAACTGATAGGGTTTTGCATAATATTCAAATCAAGGAACTCATACCGATGCACTGATGACAATGCAACCTTACTGTCGCCTTGTTTTTCTATTATCTGTTAATCAGTGGTCGAAAATGGGGAAATGCCTCTGCATAGACTCAGGCCATGTGCCATGCTGGGTGAAATCATACTCCTCTGTGGAGCTTTGCCTGGGCTAAAACATTGAAGGTTAGGAGTTTTCCAGCTCATCAGGCTTCAGCTGAGTTAATGAACCCTCATGGCCCAGCCCCCGTGCTCCTGTCTGCACATTACTCAAGGGCTAAGCAGGGGAAAAAGAAGTTGCCAGTGTTACTACGCCTCAGCAAGCCACTGCACACATACACAGATCATGACTGTGGGACTTACAGGGTCACAGAGGTCTGCGCAACATCTGCTCATCCCGTGTACTATCCCAGGAGAGTTAAATCAGGCTTTGCAGTGATATGGATAAACAAACACAAACGTGCTGGGACATAATTGAATTATTTCCATCTACCAAGAACACTGAAGATAAGGGGTGAATGCCCCTGGATATGTTTGTGTTTGAACTGTAAAGTCAACTGACGCCATCTCACAGAGGACCCTCTGGCCCAGATTCATCAAACTCACATTGGTTTCAAAAAGTGTACAACACGCCCATCATGAAGACATTTTTAAATTTCAATTTACTGATAGTTTCTTTTTTTTTCTTTTTTGACTAATTCTCTTTATTGAATTTTCCAAGGTATGTACAAAAAAAGTAAGTTAATATAGTGCGCACAGTATTTCTGCTCTCAGACACCCATCACCTTTTTGCCTCAACAGGCTACATACAATACACTAATGTAAAATAACAAAATAAACTATAGGGATTACTCTGACAAATAGAAAAAATAGGTATGAGCTTTTGGAAAATACCCTTTCATTTTCTTGCCAAGACTTGATAAACTGGAGTCAGCAACTAGTTAGCTTAGTTTAGCGAAGCTTAAAGACTGGAAGTAGTGGAAACAGCTAGACTCTGTCCAAAGATAACAAATCTGCCTGCCAGCACCTGTACAGCTCACTAATTAACACCTTATTATATCTCATTTATTTAAACTGTACAAAACCTGAACTGTGAAAATGACAGTTTGTGGTTTACGCAAAGACAAGAAATAGTTCCGGCATCTTTTAACTCCTGAGATGAGAAGAGGTTTTTTTGATTTTTCCAGTTAATTAGGATAAAATGATGGGATAGCAGGTGAGGGCAACATAAATATGTCAAGCTGTAGTTATAGACCAGGCAGAGATCTGCTTTACATGTAAAATGCCTGTTAAACGATCTGGTTCAGTTAGTCCTGTATGTTGTGCGTTCATGACGTACTTAAAGACTGTGTTTTGCCTTTCTCATAGGTGGGATCTAAATTTTGTTTTGGAAACAAAAGTAAAAGTTGATCATTAAAGTGTTGCTGGACATTTGATCTCTTCACACATTTTTCTTCTCTAACACAACATTTTGTATTAAAACCTTATAAAGCTGATACAGTGAGCTTATTAGCAAACAGTTGCCTTTTTATACATCCTGCAGATACAGAGCATCATTAGCATTCATTTGGTCACTCTCCTTTTACCTCTGTAGTTGAACTCCACCAACTACTGAGGGCTCTTCAGCTGCTAAATGCTTTTTGCCTGCTGCAGAAATTATACCATGAGAGCTGTTAGAATGAATCAGTCAACCAGAAAACCAAAACGATAAGCTGAAAGATGCTAAAATTCTCTGCGTGGTACCAGCAGCCTGGTGATAGCTCTCTACCAGTTTGTCACCATGAGTGACCCTTTTCACTTTATGCATAGTCATTTGATACAATGTTATTGTATAAGCAAATATTGCTCATAGCAACTTTAAATCATAATAAAGGGTCGACTGGGGTATTTTGGGGCTTATAGGAAAAGGGTTGCACTGATTTGGATTACACTCCTCAGTTGTTGAGCATAAATTCTGCATGTGCAGTACTGTATGTAGAGTACATGCATAACATCATACACTACCTCAGAAAACACACATAAAACTGTGTTAGATACACTGGCAAAATGCATGCATACAGATAATATTAAGTTACTGGTGAACATTAACTGTACTTGTCTACAAAGCAGCCCACATGCTGCAATACTCACCATGCCATTATAATGCACTACGTGCAGCACTTTTTCATCTAAAACATCCACCGGAAATATGACATGTATTATTTAACCTATTATTAATTCATGGTAAATTCCATCTGTGATAAACATGTATGTCTTTGGAGAGCACTAAAAAACTGTGTGGGGAGACTGAAGCATAAACTTAAGGAGATACACAGTAGTACCAACTGAAACGCTTACAGCCTGGCAACAGTCAACATTTCCAGTTATGCAGTGTTGATTACTTGGCCTAGATACAACAATATGGATTATTCTTATCCTCGCTTCTCCGAATGATGTGATGCATCGCAGGGCAAAGGGTTTTTAAGTTCACTGGTTTTTAAGTGTGTGTGTGTGTGTGTGTGTGTATGTTAGCAGAAATCCAGCTCTCCAGCATGGCACTGTCCTGCTGAGATATTTAAATAAAATGGCCCCCAGGTCTGTGATTCAATTATGTTCTGGTCTTGTGTTTGCAGTTATCACAGAATCAAATAAAGGAACAACAAGGTGATTTATGGATGTCAAGTGGATTTTGAAGAAATTCCAGCTTCTTGCGCTGATGCTTCAATGTGAGCCGAAGATTAAATCTGAAAATTCACCATTAACCCATCACTGAAGCAAAGAAGCTCAGGATTGATTAGAGGTAATTACTTGACTGCAAACCCCCCAAAAAATAAAACAAAAACAAAAAAAAAACCCAAATGAGATTTGGACTGAAAGCTACTGGCCATTCACGCAACACTAAAAAGCATGAAAATCTCAGCCTGCAGTCCGTGGGAGTAGCTAAGCAACCGTAGAGAAAGAACGCCTTTAGAAACCTGTCTACATCTCTTTGACGGCTACAGATTACAACTGGATCAGTTTTAAACTTCCCATAAGGCCCTGGAAGAGCTCCCTGACAGAGTTGTGATTGGGAATGAGTGGCTTTACCGTATGCCACGTCAGAAAACATTAGCGCACATGCAGATTGATGTTTAAATGGTGATGCTATTCAAGGATTTGTGGGAGGAAAAAGTCTTATTTGCTTTCAATGATCTGGTTCATCGCACAATTGCTTGATTGTGTTATTGTCCAGTTGAATCATGAAATGCCATTCACTGGTATTTTAGGAAAAGATGTCAAGACAGGAATGTAAGCTTGAGAGAGGAAATTGAAAGCAAGCTAAACCTTTCATAAATAATATAAATAGTGTGTTGCACAAATCTCTAAGATTAATCTAGCAGCAGTTAAGTGTTCTGCATATTCAGTACATCTTAAAATACAACCTGAAAAAGTTTTAATTCCTCTTGAGGCTTGATCCTGTATGAAATAAGAAAAACCCACTGACTGTGTAAATTCAGACCTTGTTCAGATTAAACTTTACTGTAGAAAAGGTCAAACATATCATGTGGAGCCTAACTGGCAAACATTTAATATGACGCCTTGTTAATGATTCTAAATTAATTTAGTGTGTAGGATTCATGAGCAATTTACAATTCTTTAAATATGTCATGTCAACAGTCAGCTTCTTTGGTTTTTCGATAGTTATAGACTGCTGAATGACTACAACCTCACTAAAGACAGCTATTAGTATGAGGTGATTTAACCTCAGATATACTCAGGATGATAGAAATAACCTCTTATGAGAACACACATAACAAGTGGAGACTGATAGCAGGCTCAGCCAAAACCTTTCCAGACTTCACTTTTTTGAATTGAATTATGTTGCTCATTCGTAACGTAAGAATTAAGGCACAACATATTTCCATGAAGAAAGAGGTCTATTCTTTCTACTGAAACCATTTACAAAATATTTATCCTTACTCAGTGTCATAGACATCAAGAGGAAAATTCATTTTCAACTCCTCATCATTTAAAACATTTCAGGTAAGTAATAATTATCTGATTGGTGGGAAAATCATCATTATAACTTCTAAGTTTAGTTACCTCACATCTTTTTTACAGTGCATTGTCGACCTATTGATAACGAAGAAAAGAAAAACAGACAAGCAGGTATACACTTTATGGCCAAAACAAAGTTGGTTCATTTGTAAACAGCCACAGTCACATAATGATGGTGTGAGCAAGTGGAAACACAGGGGAAATGTCATGCCACACTGCACAAAACTGAAGTATAACAGGAACCTCAAAAAGAGGGGGCGGGGTGCAAATGTTTCTGGCTTTCAGCCCAGTTATTCAGGCCATGAGCCTGAGAGCAAGTGGGGTGTTATGAGCCGCAAAGTGTCCCTCCACCCAGAGTGAAAGGGTGAGCTCTGTGCGCAGGGACAGGTGAGCCTCACCCAGTGCAACAACACAAAGTCATACTACAAATGATCCTAGTTCACAGACCCGCAGCTGTCCTGTTTCAGTCAGGACATATATACAGTAAGGTTTACGGCCTGTCCCCCTGTAAATCAGATCGTGAATAAAATAAACAATCAAACCTTTGGTGTTTAATGTGTGGATGACAGGCTGAGGCGCTGCTGCTGACGCCCTCAAAACAATGCATGACAAGAACCGGGAACAAGGAAGTTATGCACCTGTCGCTGCCCTCGACCCAACTCTGCAAATATACCCAACTGCGACGTCGGTGAATACTGGTGAGTCAGTCTCTTTTTATTATTATTACCTGCTATCAGTATTAAGCCGAAACGATTTACTCTTCCCACTGTTCGTAAATATGTGTGAAGCGACTTAAGTTTCGATATTAGTCAAGTAATTTACCTCTGAAGGACAGGTCACAGTGTGCTCTGATAGAAACGGGCTTCAGTGGTGACAAAAAGCTTCACACCACGGTTGTGTATCTTTTCTTAGAGGTGTTGTGAAGCAGCATCATGTCTGAAGCTGAGGGGGAAGCAGCGCCCGCTGAGGAGCAGCAGGACCAGGTCAGCTGTTCTTCCAGCGGCCCGGAGGACAGCCAGCCCGCTGCCCGCACTGAAGCCACGGCGGAGCGGGCAGCGGGGGACACAGCGGCCCGCTCCCAGCACCTCGCCGTGTCCGGGGAGACAACTCCGGAGCACTTCAGACTCAAAAAGTACTTCGTGCTGAGGGTAAAGACCTAAACACTTCCTCCTACCACAGAGGCAGTTTGTGCTGCTATGATTGCACTTACACTTATAAGAAACAGCTCCCACCTACAATCAGTAGTGGAGGTTCAGTAGTTAAAGGTGCTATGTGTAAGTTTTCTCTGCCACCAAATGTGGTTTCTTGCCGGGAGCAGGTGGTGGTGGATGTTGCTTGGCAGGAGCTTCAGCCATTATTGTCTTTGTAAGAGATTTGTAAGAGATTATAACATGTCCTCTGGGCAGCGCAACATCAGCACTACAGTGGGAATGGAACAGCTGTTAATGCTAACGTAGGCTACGTAGCAGTAACCTAATTTACAAATGATCCTTTAACCAAACCTAAATATTTCTTTAACATTTTAGATTTTGGTATGATTATACTTCACCACCGTGTTTCAGAGATAATGGTTCTTGCATTCGGGTGGTAGCTGTTGTTACTTGCATAGTCTTTTATTTGTTTTAATTTGATAGAACCATGAACAAGATTAAATATAAATATTAGCTTAGCATTCACCAGAGTTAATTTTCATGTGCAGCCAGGTCACAGTTAAAGCACAGAGAGTGACACTGAAACCGTCTCTTTGCTGGTTAAAATGTTCAGTTCAAGACATTTGAACTATTAACATGTAAACATTATACATTAGTAGATTTTAAAACCAATAGTATGTAAAGCCGTTTGAAAGTAATTAATTTTGATTCTGCACCTGCAGTCAACTATAGTGTAAAAGGGCATTGTTATAAAAGAGAGGTGTTGATTAAACTCAATATTATTCTATATCAGCTAATATTAATATTAATTCATTGTAGATATATTAATTCCATGGATATGTTGGATAGTAAGTAACAAGAAAATACAGTGCAGAAATACCAAAGATATGTCTGAGGTCATGTAAAGTTTTGCCATGCCATAGTTTATTTTTCCATGGTGAAATTTTCTCCTCAGTGCTGCGTATGTCGTGGTTACACTGTGTTGTTACTGGCTTCAGAAATCCTATATCTGTTTTGCTATACACTATATGATATTTTTTCAGGTTTTCTTGTTGTTATGTCACCTCTGGTATCTGTATATACCTCACCATGTTATACAGTCAAGTGAAATAACAGCACAGCCTCACTAATCTCTATAGCGATTAATCACCACCTCTATGACACAGTGTCAACAATAAACTGAATAGTATCAGTGTCAAATAGTAGTGTTTATTGCAGGCCTGTTGTATTGGCTTGCAATGGTAAGTCAGTCACACATCCCATGTTGCCAGGCCAGCTCAGCACCAGGCTCAGATTACAGTAAGACTGTCAGGAGCCCTAAATATGAACTCCTAATCTTTTTAAGTTCTTCAACTTGGCATTGAAATAATAAAACATAAAGTGCAAGGAGAGAATAGGCTGTTGTAAAAAGGTGACAGCAGTGTGTGTACGGGTAGCAATGGAAAACAGATGCTTTGAATGTGTCGTGTATTATATACTGAAGTGTCTTCAAATATCTGAGTTACTCAGATTTATACATGGAAGTTGCACGCTCAGCTTTCTTCATTTACAGTCATCTTCATATGCAGAGGCTTCATGTTTTTGTTTATTGTTATTCTGTTTGACACACAGATGCTCTGACATTTTGTTGGAGTACCAGTCCCAGCTGCATATCTGCCTCAAAGATTACCCCTTAAGCTTTCTGTGTACACATTGTGATTGTCACAATGGAAAATTAGAAAGTGACACCCGTGCATTTCTATCTCCTCAGCCTGGCACTCTGAATCAGGCCATCAAAGACGTTGAAGCCCTGGTGGATAAAGAAGTAGATGGCAGCATTCACAGCATCTGGCTGATGGCAGAGTGAGTTCATGAGACTATGTTCTGTTTGTATTCACGTTGACATGCAGTGTAACATGTGCAAAGTGAAAAGCTTGTATCTTTAATTCATTAATGGATAATCTTGTCATTTGTCTAGTTGGTGACACTTGTTCCACTCGTAACACTGTAAACTCCCCCCTCTATTTAGAATTAATAAGCAGTATATAAACACTAAATACATTGTTATAACACACTGTAATGTGGTTGTAAGCAGATATAAGGAAATTACAACTTCTACTGTTCCTAAAGCTTCTGTAATAGGTGCATTAAAAATGAATGAATACTAACACACTTTAACATATCTGCTATTTATTTAGTGATATATGATTTCACACATGAACCAATCCTTACAGTAGGTCATAAATGTTGTTAAACGTTTATTAACTGTTTATACATGTCTACAAATCATTCACAGATGAATTTAAAACCATTTATAAAGGTGTTCAAAAGTAAGATGTACATGTTGATTTGTAAGCTCGTTCTTCACCTTGGAAATAGTAAATGGACAAAATATTTTGAACTCAAAGTCCGATTACTAGATTTCTCACGGTGCTTTCAGCTGCGTCTCGTGGCCTTCTTCAGCAGATGGTGTTTGCTCAGTTGCTGTGGAGAGTGTTCTTATAAATAAATAGTACTGTAATATTTATCAAATTATGAAATTAATAAATACGACGAGTAGATTATTACTATTTTATATTTGTATAAATTTGTATAAAAAATGGTGATCACAATTTCCTGGAGTCCAAGTTGACGTATTTGAAGTGACAGTCTTGAAGATTTTCTTTTAAATAAGTGTCTCGTAAGTCACTATCTTTGGCCTCATAAGGTAACACAATGACCATTGAGCCCATGAACCACTGATAAAATATAGAAGCCCTTTATCAGTTTTATGAACTGGGTGTGTCGTATGACCGGGCTGCAAAATCACAAGAAACACAAATCACTAACACAAATAAATTGTTTATACACTGCTTATAACAACTGTTTTTCTCTATTTGGAAAACTGGAGTTAAAAGGTTTTCACCTGACAGTACTAATGTGATTGTAAATGCACAATGAGTTTACAGTATTATGTGCTGCTCATTTATAATCCATTGTTAACATATGGTCTGTGCTAGATGTCTGCACAGAGCTGCTTCTGATAGGAAGAGAGTGACTGTTCTGAACAGCACACATGTGATAAACTACAGTGCAGGCCCATGATGTGTCAGTGTTGTCAGATCCAGACGTCCTCATTAGATAACCTTTCACTCAAATATCAGAGCCAGAGCTCGAACATTATCACACAAGTCAAAGCAGAGGCGGTGATCTAACTGACTCGAACACAGAGTAAAATGAAGTGACTGCAGGACGTTTACCAAGTGCACTTGCAGTTGTCAGGTTGTATCACCCCTGCACAAGCTTTCAGGGGACATTTAAAAGGCTGGCCATGTGAGAATGAATAATACATCCCATTTATGCAGCCCTGTCCAACACACGTTAATGTTTGTCCTACATTTAGCCTGCGGTTATCGTTGCTACAGAAGCTGCTGTAGGATTTCTTGCAACAGAAAGAGTGCATTATATGGAAATCCTGTAACGCTGCTGCTGAGTGTCCCCAAGGGAGGCCGGTGACTAATGTCAGAAAAAGCATGAGAAATTCCTCAAATCTGGCTTTGTGGAGGATTGTCGCTAGCTTTAGAAAGAGTACGATAATCTCAGTTCATGTACTTTTTTTTGATTTTGACTCTACTGCTTTTGTTTTCATTGTTTGTTATTGATTTTATATCTTATTTCCTTTTTATTTATGCACTTCCTGAGATGGTCTTTATCATATGCAACTTTATTTTTACTTACTAAGAATTGGTGTTTTATTTTTTATGTAAAGGAATATGACAAAAATATTTTATTCTCCAAACAGTGCCCATAGCAGTGGATTAGCATGTTATTACCATGTTTGAAATTTTAGTAAATACTCGTATTCACTTTTTTGCTGAGACTTAGATGAGAAGATTCATACCACTCTTATGTCTGTACCCTAAATGTGAAGCTACAGCTACTCCTTTGAGCACCTACAGAGGTAGATCCCTCACGGCCTCAGGGTCTTCGTCCTGACTGGTGCTGTGTTGTGTCAAGCTGGAGCACCAACAGTGTGTCAGAACTCCACGGTGTGATTCTGGGTCTCTGTAACACCTCTTCACTGTGCATGACGCCAACTCATTTCATTAGCACAGTCAAAGCTCTTCACCCACACCTTCCCCATGAAGCCTTGTTCAGTAAACTGTTTTTTGTTTTTTTTTTCATTATTTTGGCCCGCGGCTGTCAGCAGCAGTTGGACTTGGCCACGTGCAGCCGGCTCAGCGAGCTGTGAGAAAGCGAGCCACTCTAAGAGAATTCATGCCACCACGACTTAGTTGTGTGTGTGCAGTAGTGAGGGAGAGAGTCTGTGTGAAATGATGCTTTCTGTGACTTCAATTAATATGTCCGACATCTTTGGACACACTCTGAGGGCATAAGAGAAAGTAGAGTCAGATTTGCTGCTTTAAAGGTGTTACTCTTAATTTTCTTCTTTTCTTTCTATTTTGGAAAAATTGGGAGACTTGGAAATGTTTGCATGCATATTGCATGATATTTGCCAAGGGCATTTTTGGAAATTGTGTAGCTTTTATAGTAGATAATTGAGCAGCTTTGCTGTACATGTTTTAGTATTAACCTCAAATAACCTGCAGAATACGAACATCCAACCTGCACTTCACACAAAGACTCACATACAGTGAGAATCACTCTCTACAGCAGAGGTTTCCAACACTGGGCCCCTCACAGCGGGTGACAACATAAATGTGGGGGGGTCATTAGATCAGTGGGTCTCAACCTTTGGGATCACATAAACAGATGTTTGAAGTCCAAAACTTGCTCATTAGAACTGCAGAACTCACCTGAGAATTAGTTTCTAAAATTAGTTCTAAAACATGATTATCCCCTAAAGAGAAGCAAGATAAATAAAGAATAATCATTTAAGTGACAAAATCCATGTATCTTAATCTATTTTCAATAGAGGTTTTTAAAATTACTGAATATTACATAGGCCATGAAGATTAGACTTTGGTTGAACTTGTTATAACCAGTGAACATGTGCAGCCAGTGACGAGGGATCGCATGTTTGCGTTGCTTTGTTTTAGAAAAGGTTGCAAACCAACGCTGTACAGTCTAAACTTAACACTGTGATATACACAGGTGGCAGTTTATTATTGATCACACCTAACTAAAAACTAATACTTCTACCTTCATGCAGGTTATAATGTTCAGTTTTTGAGAGATGTTGATTCAACTTTATTGTCATTTAAGTGGCTGTAGATTGTGATGCTGTTGAGCTGTGTTGTATTATACAGAGAGATATTTATTTTATTTATTTAGCCTACCTTCATTGTGGACTGCACTGTTGTGTTCGGGGTACAAAGGGTCTGTCACACATGTAGGACAGTATCAGATATGTCCTATATTGTGTGACAGTTAATATTGTTAAACATAAAGCAAATTTAGCTTTAACTCGAATCCCTATCTTGTTTTTCTTTGTCAGGGTGGATCACTGGAACAATGAGAAGGAGCGTCTTGTTATGATCACAGACAGCTCCCTCCTGGTCTTCAAGTACGACTTTGTCATGTTCAACTGCGAGCAGATACAGAGGATCCCGCTGAACTTTGTCGACCGCATCGCCCACGGCACCTTCAGCTTCCCGAAGCGCTCCCTCCTCCAGTAGGTCCCCTCATACCAGTTCAACATTGAACTTCTACCTTCTGTCCATTAAACCTGCAGCTTGTTAACGTCTTGTAATACATGTTGGGAAAGAATAACCAGGAAACTTCTGACTTCAGACACGTTCATTGACTTTTGAACAGTGTGCAAAAAAAAAAAAAAAAAAAGCACAGTGTGATAGAGAAAGCCATGGATCTCTGGTGTCCTGTCTCATTTTTAGTAATTTTCAGTAAGTCTACTCAAGAATTTCTCTTTGTAGAGTTTAGTTGCTAATTAAAAACATAAAAACCCTACTTTGAGAATTACAAATATTAGCCCTAATTATCTGCTCCATGCTCTAATTTGCGTCACAAAAGCAAAAAATCCCTTTTCCCTCATGATTAACCATTAAGCTCTGCCACAAAACATGCCTCGTCACAGTTTTTGCCAGTATGTGAAGGTTTCCCAACTTTGTTAAAGTATTGTATCATACAGCACATTCTTTATGTAACAATTGTATTGAGAAATGTGAAAGTGTAATGAAAAATGCAGCATGCAGCCCTTTTAATGAATTTCAAAGATGGCAAGTATATGAATGATTGAATGTGAATGGAAAAAGTGTTTGTGGTGATTTGTGTTGTCAGTGAAAACAGTGACAGGAAGCTGAGGGCAGCCATCAGAGGGCCGTGTGGCGTGGTGAGAGGGGTACGTGCAGAGGGGTGGTGCAGGGTCGACGAGATCAACCAGGGATACACGGAGGAGCAGGACTGTAGCAGGCGTGGCACAGAGACGGGTGCGCGGAGAGGTTTTTGGGGATAAGGAGTGCATAGCTGTCACTTGGAGCTGTCACTTAACTGATTAGCGGCAAAATTAATGTAGTCCTTTCATCTAAACCTTTTAAAGACGGCTCAGGGGATACCAAACCAACTAAAACTAATTTGAGGAATAAAACGAAATGTGCTGTGAAGAGCTGAGAGAGTGCAGCCTTTATTGGAGGCTTTATCTCTGCACATTACGTTAAATTATACATAAAATGCTTGTGAAAGCCACCCGGGAGTCAAACAGTAAAGAGACGGTTTCAAATGAGAAAGACTCCAGCCTCAAACATTTCTTCTTTCTGTCTTCATCTTCACTGCTCCCTCCCTCTCCCTCCCTGTCTTCCTCTCTGTCTCTCCCTCAGGAAGTGTCTTCTTTTTCGTCTAGGTCATTCTGTCTTATTTTTGGCAGAAAGTGATCAGTGAGTACGTGTACATATGAAAATGAATCCTGCCTCCCACTCTGACAGTACACAAAACTTTGTTTCCACATCACAAAATCGGAGAGAGAGAAAAGGACTAAAAGTCAGGATGAGGAAATTGGCTGATGTGACATTTGTTTTGCAAAATGACTCGTGGTAGCGGACGCTTAATGACATGACTGGACTGGTCTAAATTAAAGGGATAGATTGACATCTGGATAGAATGCTCCCTTTTGTCTGATACCGCTCTCGTCTCTGTGTGCTAAGTTGGGAGCTTGAGCTAGGAGGTGATTAGCTTAGCTTAGCATTTAATACCCCTGGCTGCCGGCCACCAAGAACATATTTAGAGCACCTAACTAACTACAACTTGTCCTTTAACATCTCTGATTGCATGTTTGTTGGGGGGGGGTATAGCCTAAAAGTATTGCAATATTACTAGGCCATATCGTCCAGCCCTAGTTAGTAGTAAAAAGCATCCTACAATACGTTGATTAGTGAGCTTTAGTGTCTGCTACCAGCCTTTATGCTAAGCCGTGCTAATCACCTCCTGGCGCCATACTTAAACATTAGCTTTCATGTTTCTGGCCACGTGATGAGTATAAGTCCATTACTCACTCTAACCCTAGCTATGCTTTTCAACTAACTCCTACTGGCTAGCTAATTCCTGGCCTCCAGCTGTGTCTGTCTACCTTTTGGTCCTGGGCAGTTAGTATACAATGTTTTTAGAGCTTTTTTGTTTAAAAGGAAAACGATCTCCGTCCACGTGAGCATTAGCGGCATTTCACAAATAACCTCTGTCCATACTACCACACCCGAAAACACATATCAGATGACCATTGATGTGCACTGGGTATGCACGTCCTTGTGTTAACAGAAAGTGGATTGTCTACTCTGCAGGTGGTTAGTTGCAGAAAATACAAGGAACGGCGAGCAGCAAAGGTAGTTGTAGGAATAGAAAAGGCAGTATTTAACTTTCCTACCAGCTGCTACCGGTTCATTCAGCACCCGGTGGTCGAGGCTGATAAAACCCAGGGACATTAGGGAACAAATGTGGGTGTCTACGTCATCGTTTCCAGAGGTCTCTGTTTCAGTCACAGCCTTGGAGTTTTTAAACTAGAATGGGGTCAGCAGCGTTTCAAATAGTCTGTTTGAGGGGCTAGAAAACTCCAGAGCAGTGCGGACATTGCGGAAATATTGACTATAGTCACTTAAACAGTCAGGCACTAGAGTGGCACTGATCTTCTCGTCTAACTTTTTATATGTAAAAAAGCTCAGACAGTGATGGAATAACAGTTTTTCTGATATACAGATGAATGTAACTACATATATACTGATTTAAGAACACATTAATACATCAGGACACTTCAGCTGCTTTTTAAGCTGTCACAGTAACGACACTTGGCCGTTACTTGTGACGTATAATTGTCCACGTTCAAGAGTGTGGGAAGTCAGGGTCGCTGCTGTTGATTTGTCTTCTGACAATTGTCATCTGACCACTTGATGTCAGTGTGCACCCTTCATAGAGATGGTTCAAGGCAGCGGCACGCCACATCACATGTCTTCATCTGTTTGATGTTGTCATGGATGATTCTGCAAATCTGAGTCTTTGCTGCTAGAAAACCTTTTCACTGTGTAGACCACAACAAATACGCCACCTCTATGTTTAGGGCAGAAAAGTCGAACCATCTTCTGGCCACACTGAGGCAGTTAATTATATTAAATGTTGCAAATTAAATGTTGCACAGTTGCTTCCATATGTTCTCCACACTCTGTTAGATAGAGAGCTGATAGAGCTGTTACATACAATCTCTTGCTTTTAGATCTTTATTGATACCTATTTTGTACATATGTTTGTAAAATACCATGAGATCAACTCTCAGTGTTTAAGAAGACATCACAGGCTACAACAACAGTTCTGTTTGTTCTTTCTCAGTTTCTCAACACATTATTTTGCCGATTACTGAGGATACTGATATTCTATGATAGGAATAATATACTTAAACTCACTGAATTGAGACTTTCATGAACGTCCGACCGCGGTGTTCCCAGACCATCACAACAAAGGATTTCAAAGTCCTTCTATACAGCGTCTTATTTGGCGTCAGTACCCTCATCTGTGCTCCATCAGCATCCCAAACCCTTGATGATGTCAACAGAAAGTGTTAGGGGACTGTCAGTATTTTTAGTCCTGATGATTTTGTTTTCATCGCACATTCTCCAGGTGCGCCCATGAAGGGAAAAGCACAATACATTCTGCATCTGTGGGGAAAGATGTGTTTTAAGTGTCTTCTTTCCAAACTGTCTAGACAAACTAATTACTCAGAAAATCATCTATTTTTTTTTTTTATTCCTGTCTGAAAGAGTTGGGCGTGGAGGCTTAAAGAAGCCCCACTAGAGGTTGCTTCAGTAACTGTTGTAAAAAATATATACTTTTATGAATGTTGGAAATAATCCCAGCACTGCTCTCCTCTGTTTCTCATCTGATCAGACGTAGTTTGTTTCTTTCTGAATAAGGCTTCAGAGAGACTCGTGCCTTATTCAGCCTCCACCTCCAACTACTCAGAACAGTTTCATTAACTAGAATCTCTTCCTCACTCTGTCAATTGTTATGTTTCACAGAGTTAGCTCAGTAAGGATTTTTTTACTGTTGTTTTAAGAGGGTGTAAAACCTTTTGAGTCTGTCAAACTGTGGTTTAACCACAGTTTTCGTCCTCTCATTCTGCAGTATTTCTGACCACACTTGTACAAACCAAAGCAGCTGACACATTCAAACAGCAGAGGGCAGTCAGTACATGGTAGCCTCAGTGTTAAAGATGATTAACACAACATTTCACCAGGTGATCATTTAGACAGTCACAGTGATTGTAATGTGAGGCAAGAGACTTAAATGCAGACACTTGTGTTTAAGATGTGAAGAAAGCATTTGCTCAGCAGGTAATAAGTGTGTGTTCACACACTCCACCTATTCTCTTTAAATGAGGACTGACACTGCTGTTTTCATTTGATCAAATTAAACTGCAAACTTGCCGCTCATTTCCTGGCACAATGCAAAGATGTTGATGCACATAAATAAATCACTTGCAAAATAGGAAGTTGAGTATTTATTGTTAGAAGATGAGTGTCATCTTGCAAATTATACAAGCCAATGATGTGTCTGACCTCAGAAACTCCTCTGTAATCTGATCAAGTGTTTGATAAGCATCAGTTAGTGCAGAATGAAGCAGAGTGAAAACAAGTGACAGGGACACTCTGGTATTTAGGATCTTACTTCCCAAAGGTTGAGGGTCTTATGAGGAACAGATTTTAAACAAGAAAGATCAGAGGATATCCTCACTTCATCCACACTTTTAGTCTCTAGTTTGAACCCCACAGACACTGGCTCCTACATTTCCCATAATTCAACTCCGCTGCATCTTTCAGTAGACTTCCCCCTTCTTTCAAACTCCATGCCGAACTTTCTGACAGAAAGTCTTAACCCGAGATTACCTGATGACATGAAACTGAAATGGTCAAGATTGTTGATTTAGAAACTGCTGCAGAGCCACAGAAGACATTACACTGTGTAGCTGCTTCCACAGGCGGAGTAGAGCTCGTTTTGATGAGTGAAGTGAAGTTAAGATGGAGTCAATTAACTTTTTTTTAAAGATATATCTCCCCCTCTCTATATATCAATAATCTATAATAAAAAGTTTGAAGAAACCAATGGTGTATCAGGTAATGATCGTATACTTCAGTTTAAGTGGCAGCACCACAGTATTAACATACAGTATTACAAGTCTGCATGGCATTCCAAATAAAAGTATTTTTAGTTAATTTTTCATACAGTATCAAAGCTAAAAGTACTCATTGGCCCGAGTCAGTGTTACATTTATAATATACACAGTTCAGTGCCTAAAAAGATATTTATTCCCATTGGACTTTTTCATGACTTGTCATCTTACAAGACTGAATCAAAGTTCAGACCTGGCATTAACATCCAACTTGGGTGAAACGATCACAGGTGGACAAGTCTAAGTTCAGGTGTGAACGCACCCGAGACACAGTGAGGATGCATTTGTGATCTGATCACTCAGACCACGTTCGGAGGTGGTCTGGGCTGCATGTGACCACATTCTGTTAGCAGTGTGAACATTTATGCCCTGGGCCACATTGAGGGACTGCCTACTCACCTGACGTCCTCTGTGTAAACAGATGTAGTTATTCCATTGGTTCACAGATTGCGTAAACTGGCTTTGTCCATGTGCTCTGAAAACTTTGAAAAGCCCAGAGAGATATATCATGACTGCATTAACTGGTTTCATTTACCTGCGATATCCCAAGGAATTGTTGTTTTCGTCCACTTTCAATTTCAAGCAGACAAGGCATGGGAAATCAGAATCAGAATCAGAATCAGAAACAGGTTTATTGCCAAGTATGTTTTCAGTATGTAGTGCTGCCTCCCGCAGGATTAAAACAATGTAACTTTTGGTTTTTGCAAAGGGAAGTGATGTATGTGTTCATACTATTCAGCAGGGAAATGGTCACTCAAGACTAATATGGAGACCCATTTAAACACCAGGTGTGAACTGTCATACTTGGATGTGTCCACCTGTGATGGGATCACCCAAGATCAATCATCCATTTTATATTAAAATTTTTGAGGACTGCCGGCCATGTCTAAAAGTACTTGGAATACAGACCCACTACGTACATTATATAAGCAAAAAAAAAATTCTTTAACTTTGATTGCAATTTGAATGTGCAAATCTGCTTGTATGTCGTGTTTTATTTTGATGTGGTTTGTTAAATTGTAAACTGTTTTATTTACTATATGTAGAAAAGTGTCAACATTGGTGGTTTATACTGTAGTTGTTGCCATGGAAACTGGAATTGAGGCCCCAAATAAACAACAAACTGCAAATAGGCCTCCTCGGCATTTTGACACTGGGGGCTGGCATTGCATGGTCTATATGTAGCTTAGTATCTGATGTGGATGAGGAACTTTCTCTGTGATTCACAGTAGTTCTGACTGCAGCTGCACCTTCAGCAGAGCCACAACATATATGCACAAAAAAGGGAAAAGAATTGCAGTGGCATGAGGATTGTTTTGTCTTGTCTGACTTTTTGCTGTGCTGAATCACACCTACAGAAAAAAAAATCTTTGCTTCTTCTCTATCTGTCTCCTTTGAGAGCACATGATTCAACTGATGAGGGACAATTAGTCTATATAATCTGTGTTGACAATTAGAGCAGTTCAACAATAATCTACACTGAAGATTCAACATTGCTGTTAGAAAAAAGAAAAGAAAAACTCAAGTTAAGAAAAGATAAAGGAAAAAAGTAAAGTGGATTAAAAAATGTTTCTGCAAATGAAACTCCTGCAAATAAAGTCTTTATATAACCAGAACATTGTATTGCCAAATATTGCAGTTCTACCTGTAGCATGAATCCTAAAATCAAGCAGCATAAAAAGAAAACTCTCACATCTCCAAAACAAAGCATAGATCAAGAGCAGAGTCTGCACACAGGCTGCTCCCAGGACGTACAGTATAAATTAATAAACACCAGCAGATTTATAATGTTTTGGGCATGCTGCTGTAAATTCTTACACCTTGGGAGCAGCTTTCAGCTTGTGGACGCTGCTTTTTCAAGGTGGAAATATCTCAACAGCCTGCAGCTATGATATCACAGCTTTTGCATCATGACGTTTACAGTAACGTGGCTGTTTGTTTCAGGTGTCAGAGGATGCATGACCAACTTTATCATGAATAATATAAATATTTTTTTAGGTGGAATACCAAAGAAAAAGTGTGTTTAACCGGTAAACTACTGTCTTTGTATTTTCCTTTTTTTTAAAGCCAACACTCCACCCTTTTCTTTTTGTTTTTAAGTCCTTTGACATTTTTAATGAAACCTTGTTGGAGGGATACATGTATGGATGGCTGACAAACCTGCGGGCTCTATTGAGCAATCGCAGCAGATTTGTTTGTTCACCCTGAGACAATGTGGGACACTTGCCATGACAACTAGAGCTGGGCTTGATATTTATCTTGTGTGTTGACTTTAGAGTCTGAAGCGCTTGAAGGCCCAGGGAGGAATTTTTTGTCACTTGCCCCTAAGCTCAGAATACAGTGTTTCTCTTACACATGTGTGTGTTTTGTATAAACACAGTGGATTAGGTGGATCTCCACCAGGAAGATCTTTGGAAGGTAGATACCCTCAGTTTAGCCTCTTTCTTGAGGTGTTTTTTGGAAATTTCTTTTGACGCAGAAACCGTCAAACTGGCATAACCCAGATGCAGCCTGCGTTCCCTGTCACTGTTTCTGTATTTTTCTGTCTCTATGGAAGTGAGGCGCAGTGAAAGTGCAAACCCCAGCTCGGCCACATAAACTTAGTGAAGACATTCAAGGCCTCTGGCTGGAAAGCCCAGCCCTGCTCTGCCTGTTTGGGCTGGTCCCGCTCCCAGTGATAGCTTACCTGTGGAATTTGCCAAAGCTTTTTTATATCCCCATTTATACTAGGGCAATAGCTGTGTGCTCTTACAAAGGGCAGTGTGTACAAACGTAACCCCACCATCCTCTCTCGCTTTTGCTGAAATATAATCAGTCTTTTAGCCTGGGCTTTGCTTTTGTACCACGTTTTTTTTTTTTTTTCTTTCCTCCCTCCCTTCCTCTTTTCTCCATGCACAACATTTGCTCTGGAAGAGGCACAAAATGTTCAGCAGCAGCAGCTTTGTCATTTTGAAAGTGCTTGTGTAAACAGAGCAAGATGATTGCATTATGATGCAGCCCCTCCCTAGGACAGTGACATATCAATACACCAGTATTGTTTAGCCTCAGGTGTTTAATTCTTGTTGGCAGGAAGTGCTGTTGCACAAGGTTTGTGGTAAAATGAGCACATCAGCATGACAGATCATTAAGCATATAGCAGAACACTGTTGGGAAATCGCCTCCATCCAGATTTATTTATCTTTCCATCTTTATCGTTACACTTTTTATGCAAATATGTTGGACTGCAGGAGTCAAACCTGTCACTGCAGGTTTTTCAAGGCTACTGTTTTGAGCAAGGATTAATGCAGTAGCTGTTTACCTGCTTTGATGAGCAGGTGAAGATGAAAGAGAAAGGCATGGTAATGTAGCTGAAAATCCCTGAACTCGAGCATGAAACTATCCCACATTTAGTTTTGTTAAGTTGTTTTAGTTGTATGTAATGGAAGGCATCTTGATTTAGCATTAGGGCACACATTTTTAATGTTGCATTGATGCTTGAAGAAGGTCCCTGACTAAAAGCTGGCCTCCATGCATCAATATTGCACAGATAATTAATATATAGTGAATCTTAACTCCAGCACAACAACCAACAAAAGTGATCTCTATATAGAAAATTTAGGGCTCCAGCTAACGTATCGATTAGCCTACTGATTTATCTTTATTAATTATTCAAATAAGTTGATGTCTCTGGTTGGTTTGATTTGTTTTGTTTTCAGTTACTGGTTAAGCTTTCAAAATTCAAAAATTTGAAATGTACAGTATTTGCTTTGTCTGCAAAAGTAATGACATTTACATCAACATCATTATGCTTTCTGTTATTAATGCTAATAAGAAAATGTTAGCATACTAGCATGCTAAACATTTTACCTGCTAAACATCCACATAGTTGAGCAGGTTAGCATGTTGATATTAGCATTGAGTTCAAAGTACTGCTGTGCTTCAGTATAAGTGCTTAAAGCTTTCCATAGATTCTGTCTTGTTTTATGGTCAGTACTGAGGGTTAGGGTTAGAAAATAAATTCATTAATATGGTCCTGTGCACTGAAAAAGTTCTGTCTGTCCTGACTCCTGAGGGGGGGTAAAATTGACTGGACGACACTCCACGTAAAACAGCCATGATAATTACACTTTTGTAACGTTTTTGCATGATGTAAGTGATAGTTAGATGTGGCTGGGATATTTTGGTCTTAAATTAGTGCACCTTATGTCCAACACCTTTTTCTTATGATTTCACTGTCTCTTTCTGTTCCTTCTGATACATTTTGTCTCAGGTTTATTGAATGCTCTTGAGGAATATTTACCCTAAAAGGAAATGCAGATGAGAGTGTTTTTAACTCTGTGTGACCTTTTGAACAGTAATGAAGACACTGCATTCCTCCCAGATGTTACAGTCTTAGAGGTATGAGAGACAGAGAATCTTCACAGCATTTAGATCAACACCAACAATATTTCAAAGATGGGATCTGCAAGTGTTTGGAGGTCTGTTTGCTCTCAGTCTTCTGAGGTTTCATTAAGCTGAGAAAAGATATGACCCCAGGGCATTTTCATTAAAACCCCACAGTATTTACTTTAAAATGAAAGAACAGCAGAAAGAAAAAGAATATGATGAACACACTGTAGATTACCTCTAAGCCTGGTAAACATGAGATTGCCCTCACATTAAGTATTTGCCCTGAGGACAGATTAGTGCCACTTTTTCATTTTTCTAACATTGTACCACAGAGCCAACAGGTCTGGTAGTCCCCTTTAGGGAAATAATGTGAGCTGATGTTGATATCATAAATAAAATATAATGGAACCTGAAGCGGTACTAACTTCATATCAGAAGGTTGCAATGCATTTTTATTTGTGCACACAGTGCACTTATATACTGTATGGCACTTAAAAGGGATAATTACAAAAACAGTGGGAAAGGAAGGGTTCTTGGTTTTCAGGCTGGATGATGTACTGCACACTAGACACAAAAATTATAGTACCTTTTATTTTGTGCTTGTTTTGCAAATAAATGCAAACACCACCAAATTGCAAGATTTCTTTGCAGCAATGGTAGCCACTGCAACTTGACTAGGCTAGGCTAGTTACCTTCTAGAGAGTCGAGCTGTTTTTTGTTACTGCACTGAGAATGAATGTAGCCATTGTTTCACTAGTTATTTGATAGCAAGTGGGAATACCAGTTTATTAAAATGTATATAATTTAATTACAGAATACAGCTACAGCAAAGAAAACACATAACTAAATTAAGCTTTCAGTAAGGCAAGTTATGACAATCTCCTTAGTTGGCTTGAACATAAAATAGCTGTGACTACCTTATGTCTGGGAACACACGTCTGTGAGTCAGTGCAAAGAGAGTCAGGTCCCCAGGCATAAGTGAAAAATCAAATAGGTCTGCTTTTATTATTAATTTTGTACTTTTTTCTCAGAAATAGAGGGAAACACTACAGTAACTTTGTAAAAACTCAGCTATAAGTGACATAAAGAGTGAATTGTCTGTATCATTTGGAAGACGAAACTTTATCCTCCGTCATTTATAAGTAAAATTAGCGGTTTGATATTAGCAAGGTGTGGAAAAGTTGGATACAACTTAAAGGCAACTGAAAGCTAACATTAAATGTTAGTCAGCTAAATTGATAAAGACTAGCTTGATATATTGTTAATCAATGAAGTAACCGTACAGAGGTGGAAATAGTTCACCAAAATCGAACATGTGTCACTAACAACACAGGGGAGAATTAATGTATTCAGTTTTATTCCAGTATTTTATCTGTTTCACTTGGTTTTGTAGAGCTAGCATGTTTCTCCAACTGGCTAATATCAACTGCATTAACGCTAACACACTACAGGACAGAATAATATTTAGCTACCTATTTAGCTGCTGTCTGATAGAAAACATTATGTTAATTCCGCAGCATTTTCAGAAAGTCTGGAGCAGAGAAAGTCTCAGGATCTGCAGTTGGACCCTTCTCAAGATGATGGTTACTGCTTTACGCTAATAAGCTAGGCTAGTTATTAGGGTTGCACATCTCTCTGTGATAAACGATTCGATATGCATCTAGATACACAGGTTACAATTCGATTCAAAAACAATATCCTTTTATTACAGACCGATTCGATACGAATCAATTCCATACAGTGTAAGAACGATACGATTCGATTCTATGGTTAATATTTGTTGTAGATATTTTATATAATAAATCGTTGGATGGGAACTCCAGAGGTAAAAGTAGCACAGAATAGTAACAACAAACTTTGTTCGAGCTTCCCTTCCTTCGGTCCACACCTTGGATTTTTGTTTCCCTGATGCGTTGAAAATCTTTCTCGGTGCATTATCACCTTCAGTCAGGCTGACGCTTTCGTTCTCCACCTCCTCCATTTTCCATGTCGTCCCTTGTTTATCACTCATGCTAATACCAGCCAGGCAGCTGCGGCGTTTCGCGGGCAGCCTCAGCTCTCGCGTTGTTTTAGAGACCTGGCGCATATGTAATGCTGCCAACCCATTCAAAGTCTCGCGATACCTGATCCATGACTCCATAACTGATTCATCTAGGAATTCATTGATAATTCGTATCGATTGAGGAGGCTGCTACCGATGCAGCCGTATCTCTCACTTGTTGCATCGGTTTATCGTTCACAACCCAACTAGTTATGTTTTAATTGTTCAAGTTAAGCTGCCTTTTTGTTGTTGTTTTTTTGTTCACCCCTATAATGGATCAATGTAACTACTGACTACCTCAATTAGTTGTACTATAAAAAACTAAATTAATAAGATGTCAGTCCATTAGAATTTATATTTTTTAATTGCAGAAAAAATGCAAATAAGTCAGACTTTAAGTATGTTTAACAATCTCCCCAGCTAGCTTAACCTAATATATTAGCTCTTGCTTTTGCTTTTGGTGATGGTTCTGGTCCACATTTCACCGAGTCAAAGTGTAGTATAACAGCCATACGTTAACTATAAAACGCAGTTATGGCTCAGATAAAAGCTATGAGCAAAAATAAGTATACCACATAGTTATCATTTAAAAGCAACCTATAAGATGTGGCCAGATCAGAGAAAGCATTTTTCTTCAGTACTTTGAACATGATTCTCAATGGAAAATAAAATAATAAAAGTTATTAGATAATAAAAACCTTCTTCGTAGAAAGCAGTGAGTAATGTTGCTCACGTGATGCCAGCATGAACTGAAGTTTTATTACATGGTTGAGTCAAATGTGTCACTGTCAGTGGCAGAGACAGTTTGTCATTTCCTCCGTGTCTTGATGTGTTTAGGAGAGAAGGGGAGGGGGTGCGAATCTTCTGGGACCGTCTGAGAGAGCCCTCCTTCGCCTCCAGGTGGAACCCCTTTGCCACTGACTACCCTTTCATCACCTTCACCTACCACCCTGTGAGAAACATCAGTGACACATTCGCTGCTCTCTCTGACGTAAGTTGATCGTTGAGTGATAACAGTATGGCGCTGTTTAAAGGTACAGTTCACCATAAATCACAAAGAAAAGAACACTTATCACTTACCTCTGGTGGTGTTCAGGCATTAAAAGAGTTTTATTTGCTGATTTTTCTGCCACAAGCCCAGTTCAATGAAGGTGAAAAGAATTTTATTTGTGGTGAAAAAACTTATTTTCAGAAACAATTTCGGAGTTACTCAAAATAATCCACATTCTTGACTGTCAGCAGCTTTAACTGAAACCGCTTCCAGAGAAGCTTGGCACACGTTTCACTGTTGCAAAATTGAAACTTTGGGACTATGGTGATTTGGGCTTTTAATTTGACACAGTGTGTTTGTTGAAATATAAGTAATGTGTTTTTTGAGCTGACTGATCCAGGTGGGGGTGGGTACTCTGAGTCTTGGAGATGTTTAATTATCGATTCATCGTGTGGTCAGATGAGTCATCACAGAGGATATGACTTACTGGAATTAGGGATCAGATATCCTTCATGTTTAATCTGTCATACTTAATTTCTAATGAAATACTCATCACATCTAGATCCTAAGACCGGCCAGTCACCAGATATATAATATAGATCTAAAAAACCAGCAGTCAATCTACTGCTTTAGATTTAGATTCAGACTACTTGTTCTACAACGAATAACTCTTTGTGATTCTTTAGTAAAACACCAGTATAAGTATGGCGTGTATCCAAAATTTCAACATAACCAAGATGTTTATGAGCAGTTAAAACAGTTGACTCAGCATGACGCAGACAAGAGGATGGAGCAACCCTGTATTAAGCAGTACAATTTCGACAGCACCACACATATTTGTTTTATTATGTGTCACATTTCTAGTCAGTTTTGTTTCTGTTTCACGCAGAGTAAGAAAGAGGATGCCATTATTATTATTATTATTATTATTATTATTATTATTATTATTATTATTACATGTTTCAGTGACTGTACATAAATGTTAAATGGCAGCGCAGCCTGACAGGTTCAAACTAGTGTGCAAAGACCTGGAAGAACATTTACTAAGAATGCAAGGTGATCTCCCCTTAATTATGAAATGACATTCAGAGATGTGTCTTGTTGGAAGACTTAGAGAATAATGTCAGTGTAGACAGGTTCGAGATCACAGCGTAGGTCATGTGGATCTGACCTCTGACCTCTGCCACTTTACTAGTAAAATCTTAGCTATTAATGATCTTCCACAGTGTTTGTCTTGAAGTCAGAAAACACTACACACTGCAGAATCTCCCTACTTTACAAACAAGCAAAACATTATGTAATATGGAGGAATACTTATCATAAATTATAATGTATGCATTTACTAATGTCAAACCATATACAATCTGCCAGTGGGGCAAACAAAGCGAATTAGCAAGGTTGCTAGAAATTAGCATAAAAATAAAACCTCTGCTAGACACTATTTGACCTTAAAACTTGTAGAAACACTTGATGAACGCAGCCCTCTGGAGCCCTCTGCAATTAGATCTAAACTTTGTGTAAAAGTCCTTCATGCAGAAGTTGTGCTCTCTCTCTCTCTCTCTCTCTCTGTCTCTCTCCTGACTGCCAGTGTCATGGCATATATTAGGTCAGTTGGGTTGTTTTGTGTTGTTAGGATGCGTCATGTTTAAGCTCTGATGGATTCCTGGTTAAATAAAGATAAAGAAAAGCAGAACTCAAGAACAAATTGAAGACACAATGAGGGCGCAGAAATGTTTTTAATTCAGCCTAATTTAGAAGTTAAGTTTGCTTCTTTACACATGATGGTGAGGAGCGCACACATTACACGCCCCCCTAGGGTTGTGCTGATGGACGATGATCTTGGGGATCAACAATCAGAACAGTCACCAATAGCTTATATCTTTGCCAATGTCAAGATGGTATTTGGCTTGTTTTCACATTAATGTATTAACTTATCATTTTCATCATTAATTGTAGTATTAAATAAATATAGAGGTTAACTTGCTGCACAACTGTATATAACCGATGCTTGTAACACCGATGTGCATGCACACACTGAACCAGCTGATTGTCACTGTAGCGCTGTTTGTTGTGTGTAGGTGGCGCACTGTTATTAAACAGAGCGCAGGTGATCGACTGACAGACAGAACTTGTCACTAAGTTCAGTTTCTTCGCTGCTGTTTTTTAAGGTTGTAAACAAAACTTTTGGAAAGTCAACAGTAAATAGAGAGTAAGAGAGAGAGAGAGAGAGAGAGAGAGAGAGAGAGAGAGCTGAGAGCCATAAACAGCAGTTTCTACGCATCTCCACCTGCAGAGTATGAGTGATTATTGTGCATGTTCTGATTATTAAATGTAAATAAGTAATAAATTATATGTGATGACAATTTTGTTATACCATAGTCAATAAATGTATTCAGTCATCATACTGTCATCACTCCGAGAAACACAGAGAGAGAGAGAGAGGTGAAATCTAACCGAACATGACGCCATGTCCCAAATCCATATTACATACTGACTCTAGGCCAGAATGTGTTCACTCTGGAAAGGTGAAATAATAATTAAAATACACTCAAAAACAGCATGCTTACTAATGCAGTTGATTTTTTGGGTTGCTGTTGCTGTAAACTATCCTCTGACAATGCAGTGTACTGAGGAAAATGGAGGAGAAAAATTATAAAATAAGTTAAAAAAAACAAATAAATAAATAAGGAAAAAATGAGAAAAAAAGAAAGTTGTGGATGGTGATGAAACAGCCAGAAAGATGCTGGAAAACAAAATTAATCATCGAGCTTAAGAACAGCATTTTGGTTTCTGTTTGTGAAGTTGAACTTGTAGTGACATTCTGACGTCGCACATACAGTACTGATTCACCTGCTGTCAGAATAAAGCAGTTAACTATGTCACTTTATTCGTATGCTGATTGCTAAATGAGTACACTTGTAGTGCATGTAGTGTGGAATCTGCAGACAGAGCTTAATAGTAACATGCTGAGAATGTTGTTGTTTCACAGTTGAAGTAGTTTGACAGGTTGTGCATCATCTTTACCATTTTCACCATCTTAGGTTAGACTGTCAGCATGCTAACATTTGCTAATTAGTACCTAAGTACAGCTGTGGGGGCCTGTTAACGGCACAAGATTGAAGTTAATGGACCTACAAAGGTATTAATTCATCTTGGGGGGACATGAAAGTGTGTAACCAAATTTTATGAGAGTCCAAACAATTGTTGATAAGATGTTTCACTCAAAACCAGACAAGTGAACATGCTGGTGGTGCTAAAAGTCGGTAGATCACCAGAGGAGGGAGACCATGAATGTCTGTACAACATTTCCATCCAATAGTTTTTGAGATATTTCTCTGGGTATCATCAATCATTGGACTGGGTGCACTGACATTGCCATCCCTGGCCTGGAGGTAGATCAGTCTTACAAAGCAAAATCAGTTACATTGAAACAAGTGTAAGGTTCAGATTTTAATTCATATTGTATATTTGTGTTAATTTAATAGAAATACTGTATATTTACAGTGTTTATACAGTTCATTATTTATATATTTACGGTCACACAGCTAACAATTTACATGTTGATGTTTACATAATTATTATTTACATATTGACAAGTTTAAATATGTAACAGTTTACCTCTTATTTATCTCAGCTTTAAGTCCTTCTTGCTTCTGATTGGTTAATTTAGCGGCATGTGACCTAGAGACAGGAAGTGTTGTTGTTGAGAAGCTGATGAAGTGTGGAGGAAAGTGAACTGCTGCTTAGAAAGTTAATCAGTCTCCATCCAGTTGTTTCTTTTATGAAGAGTAATCCAAACCATCCAACCCCATATCGAACCCTCATGTTACACAAGTTTAATGCAGTGGTGCTTGACAAGATTATTTATTTTGGAAAGAAAACATAGGCTTAATTCACCCTTAAATAAACCTTTCTGTAGTGCGATCTCAGAGGACCTCATGTATTCTGCACCCTAACCAAAGCAAGCAGCCAAGGAACAGCAAACAGGAAATAAAAACATGTTTCTGATATACTTCTGATAATAATTTCAGATCCAGAACTTCCGAGAGCAGCTCAAAGATGCAGCACAGAAAGTCCATGCCATGAAACCAGTTCCTGGGAAGGCCAATGGTGTCCTGGTCCTGAATCAGCCGATCCACATTGAGGCCTATGTGGGCCTTATGTCTTTCCTCGGGAACCAGAACAAACTGGGCTACAGCTTTGCTCGAGGAAACATTGGCTTCTAAACTCTCCAACATCAATATGATACTTTTGTTGTTCAGATTGTTTGCTCTAACTTATAAGCCTTGAATTCCTGTTCAAAAGTTTGTTTACGGAGAGTTTGTAATTCTTGAAGGATTGACCAAAGATTTTTCCAAATTCAGGTCTGTTTTTGTTCCACGTTGAAGCCTGGATTCCCAGGCTGAGGTGTATGAGGTTTAAACAACTGTGTGATCTCCCCCACTGCTTATTACCAGTGTGTGGTGTCTGAGTACTCAGAAATATCCACATTTCAACACCGCTCTTCACTGGATGACGGATCCCCCGCTGCTCTCAAGGAGCTTTGTATTTGCTCCTCAGTGATATGGTAATTCAACTCTTTCGCAATGGGACTCCTTTCTTCCTCCCCCAGTGTCTGTGTTAAAAGCTCATTCCCATGCCATTCAGCCCCTTTAGAGATTCACTGGAGCATGGGGGCACATTTGTCAGTTTATCATTTGTAGCATATTTTTACAGTGCATACAGTGCTGGAATTTCCCCTTGATTTGTGTGTCTACTGTGTCACTCTGCATTGTTTAGTATCATCTGTTTGTTTTGTGAGCCTGTCACAGACATGAAAATATAAGATGACATATTAAGTTTCTTTCCCTTTTATTGGTATAAAAAAATAAGTTGTTTTTTTAATGCAGATTCCTACACGGTTTTTGTTCTGTGCACCTCAGTGGTGAATTATCATCGCAGTTCCTTATCCATGCTAAATAAGAATTCCTACATGAAATGTGAACCTAGAGGTGACCTTTGACATGTCCACTGTGCCACAAACTGTGATGTACAATGCAAACAGCACCTGCACCCGATGTCTTGTTGTTGCTGCAGAACAGAAGTAATATTATCACACATTTAAAGTCATAAGTTAAGATTTCAGTCCTGGCTGATGTGGCGACACCTGTGGTTGCTGGTAACAGCACGTGTGGTTTAATGCTACAGCAAACAGTTGCTGACCAGCTACTTTGTCACCAGTTAAATGCTTTTAATGTAAAGTAGAAACAGGAGGACATGTTCAGTGAACAGTGAACAAGCAGTGAGATCAAATTCACAAACACTAGATTATATGGTGCATTATTTTTTCTCATCCATCATCCTGCACCTCAGAAGCTAAATAAAAAAATAATTAAAAAAATTATCCCATTTCTTTATTCTGAAAAACAAAGAAAGAAGTGTAAAAACATCAAATCGTTGTTACATACATCTTACAGCAGTGGTTCCCAATCTTTTCCAACCCATGACGCACTTGAAAATCTCAAAAAATGTTGGTGGCCCACAACCAGCTGCGTAACAATACGGAGGCCAAATGATACGTTCTCAGAGCATTTTTTTTATTTTAATGAAAACAATCAAACTTCAGGACTGAACTAAAAGCAGGTAAAGCTCAATTTTTCTTTTTTGTTTGATGGGTGGGGCAGAATTTAAAAAATTTTTTAAAAAACATTATATAGCAAAATTATACAGTTTAGCAATTCATTTGTCAGAGGTGATCACAATAACCTGTTCAAGATGTGGCAGGTTGTGTTCCCACATCCTGTACTTGAATCCCCAGAACCTCTGAGAAAAGGAAAGATACCTGTAGCACATTGCTCACTCTCACAGCGTCTCCTAGAGTGAAGGAAATCACTGGAAGTCAGCCTCATGGGGTAAGGAATAGGCAATTACTGAATGTAACTACACTGAATGGCTAATAAATATTATTAAAAATTGAACTTATTTAATGAAAAAAGTTGATGCTTCAAAAGTAAAATTGTACAATTGTAAAATACAGTCTTGTTTACAAATCACACAATTTTTCCTGAGGGACAGAGGTGACTGCGGACAAACCAAACTGGTATTAAGTCTCTTCAGGCAGCTCATCAGGAAACAAGGTTAAGTATGTCCCAAGAAGAGTTTCCCAGGAACACACGCAGCTGTTATTGCACATGGTAAAGTATATGGTTAAGTTCAGCACCTTTAGTATCATGTGTCATAACCTTAGGGTTTGAACGGGTTAACATGTTTCCTCCCAGAATGAGGACGTGTCTCTTATCCTGGATCAAGCGCTGCTCTGGCCTGGAGCGAGGCACCTCATCCATATTTCTGCTCTTCACGTTGTAAAAGATGTTCAGATTAACTGCAGGATAAATGAGCATTCATAAAGTTACGGCGCTGAGAAAACTTCAGCAGAGATTTGCATGTGGGCCACCTGATTATGGGGTGACTTTATTTGAAAAATATCCAACCAAGTGTGTTTATTTTGATTGGTTTCCATGGACTACGTTTGTAGCTGTAATTATTTTATTCTTTAATTGTCGTGACTTAATCTTTGTTGCAGGTAAATCATTTACCAAAAACACTGTGACAATGAACGCTTCAAAGACTGTCATGTCACAAATCATGTGAAATAATGAAGGACTTACTAAGATGTAATATTTGTGATTACACTGTTTGCTGTTCAGATGATGCAAGTTCTGTCATGTTTAAATGTTAATGGGGCTCCAATCCTTGTTTTTCTCTTGTTTTCTATCAGCCTTTATTTTGTAACCATTATGAGCATCACTTTACTTGGCTGACGTCTAGATGTGATGTGACTTGCTCTTAATGCCAGGCTGTAGGATAAATATGGGCCAGTCTGTGTGCAGATGTGCGTGCAGGAATTAAAGCTCTGCCTTGCTCTCAGGAATGCATGCACACTCTGCACTACTGAAGATGACAGCACTGAGACAGGACAGGTGTGCAGATCCTGAAAGTTTCGTGCAAATAGTTTATTAATAGAAACAATCGGTTTCAATCTAAGAACACACTGTTAGGTGTTTTGAGCCATTTAACCACAGAACAGCACTCAGTACAACAATTCACTCTGTAAAGTTTTTCTGTTTTTATTTTTATCAGAGGAAACTATAAGTCATGTTAGTGTGAGAAACGATACAAAAGACGTTCCCATTTTTCAAAAGTGATGAACTTATCTCTTCACATTAAAGCAGCATTAATCGAAAAACACAACATTGACATTATCAGTTCTTTAAGTTGATATTGTGAACGTGTTAGCAAATAGTTTTCTACTTACAATACACATGCAGCAGACTTAGAGCAATATCAGCATAAAGCTGGTTTTATATTTCTCTACAGTGACTCAGTGGCATAGGCTCCATGCTTACACTGTAGGATGCGCCCAGTTGACGTGCACCTCCTCCAAAATGCAACTACACGTCAGGGCTACAGCATCAACAGAGATAATATGTGAGGATAGCAAGAACTGTTTGGCTGCTTGTGTTTTCACGTACATGTTTCTGAGTTTGTTGAGTGAAGACAGCATAAAGAAAGTTAAAGAAAGACTCTCAGTAGTCTTCTCCTTACACAGCAAACCTTCTGCTCCGCATGATCACTGCTCTGTATGAATGAGCATAAACAGTGACTGCACAGCGTTAGTCTCTTATACAGTGATAGTGTCAGTCATAGTGACATAATCTTATCTATTACCTGAGTGTAACTCCAGTTCAGTAAATCACTGTAGCTCATTCTGTATAACAAAGTTAAAGAACTGCTGACACAGTTACTAGAATATAAAGCACAACACGGCCTGATCATATACAACACATGCAGCTAGTGTTGCTTAGGAGATATGAACAAGTAAAATCCAACTCTCATTTATAAATGAAACCCTACACTGTAGGTACATGTAGTATGACTCATATTTACCTACTTGCATCAACATCAACTATAAATCCATCTTTGGTCATGATCCGAGTCACATGACCAAACTTTCCTTTGAGTTCTGGTTTGATTTCTGAAGAAATACCTGGAGGGGTACAGTGGGTCAGGGGTTGTCCTGGAAACGATGCTGATTAGAAAAGTGAAACATTCAAAACAGTGAAGTTGTGGTGACATAAAACCGAAACAATGCGCTGAAAGAGGCAAAAACGTTCCATACAGCCAAGGAAACTGATTAGTGCAGCTTTAAATTGATAATAGAACTTATAACAGTATGAGGTTTTACAGTGCAGTAAAATAAGAGGGTGACATATCGCTTTACACTTTTACCACAACTTACAGTGTAAAACTGATTGCTAGCCAACCTAAACAACAGTACATTTGTGTATTATGTACACATTGTGGCCTAAATCATATCATGAATATATATATATATATATGTCACATGAGAGGGTGTTGCATTTTTACTTGCATCACATTTTGCTGTGAGCTTGCAATACAGTTAGTGTATTTCACTGCTTTGTCAAGGAGAAGCACACAAGATAAATGACTTTCAGAGCTAATGATTGCATTCCTTTCTGGAGAGGTAAGTTAGTCCCCGGGGCTAGATAATAAAGCTTGTACTTCACTGCGATTATTTTCCACCAGTAGAACATCAAACTAATCAACTGGCAGTTTGCCGCCAAGGACTGACGTTAGAGCAGACTTTAGACAGGGACTGTCTGTTTGGTTTTGGCAGGTAAAGAGAGGTTAGATAATGTAGGAAAAAAGAATAAAAAAGTTCTGTTTAGTCTTGTTTAGTAATGTTTAGATATTTTAGTCTGAACGCACACACGAAGCTCGATGTTTATGGAAACAGTATTAAATTAGCAATTAACAAATTAGCTAGCTAACACGAGACCTGCTGGAGGGATGACTTGAAGTAGTTTTGTTGGAGGTCAAGGTCACATGAGGTCACACAGGAAATCCCCATGTCTACCCTGACAGCTCCAAGTGCTTATTTTGCGTGATTGTGATGTGGGCTGATTTTCTCACTGCCCTGAAGTGGAATGTGATCAGGAAAGTGAGAGGTTTAAAAACTGCCCATCAGTGCCTGTGACCCTGGATGGCCCCAGCTAACAACCAGAGCTGCCTGGGATGCTTGGGGCGAGTAACATAAGACAAATTCTGCGAGACACTCTTGCAATCCTGGTGTGGCACGCAGTCTTCTCATCTCTCTGAAATACCTTCAAAGCCCTCATAGATATGCCAGCTTGGATACCAGCCCTCTTTTCACAGGTCATGCAACCTCAAGTCACCATTTCCACTTCTGTGACATCCGTGTTGCTTGTTTGTTTGGTAAACATGTTACACCTGTCAGAGGAATGCTGGTTGCTAACGGGCCAAGTCCAACAGCATTTATTATATTCTGTGGAGCTTTCCCCTTCTTCTCGCCTCTCTCATTCTTCCATCTGTTGCCCTCGCAGCAGCGCATACAGTAAGTGTGAAGGAGTGAATGTGCGAGGGAAAGCGTGCGTGTGTTTGTTCACTCATGAACTGTATGTGGATGTGTTGGCATGCACGCGCACACAGAGGCTACTGGGTTGTTGTCTGGATTGTTGTCTTGTAATGGAGCTAGAGACACTGTTTTTATTTATCCCTCCCCCAGCTGTCACTGTTGTGTCTGGAGCGAGTTCGCTGAACTCAGGGCTATGGGACACTTGGAGATCTGTCAAATCCACTAACCCTCCCAACTATGCAGAATGTCACAGCCCAGAACACACCCTGGATTCTTGTGATGGACAACAAAAGTAGAGAGGAACATTCAAGAAACGTGCAACCTTTATCAGACTCGCCTTCCTATACATTTGTATGAACACAACAATATGATTCCTTTTGATTTAATTTATGTGGTCAGTGTAGGTGGAATCATGAAGTTCTCATGAAGGGAAACAATAATTACTCAAGTGGAATTTTTTTTTTTTTTAATTAAAACTTTGCACTTTAGATACAGGATTTGGTTGCTTTAAATAAAATGTTTTAGACGACTTAAACATATTTACCAAAATGTCAAACTAGAAGTAGAAGTGCACCCACAGCTGGGCAGATTGACACTCCTTTCACGATTCAAGAGGATTTCTATGCTTTGTTTTGACACTAATGTTTCATGTGATATATGAGAGGACAAGTTTGACAGCTCATTTGCAAACAGCTTGTGTTTAGTGCATAGGGGTGATTGCTGATATAAGTGAGTCATTATTTGCAGTAACTACTCACTGGAAACTGATCAAACATTTATTCTTCTATAAATGATGTGTTGGTTGTCAGTGACACTAATGGTCCAGAACGAGCTTAAATCAGAATCAGAATCAGAATCAATTTTATTGCCAAGTATGTTTCACATACAAGGAATTTGTTTTGGTGATTGGTGCAGTTGGAGGTTCTTGGAGGTTCTTGTAAACAACAGGTTTACACAGTTTTAGTTTCTGCCTGTATGTGGGAATCAGGTGGACCATGACACGGTCAGAGTGGCCCAGTGCAGCCCGGGGGACGGCGTGATAAGCACCACTGATTGTGGTGTAACAGTGGTCCAGAGTGTTCCCCTCTCTGGTCGGGCAATTAACAAACTGTCTGTATTTGGGCAGTTCGTGGCTGAGGTTACCTTTGTTAAAGTCACCAAGGACAATAACTAAGGAGTCCGGGTTGGTCCGCTCCACACACAGTATCTGCTGTGGCCTGTGGTGGGATGTAAACACCGACCAGAATGAATGAAGTGAACTCACGGGGGGAGTAGAAGGGCCTGCAGTTTATGATGAAAGTTTCCAGGTCAGGAGAACAGTGCTGCAGGAGCACTGTCACGTCTCTGCACCAGCCGCTGTTAGCATAAAAACAGATTCCTCCACCTTTCGTTTTGCAGGACAGCTCTCCAGCGCAGAGTCCGGAATCGATCCACACAGCCACGTCTCCGTGGCTAAAGGTCCGATATTCTATAAAGGCAGATTTCCATGTGTTTTTTGATTATAAAGCAGGTCTAGGTTCTATATTAATACTTTGAAAGTATCAAAGCCTCAGTCCACAGAGAAATGCACACAGCCTGTATTCAGAAACTGAGCCTTAAAACCAGCCGTCAGGACTTCTGTAACTTTGTGATGTCACAACAAAGCAGTCACTGCCCGCAGCCACGTCCCAAGCCCCGCCCACCTGGACCCACCAACCAACATTGACAGGATTTGGTTTCTCAGAGTGTTTACCTGAAATTTTCTGTATTTTTATTTGACAGTCAGCCAATCAGAAGAGAGGCAATTGGCTGACTGACCTGTTGTTACCAGAGCTCCAGAGCAAAGCCTGCGAGAGGAGATGTAAAATGACTTATTATTTTCTTTTAAATTAATTATATATCTTCTTATGGATATCAACAATTCTAATAAAACACAGGAGAAGAGTAAAATGTGGGGCCTTTAAGGAAATTAATAATTTTAAATCTGCATGCTGAGTGCTCAGTCTATTATTATTACTGAAATAACCAGTGTAGCAGTATGATTATGTTATAGATGACTCGTGACTGAGCTGCAGGTCCAGTCTGTACATGCAGCCTGTGCAACTGAAGAAAATCACCACACTGGCATGTATTCAACGTAAGACGAGAACTGTTCACTGGTTGATTGCATTCTCTGCCATATTTCACATGTCAGACAGTATATGAGACTGAGACTGTGTAGCCATGTCAGTCATCCAGCTCCTTGTTTTAGGATGCCCCCATTAGACGCTGGGCAGACGGTCAGCAGTGCTGAGACTAGTAGGCAGTGATGACAAGCTGCTGGAAAGGCTGCAGTGGAGGAGAATGAGCAGAGTCGGCATAGGGACCGGCATGGGCCTCAGACATGTACACACACACACATACACAGACACACACACACTGAACCCACATTCATATTAAAACCCTCATACACATACGCATCGTAGTTGTCTGCAACCTGACGCCCATGATGATATTTTATTGCTGCAGTGGAAAACACTGAGTTTGATTTATGTTGTTATGGTTTACACTAACTTGTTCTTAGCTTAATGTTGGATAAATTTTTGAGATTGTCATTTAACATTCACCTTCTTGCCAACAGGGGGAAACAACTGTCTGCCTTCCTCTGCATAGACAGTATAGGGCAGCCATAGGAAATGAACTATTCCAGCACAAGTTTTGAGTATATGATAGTAAGTGTTTGACAGTACAAACAGCCTAATCACTGTTGTTTGTTTTCTTATGGTTTTTCCTGCCTCAGCAGTGGCGTGGTTGTATATTTTAAGGTTAATCATGTGCTATGAGCCTTGGTAATTGTATCAAGAATTAAACCTGAGACCTATCAGACGAGTTTATGTTTTACAGTTTTAGCCTCCCAGACTCTGCCAGATCCACTGGTGGGACCATGTTTACAACCTCACACTGTGCAGCTATGCTTTATTCAAACCACAGACCTTCATTTGAAGGTGGGGGTTCCAAACTTTCCAAAGATGTCAGTTTTTTCAAAAAACTCTCTATGAAAGTAAGCAAAAGACATCATTTTACTGGAGTGTGCATTAAAACACAATGTACTGAGTGTCAATATTTCGCCTAGTGGGAATATATAGCTTTAATGCTCATATATATGAAACTGTGTTATGTTATTCTTAAGAAGAGTGTGAGGGGCTATTTAAAGGGAAAAATTTTGATAATAAAATATAGGTAATGCAATATGGATAATATATTTGAATATCTTCCTGATTACATAGTAGAGTTGGGAGACTTCCACCCATTTTCTCTTTTAAAAAAAATTCAACCCCTGTCAAATTTATACCATAAGTGTCACTGTCACTGTTAGTATTTCCTAAGTTGAAATATGACCACAGTATTAAGCCAAAGAAAAAAGTAGGATTTTTTGTCCATTTGCCATGTTTTAGTGGTGGGGAGAAACTAGTTACATTTACTCTATGTACAGTACAATGCTGAGGTAGTGCTGTAGTGCTGTATTTTAGTATTTTCCATTTTATATTCTTATACTACATTTAAGAAGACAGTATAACACATTTCAATCTACTAGTACTTACTTTTTTAAGATTAAGCTTTTACAGTTTATTTATAAACTATTACAGCTGAAATGTTAGCTGATGAACTGAATGGCCAAACAGAAAAATAATCTACTACTATTTTAAAGATCAATTATTTTGCCAAAATATGCCAAACATTCCCATGTTCCACTTTCTCAAATAAAAAAGACTTACAACTTTCTTATTTACTTCACTTTGTTTGTTTGTTTGTTTGCTGAATATATTTTGGCTTTAAAATACTGGCCAGACAAAATAGGCAATATGATGACAACCTTGGGCTCTGGGAAATTGTGATGGACGCTTAATGACATTGTATCTACTTTTATGACTAAAGAAATAATCAGTTAATTGAGAAAATACCAAGCATGTAAACTAATAGTAGAAAATAACTGATAGTTGCAACTCTTATAAAACATATGGTTATCTTATAAAATGCAATGCATTGTTACAGATTAAAATCCCTAAAGCTTTTTAAAGTAGTTAAAATTAGCCCCATCTGACATTGTAGTGCCACTGACATGTTAATGGGGGCTTTTACTTTGAATACTTTAATAATACTAATAATACTACTAAAGTGCAATTTCTCAGCAATACAGCAACACTTATAACTGAGTATTTTTCTAGAGTAACAATGCTACTTTGAGGACTTCTTCCATGGCTGTCTTATGTAAAATATTTTTTTTACACTATTTGACATTTTCACTTGAAATATTAAAAAAAACAAGATAAAAGTACAAAACCATGCCAAAACTCTGTGTGTAAGTGTGAATACACATGAGCTGTATGTCAACATTGTGTTATTGTCCTTTAAGAATGTTAATCACACTGGTGTGAGCTCTGGCCATTTCTGCCTCAAGGGCCTGTTTCCTCAGCAAGTGGTGCAGTTTATGAGTGAGGTTAAGATGTCAGTCTGAGCCCTGGTTAAAGACAGCCCTTCCTTTAACTGTCCCGCAGCCTGACCTCCAGCACAGGAGGGAAGAATGTGAGTGAAGCTAAGTGAGTGCCCCAGCTCCCCGTTCCCTCTGACCCTCTCCGCCCAGCCACAGCAGTGGCAGCAGCCCCTGGGCTCCTTGTGTCAGCCACTGTGTCCCCAGCAACCTCCTCACAGTTTGCAAATACAGTACGTCCTTGATATGGCTGGCATGTCGTACGCAGATGTCCCAGTGGTGGGAGATAAATTTGAGAGCAAGGAGATGTCAGGCTGGCGACAGCTGTGGGCTACAGTTTCACCAGATGTCTGCCGTTGCTAACCTTCAGTAGACATGAGCTGGCCACCCCCTGGATGTACTTTACATGCACAGTAAATATTTTCTCAACACGAAGCTCATAGGAGGCGCAAAACAAAATTCATTTGTCACGGCTCACATGGCCAGAGCCTTCAGGGGGCATGGTTTATACGATCTGGAGACATGTTCTGATGAGATGCAGCCTGTGTTTTACATAAAGAGAATCACAGCCGGAGCTGTGACAGACGCTCAGAGAGGGAAATTACACTGTGCGTACGTGCTCTCAGTGCTGATTGGATGATCCTGGAGATGGAGTTCCTGCTGAAAAGGGATTTTGAAGATGTTTTTGCGAACCTGCTGGTGGCACTGTGATGCCTTCATATTAGTCAGCCAACCAGTGCTGAAAGAACTAGCAAGACCGCAGTGCAGAAATACTCTGTTGCACGTAAAAGTCATGCATTCAAAAAAATTTCTTGAGTCAAAATAAAACATGTTATCATCAAAGCATGCATCAAGCAGCTATAGTTGCACAATAACAATGAATCAAATGAATGTGTGAAGACCCTGTGACAGAGTGAAAGGGCACGTTTGAAGTGATAAACTGACAAAGAATTATCTAAAGATGAATCTGCAGCTCCTCTTGGTTTTACAGAGCTTTGTGGTGAGTTTCAGTTCATTGTTTTGTTTTTGGGCCCGCAGCCTTCACTCTCACCTCTCTCACTGTGCTGCACGATGAGAGAGGCTCCAAACACCTACAGTAAACTACCTGCTCAGCAGCAAACAGGCGAAGTTGGCAACTAGCTGGTGAACATAGCTCAGGATTTGGCAGCTAAAAGGTCAGATATTTCTCTCAAGAGTTGGTGGAGGCCAAAAACAGAGCTAAAAGAACGTGTATATTGAACCTAATGTTGGCAACAGAAGGCTAACGTTGCTCTGTGTGTGGTGGATGCAACTGTTTGCTGACAATTTCCCGTATCAAATTTTTTAAAAAGATGTCAGAGTTGTGTTTGCTGGTTGTTTCTGCTGCCCCCAAGTGGCCAAAAGTTGCCGGTTTAAAACCAAAAATAAAAGAACTAATTATGCAGAATTTAAGAATTATATGATTTATACTGATGTATTATAATTACTGATGCAATGTACGAATCACATTACGTTGCAGTTTATATTTTAAGATATAACAATACATCCAAATGTATTTGTTGATTTTATTTTTGCATTAATAATCTGAATCTGCAAATGAACTCGGTTATTAAAGCTTTAAAGTTTCTCACAGAAACATCTTCCTGATGCTTCGAGAGGGCACATCATGAGCGATGTTACCTGGGGTCGTCAGTGTTTCAGGTCCTTCAAACATCTTACTGCAGACAGCACTGATGGGTGTGATGATGTGTGCGGACCGAGTTTACATTTCAAAAGTCTTCAGTCGGCCACAACGTGCCACCAACATGGCTGTGGCATTTCCGTTTGTGCCACAGTGTACACACTTCTGACTCTGGCACAGAGTGCACATCGGTCACAGACGCTCCCAGGTCCCTTCAGCGTGATTTGAACCAAGGCTGAAATGACTTCAGTTACATTTCTGCGCTTCCTGGCATTGCTGAAATCTATTCAACCCCTTTTAAAATTGTTTTGATAAGTGGGATAGTGTGGTGTTTTGAAAGGCCTCACATGGTGAAAGATAAGCTTCTTTTCTTTGTGTGATGGTTCTCTGTGACTAATACTGACAGAAGCAGGAGAGGTGTGATGACGCCTCCATGTGTGTGTGTGTGTGTGTGTGTGTGTGTACGTGTGTGTACGTGTGTGTACGTGTGTGCGGCATTCTATGGCCGTGCCTTCACAGAATCACCTTACAGTAAGTTTGGCACTTGAACTATTTGTCCGAGTTCACCCCACGGTTGAGCTCTCCTATCCTTCACTATCAGCACAGTCCACCTGAGGGTGTTGGAACAGCTTGCTTGTGTGTGTGTGTGTGTATATGTGTGTGTGTGTGTGTGTGTGTGTGTGTGTGTGTGTGTGTGTATGTGTGTGTGTGTGTGTGTGTGTGTGTGTGTGTGTGTGTGTTGCAACTGAGCATGGTTACTTGGCTGTGTCAGGGTGGGGTGGGGCTGAAGAAGCTGTAGATTACTTGGAAAAGTTGGCTGATGACATATTCATCACATTTTCCACTCTTCCACTTTTCTTTCCAAACAAAGTCCAGGAGAATATTGGATGTTAAAACTCAAGAATGCGTATCATGCAGCACCCAAAAAAAAAAAAGCACTGGGCATTTGTTGAAGCTTACCATCAACATGATGTGTTTGCTTTAATAGTGAAAGTTCAGAGATTTGTCATCATGTAGGTTTTTCTCAGACTCTGGCTCAGCGTGAGTGCATGGCATGGATCTTTTGGGATCACTTAACTTAGATGTATATGAGTGTCTGTCAGGATTACACATATTTCAGATGGTTTATGTGCCTTATGTAAAAGTAACAGGCTGTACTGTAGGAACTGAGTGAGGAGAGACAGAGTGCAGGAGCTGAATGGGATCCACAGTCCCCTGAGGCTCAACAAACCTGTCCTGCAACCTTCTCAGCCAACCCGCTGTAGTCTTAAGAACAGATTTGTTTTTCAGACCTGTTATTTTCCTGCTTGGTTAATACTGACTTCTTGTATTACAAAGCAAAAACAAACACAGGAGGTAACGACAGTATATCTCATGCAGGCATAGCAACACTTTTCAAGCTTAGTGCTCTTCCTTAACCTCATATGATTGGTTGTGCTTTTTGTGAGTTAGTGTAATTTGTGGTTATTATTTTTGCCGATATGTGATTACATACATGTTTCAGCCCCCCCCCCCCCCACCGTTCTCTGTTCTGCCTTTCGTTGTGGTTTGGTGAAGAGGAGCTCGACATGAATTGCTTTTGCTATATGGGATACAGCTGCCCTCTGCATTTTTTCACTGCTCTGTTTCACTTTGTAGCACCTATTAGCAAAGTCACTGATTCATCAACTGGCTTCCCATGCCTTTCTTTGTGAGACTTGATGAGCCATCCTCCCACAGATTCAAAGTTACTCAAGTTGTATGTTCTGCTAAATGGGATGGTTAGAAATAACACTCAGCTCAGGTCAGCAGTGATCCATATCATGTTACAGAAACAATCAGGATGTGATAACACCTACAAATATTTGTTTAACCAAACCAGAGCCTGTATAGGTTTAGTTTGCACTGAATTAAATGTAACAGAAAAGATACTGAATGTACTACCGCAATGGAGACAGTCAACAGCACCAAACAAGCAGCATAATAAACATTGCTTTCTCATACAGTGAAGTTGAATGGAGAAAAAAAGATGAATGAGCTACAGAGTTAATTACTGTCTGTGAATCTTTGAAGTTAACTGAATTAGATGATTTGAATCAGCATGTTATTTACAGTTTCCACCTCGAACTCCCATGTTTGCACACTAACATGGAGGTAAAAATAGCATGTGGTTATCTTAGCTTAGCATAAAGACCTGAAGCAGAGGGGAACAGCTAGCCTGGCTCTGTCCAAAGGTACATACAGCGTGTCTAAAGCTCACTAATTAGCATGCTGTATGTCTTGCTTTATTAATCTGTACTATACTGTGCTTGACTCATTTAGAGGTGCTAGCACCAGTATATCTAGATTTGGGCAGAGCTTGGCTAGCTATTTCCTCCTGCTCTGGGCTTTATGCTAGGCTAAGCTAACCTCCTGCTGCAGGGCTGCAGCGTCATGTTTAGCAGACACAGCTGTGGGTGGTATAAAGCTGTGGGTGAGTTAGAATGGATTTAAGACTAAAACGATTCTACCTTGCAATAAAAAAAAATCATGTCAAAATGGTGCATGAATCTTACTCATGCCTCAGTGTTCACAGAAAAAAAAATGCAAAATAAAACACACACTGTGAGGAAAAAAGAGAGTAGTGGCCCCTTTTAGAGAGCTTGTTATATTGCCATCAGGAAGACGCCCCATTCTGCTGCCTTTGCTTGTTTACATTTACATTTACATTTACTCATTTGGCAGACACTTTTATCCAGAGCGTCTTACAAGTGAGGGACACTAGTAAAGCTACAGTGCAGTGAGGAACCTTCGCGTAAGTATTAGGTACCACATCTATTTAATAAGTGCTGGAATATTGCATAAGGAAGTGCATCCAAAAGGTTCATTTACAGGTTAGTTCACTTTGAACCAAACCAAGTCACTTTGATGCCACCCCAGTGTGTGATTTTAGACAACATGCCGACGAATCACAGGCATGACCTGTAGCAGCATGGGTGTCCGTCCCACCATGCCTACTCTCCCTTTCCACAGATGTCGCCCTCTGACTACCTTCTGTTGCCAACTAAAAGGCATAACAACATTTTCTATTCCGTATTTGTACGTTTTACACAAAACAGCCAGGGAGGATGAAGGTGCAACATTCCCGCCCTGAACAGGCTGTGTAAAAGAGGCCAGTGATATCTCTGGTTTCAGATCTCTATCAGGAATGTGATTCGAGTGCAGTCCATCCGTGCTTGTGAACAAAAAGGGTTAATGACTACATGAAGGTGTCTGAACTCTGTGTCAGTGCTGAGCCAGGTGTCACTCAGAGAGAGTCTGCCAAGTGACTCAGACTCCACTTTCGTGATGTGATGTGAAGCTAGTAGATGACATTGACACCGTCGGTTAACAAATGCCACTTATGAACTTATCAGTTGTGCTGATCTGTTCTCCATGATCAGCATCTGTATCCTGACAACACCACATCACCTGCTATGGAGACCTTTCGCAGCGCTGGCATGATTTGGCAGTAGATGGAGACATCATGTACGGCTATAGTAAGGGTAAGATGAGAAGAGTGGAAGTGGCCTTCAGCGTGTTGCCATGTCTGTTTCACACAAGCTCACCCAGCTGAGCCACGACACTTAAACCGATGTACGATCACAAAAACTCTCACTAACGGAGATTGACGTGTGACGTTATCCTGCTGGAACCTGGTCTACCTGACACTGCAATCATTCTCATCCCACTGCCTCCTGCTGCCCTGGATCAACTTTCATATGTGGTCATAGAAATCTAAATTCTCTCAGCCTATCAATTAGCAAAAAGGATTTACATGGGGCCCCACTTGTGCTAACGTCATCTGGGGTCGGCGAAATAAAGGAAAAATCAAGGTCATTGTTGAATGGTAAGGGTCATCGTGTTGTTTTACTGAGTGTGACTCATGGTAGGGGTTTAACAATGAAATCAGCACCAATAACACCAAGACCACACCATATGCTCTCTCATGAATTGAGGCTTATGTGAAGCTGAAATGGATTCAGCTTCAGACAATGTCCTAGATTTGTGCTATTCAGGTGTTTTTTCTGGCATCACGATGCACACAATGTGCAGCATGTTGAACTTGTAATTGTCTGATGGCTTCAGTATTTTACAGATGGACTATATCTATCATCTACTCATCAAATACCGCCTCAAAGAAATGCCTCTGAAATATCCACTTTCATTCAAGCGTCCCAGAACATCTACAGCGTGTTTTATTTTTAAAGCGTATCCAGTGACAAAGGACACTTCAACCCCTCACTTAGATTACATGTGGACGAGTGTAAGCTCATGGATGGAGGGTAATGTGTCTTTGAGCTGCCCCCAGGCATCATTATGTTCTACGCATTCATGCTTTTTAATAGGTTGAGGGGCAGACCAATCACACTTGTCAACCTGTTGCCAGGATACCGGCGGTGTGGTTGCTAAACACCGGTCCACAACTTTTACATCATGGACTATATTTCTGAAAGTTAGAATATGAAAGATTGTATTACCTCACAGAAGTGCTGAAGCAGGTCCCAGGAACACCTGCTCTTTCAGTGTAAAATATCATCACCCTTGCTCCTGAGTCTGTACAATTTCCTCATTTAATGCCAGCCCTCAATAGAGGAGATGATCTCCATCTAAGCCTAACAAATCATCTGCAGGAAATGATTAGAAAGGCAGAGGAACATGTTTAGTAGCAGTGAGCTCTTTAAGCTAAGCATCATGTAATTCATCACTGTTGATAATGGTTTAGTTAAATTTTATCTTAAATTTGCTAATAGTCCAGATTAAGCAATGATTTGAAACACATCATCATTCAAGTGTCTGTGGACCACTTGAATATCACCACATTATTATATTATTTATGTAATTATATGGTAATTATCACTTGTTTCAGATGACACTGCCCTTGTTTCAGTTCATTTACACAGAGCTGTAAAGACTTAAAGCTTTTCTTTGTCATGAGTAATACTGAATGTCTGTGGATGAAACAAATAATTTGAATATGCCACCTAGGGCGCTGGGAAATTACAGTGGAAGTTTTACTCTATAATTTCATGGAGAAAATTGGCAGGTTAATCAATAACAATAATTGTAAGTTGCAGCCCTTGTCACTTCTGACAAATTCACAGAGCATTATCGCCCAAGTCAGTGGTTCCCATCATCAGCTTTCCAGAGGTTTTTTTTTTTTTTTTTTTAAATCTTTTTTTTATCCTATTTAAGCTCTTTTTTTGGTTTTCTAGTCTGACAGCTCTGGTCTCATGAAACTGTTTCAGCAGTTTTCAGCAATAAATCTTTAAGAAACTGACTGTATGTAACCTACCTAGAGACAAATGGTGGACAAATTTAGCAACTAGCAACTGCACAGAGGTAAACATTTAGCGAAAGAGCTAAAGATTTTTCTCTGTGGAGTTGGTGTGGAGCAAAAAAGAGAGAGAACAAACTTCTTAGGTTGCCAGGAGCACGACTCCACATATGCTAATGCTGCTCTGTGTCTGCGACATAGGTAACCAGGCAACTGTTAGCTAAAAGTTTGCTTGCTAGCTAATTTTTCACTAACAATTTTATAATACATTAGTGTTGTATTGTATGAGTGCTTGTTTCAGTGGTCTGAAAAAATAATTAATGCTGTTTTATTTCTCATAAACACTCTTAAAAAAAACAAATCTGGTTCCAATTTAAGACAGCTATACTGGCTGGATTATACAACTCTGGCTCAATGCCTATTTGTTGCTTCAGGCAAGCTTGATTTTCCCAACGTGACAACAACCTGATCCCAGATGTAAAAGTCACTGTGACAAAAGACACACAAAAAAGTTGAATCATATCGTGGGAAAGCATCAATAATTGCCTGGGAGTCTGAATATTACCGTAAATAATGATTCAGAGAATCGAAATACAGGTTTTACAGGTCACAGAGAAAGGCTCATGCGCTTTATCTTTAGCACTGTTAAGGAAGTGCAGGACTGGTTGTATGAGGGTGAAAATATTTCATGCTCCAGGAACTGAATTTATATGCTTCAACTGAAATGTTTTTTATGTTTTAAATGTTTTAAATTATTTGATTGTTTTATATGAGCAGTGGAATCATGTTTCTTGATCCCGCCACTTAATGATCCTTTGAACCTCCCCCAGTTAAAATAGCGGTTTCCCTATAGGGTTGTTATGAACAATGCCAAGTTGCTGGGCAGTTTAGTGCATAGGCTGTAAATTATCACCTCTCAGACACTGCACCGGACACTGGTAGTTTTGACTCATCTGGATTTCCCCTGCATTAGTCACCAACTGGAATATACACACAGACGCACACAAGTATGCCCACATAACCCCCTCACAGTGTGAGAGTGATTGGCCACAGTGTGGTGTATGTGACTGACACTGATAATACATCTCTCCATAGTGCAGCAAACGCTGAGGCTACTTCATCAGCTGCTCCACCAACTGCTCTTTGGCATCCCGTATGTAAACTCTTGACATTAATAAGGCTGTGTGAATGGGGCCATATAATGCCTTCAGGACAATGAACACACCAAAATGAATTAAGGAGATATTGTGCTGTACAGTCATACAGGCTGTTTGCCATCTATGGTTTTCACTGCAGATATAATTGCAGATTAAAGCGAGCTTAGAGTCCTCTAATCAGAGCCTTGTGAGAATAATAACCACATGAGACATATGTGCACTGGTTCTGATGACAGTACCAGAGATGTCACTGACGTAGCTGCCAACTCATAAACACACACATACATCTCAAATGAAGTAATAGGGCTTCGGTGACTGGCTCCCAACGCCTGAGCTTTAGAGTAATTAATGATGTAAGGGTTTCAGATGTCATTGTAAATATCAAATTTAATGACATCTTGAGGTCAGTTTGTCCTTGTTATGTTGAGAGGTGGACATGGTCAAAGCTACAGTGCATGTAAAAGGTTTATTAGAGGGAATTTGTCTTATAAATAACATAATAATCTCCCTGAGCATTTACAAGTGGGGTTTTTACTATAGTTGTGATAGCATGGGTAGAGATAGATCTTTGTTTTTCAGCTGGGAAACTTTATTCAACTGAACTAGCTGATTAACAACAGCTGGTATCTACAGCAGTGACCTTGGGGAATGGTTGCTTAGAGACAGCGCAGTGGTACTTCAGTGGTGCTTGATGTGGCTCAGTGGACAAAGTAACAGCAGCTCTATATCTTTGAAGAAAAAAATGGCCCTCTTTTCTTTCTTTCTTTTCTTTTTTTTTTTTTTTTTTTGCTAATCAAACAATGTGTTCTCATGTAATCAGATCAAATTTCAAAACAATAAAGTCCAAATGAGGCCACAAATGGCTTCAGGGGTGGCAGTGTTGGTTGGTTGGTCGGGCAACCTTGTGAGGTTGACATTTTTGTTTTTTTGTAAATATCTCAACAACTATTGAATGGATTCCCATGAAACTTGAGATGATGCAACTTCAGTTATTTTCATCTAGCGCTGTCATCAGGTCAGATTTTCATTTGTCCAATACGTTGGTTCATCCATGTGCTTGCAAAATATTGCCATTCCTTACATCAGCTGAGCTAAAGTATGCTAACACTAAGAAGAGATAATGGCCATACTGAACATTATACCTGCTAAACATTGCATGGTAGCATTAGCATTGTGAGCATAGCTCTCTGGTGTTATTTTTGCCATAAAAATCTAAGTACAATGTGAAAAAGTTCACTCCTCGCAAGGAACCTACAGAGAATTATCATCTGACCCTGCCACTCACTTCGGTTTTACAGAGCTTTATAGTGAGTTTCCACTCATTGTTTAGCTGTCTGGCCCTCAACTGTACTGTTTTGGTTCAATCTCGCTGCTCTCAAAGGTTTGTTTTCAACCACAGCAGACAGCTGTACACTGCCTGTTCAGATCCAAACAGCAGAAAGACACAGTTAGCGACGCTGTCGTGATCATAGCGAAGTATTTTGCAGCTTTTTTCCATTCAGGAGACCAAAAGCAGAGCTAAAAGACAGTGATTATTGATGTGGCTACTAACAGGAGTCCATGTGCTCCATATCTGCTGGATGTGTAAATAAGCAACAAGTTTGCTAACTTGAAAGGTGATGATATGTCGATGCTATGTTCACATCTTGTTTCTGCTGGTCAAAATAACCCAGTTACAATCAGTCGCAGGTTTAATGTTTAAACATTAGCTCAACGCAAAACTGTGCACAAGTAGAGCCTCACAAGGCTGCTAGCATGGCTGTAGACTCTTGCTCTTGTTTAGTTTATTAACATATCAGTATAACTAATAAATAAAATAAATATGAATTCACACAGGCTCACCTCACAATTAGGATCTCCAGAGTTGTATTTACTTTATAATCTTTAAAAATATCAAGGAAACCTGGATCTGATAACAAGCTTGTTTACGATCTAATTAGCTTAGTGTGACATTTCTGATATGAAATCCTGTTTGACAGCAAATAATAGTATTTCTGTAAAGGATATCTTTAAAATAACAGCTGTGTAACCACAGTGTCGCGTCACCAAGTTGGCACACTGTATGCATGTCTGCTGGATCAGTACTGCCCCATGAAGGTGCACAGCAGGCAGCCAGAGGGGAGAGAGAGAGGGTGTATGTCTTTATTAAAAGTACAAGAGAGCAGCTTAAAGGTTTGTGTTCCCTGGATACACCACATCTATTTATTATCATTCCCCCCGCTGTGACCCTACCTTTTATTTTAGCATGCTGATTCATCTGCCGTTCATCTCTGAAAACCACACAAGACCTCTAGGTTTACAGTGTCATACTACTTGGGTGAGAGAGAGAGTCTGATATTGAATTGGAAGTATTTGCAAGGATGTGTGCTTAAACAGGAGTTTATGTCGGCTACTGTAAAAGATTTTCAAACCGCAATATTTTTGTCTGGTCCCTGTCTGCTCAGGCCAACAATATAGAGGATATAGGAGGGTAATTTTCTTCTTTTCATCCGTTACCAACCACTAAAATCTTACTAGACATCTGACATCTGAGTGTGTTTCACTTCCTTAAATTCAAATATTCTGGTGATTTTTGTCGTTTCACTGGCTGAATCCTTGTGCTTTTGCTGAATCGGCACAGAACCAACAGTCACTGCCATTCAGAATGTATTATAACAATATTCGGCGTGCTTGAAGCCTCCTGGGCCTTAGTGAGAAGAATGACGCAACACACATGTCTTCATACCCATAAAACCACTTGGGAATCTGGGTGGAAATATCAGAAGTGGCCTGAGAAACACATGCAGTAGGGTAGGGGTGAGCTTTTCAGGACAGTGGCTAGCTCTGAGTGTGTGTGTGTGTGTGTGTGTGTGTGTGTGTGTTAGTGGGGGTGCAGGGTCAAATGTAGTTGCTTGATATCTATATCCTAGCAACTGCGAGTGAGCGATATCTTGTACAACTGTAGCTGGGGATTGGTCAGAGAGCTGGCACAGGCTCCGCCTATTTGTAGGGTAGCCTAAGAAAAAATACCTAAATTCAAAACATCTCTCAAACTTTCTCCACTCTGCACTGTACCCTCCGGCACTTTAATCCAGGCCTGTTTGTTTATTTATTTATTATATTTATTTTTTGTTTTGTTTTTGTTTTCATTAATTGTATATATTATTGTAGCTCATGTGTAGCCATTAATACATATGTCTTTATAACAAGCTGAGCATTTTGAAGATTTCAGCAAAGTGAAGTTTGGCATGACACCATGAATTCGCCTTACACAGCTGTGCAGTATTACCCCGAGTTTCCCTTTCATCGGTAAGTACATACATATTGTGTAAACTGATTACTTCCACTGATAGTTTTATTTGACATTAAAATCTGAGGCCTTGTGACTTTTTAACGGATATCATTTTTAAAAAATGATATTAAACTCTGAAGCAGTTCAACTAACATATATTGCATGGATTTGACCCATGGTTCACATGGATTGTGTATTTAGGTATAATCTTTTATTATGGCCCTTTACAAATAGAGCCCTGAACACAGATTCATCATTTTTAATGACTTGTTGAAGTGGTTGGGAATCTCCCTGCTCTTTGTTTGACCTGCTCTGCCATTCAGACTGATACTGTCTGGAGGTCCAAAGTGACCTGAGAACAGTTGTGTCTGCCTGGATCCTCAGCTGCTGCTCTGTCCTGATATATTTATAAGTGTGGCATACTTATGGCAACAATGCATGTGTAAAGGGCCATCAGAGCTGAAGTGGCAGACAGATTACATGACATCTGAGGGTCTTCTACTGATCCTTACTGTAGAGGTAATTTGGTCATTTTAACGGAAACACATGCTGTGAATTAGATGTCGGATGTTTTGCAGATGCTTCTAATCCAGGATGACAGATGACAGAACTAAACCATTTAATCAGATGCATTTTGTTTAGTTTATCTTGTAGATCTTGGCCCATGAATGTCTTCTCCCAGGTCTCCCAGTGTTATTGTGATAACATGATGTCAAAACATTATGGTGCTTCTTTGGCATCTGAGATTACAAATTTAATTCACTCTAAATTGTTTTACAGCACAGGTAAAGAAAACAAAAAAGTCATCTATCTATCTATAAACAGTGTTAAATTCACTGGACACACTGACATAAATGTTGAATTCCCACTTCTGCATCTGCTCCATCATCGCTACAAGTCTTATTAATCATTACTGACTTCAAGAGTGATCAGACACCTGCAATGCTGACATCCATGTTATCTCAATCCTCTCAAATCATGGTCACTGTAATCAATACAATAAAAAAAATGTTTTGTCCTGACATTTAGAGGGTTAGCTTCTGTCCTGTAGTGTATTGATAGCTGGTTAATATGACTGTAATAATATAATAATGACAATAATCTTTATCTATAGAGCACTTTTCAAAATCTACATTACAAAGTGCTTGACAAAAGCAGCAATAAAATAAAAACAATAGGTTTCAAAGAGTAAAAAAAACAGATAAAACAAGTAAAACAAGTAAAACAATTAGGTGTATAAAAATCAATACAGAGTAATTTTAAGAGGAATAAAACAACCCAAGGGAAAGTCAAACCAGGAAAAGTGCTCCAATAAAAGTATTTTTTAAGAAGACACTTAAAGGAGGTCACAGATTCAGCCAACCTGATTTCCTCAGGCAGATTGTTCCAGACACTGCAAACACTCTGTCCCCTTGAGTTTTCAGCCAGGTCTCTGAGACAGACAAAAGACATTAATCTAAGGATCTCAAGGTGCAGGGAGCAGGGAGAGAGGCCATGGAGAGCTCTAAAAGTAATCAATAAAATCTTAAAATATATATTCTAAAGCAAACTGGGAGCCAGTGTGAAGAGGCTAAAGCAGGAGAGATGTGATAATGTTTCTTGATTGTGGTTTGAGCAGAGTTTCGTATAGTCTTGAGGCGATCAATACATTTTTGGTTGTAATACTGCAACAAACTGTAGTGCGCTATGTCTATCCATCTGGTCTCCACTTGGTAAGGAGTAGTATGTTTAAGTTTCACAGGTTAATACATAAAAAAAACATAGGCGCTGTATAGTTTGTTTTTCTGTGTGTACATTAGGACATTTAAGTATAATTTACTTTCTGTGTGCAGAGTCATTATATACTGTGTTCTTTTGTGCATTTTGAACTGAACGTCACAGTGTACTGTAGTTGTGTTTGACTGTTGTGTGTGATAAAGTCATTAGCGTGCTTCAAGTTTTGTGTTTTGGTCAAACAGAAAGTTCGGCCTCTGTGGTAATGAATTTATTAGAACTTGATAATACAGGTTTAAACTTTATTATATGATATTTTCAAATAAAACTTGGTACCAGTGATGCGTTAATCTATCTTTGAGCAAGCAAAGTATTGGTAGCATTAATTTTCTGTGGTGTTGCTCTTTAGATTTTATTCAGCTTTCAAATATCAAAGTATCTTTTTTGGTCCACTTATTCTATCCTCCTCTCTAGTTTTCTTTGCATTCCAAACCTGACAGGAATTTGTTCCTTTTGCCCCAGAGGATCTAAGTTCAGACTGTTTCTCTTCTATAAAAGTAAGGGGATAAGAGGAGGAGAAACTTTGGTGCTTTCTATTGTTTTGGAGTCATGTCCCTCTTCCAGCCGGGGCTGACAGATGTGGGGGAGAAGGTCTTAGGCCTTTGAACAAGTGATTAATAAAGACACTGGAGAAGGGCCCCGATCGGCTGGGCTGTTTGTTTTGATTGCATTTTCATCGGTCGGTGTGCCCAGCCTGCCAAGAGACAATGGCCATCCCTGTTTAGTGCTGACCTCTGCCCCAGTCTCGTCTGGAGGCGCTGCAGTGTCTTTAAGTGGATGCTGAACAGCCTTCGCCTCAGGCTAACTGAAAAACTCTCTGAGTAACCAGACACCCAAAAGCAGACAAACAACAGCCAGAGCAAGGATAAACCCATCTATCTGAATCGCCTTACATTTATGAATTCATGCTTTTCTATTATATGTAGGTCAGATTTTCCATCTTGTTTTTTACTGTTGCTAAGCTACTGAAATCTCAATGATTACAATATTCACATATATATATCTATAAAAATGCAGATTTAGGTGAAAGTGGACATACTTGTCTTATTGTGGAAGTGTCACACTCTTGGATTCATGACAATGCATTTATCCAATATTTCAAGAGCTCACAGGACAATGAAAATGTTTGCTTTGTTGCAGGACATCAGTAGGTGTATGCTACAGTTTTACTATTATAATACTTAAATGTATTTATAGGCTTGGACTACTGTACATGTTGAACCTGGTGTACAACTTTTGTAATTAATCTGGCAACAGACAATGCTAGGAGTTCAAAAGCCTTTCAGAATGAATGCGATGACAGTTGAACGAGTTCTGCCTATAAGCCTGTTTTAAAGGAAAATTCAAGCGAAAATCAAATGGAGTTTAACCAAGTTAGAGCTGGAAGAACCACGCCTAAACCCTTCCACCTCCATGAACACAGATGACACCACACCTGTTCTACCAGCAATCTACCTATCTGTTGTTGTAGTTCATACACCGTGTGTTGTTTTTTCCAGTGACTGCCATCTATTATTCTAAACTTATAATAATCTTATCAGCTGCTAAACTCCAGGAAGCCTCTTGATTCATACTGTAGATATCTTTTACTGCAATTCTCCATGTCATCTGATATTTGAAAAACTCACAATAGTGAATTAAAATAATCCGATAAGATGCTATAAACAGCAATTTATGACAGACAATCCATATTTTAGAACAAATATGGTTTAAATAAATTTAAATAAAAAGATAAATATGGGTTTACAAGTACAACAATATAAAGCGAGACTGTGGTTGCCATGACGATTAACAAGCGCTTAGAGGGAGCAACGGAACAAAATCAGACGGAGTTAATTAGCTACACTCTCAACAGTGAAGGTAACGTGTTAGTTTTTACAGCTCTTGAGATGATTTTAAGTGTAAATAAACTCCAGCAGGCACAGATAATTATGCAGGATAGAGGTCAAGTCAAGGCAGAAATGTATCTAAGATTTTAGCGAGCCCAGTTGAAAGGAACGGAGCTAAAATTACCAATAGTTTTGCAATTAGCATGGTAATGAAATTAGCCGAGCTCTGGTGGAACAGGCCAGAGTTAGCAGACTAGCTCGGTAATCCACTCCCAGTCACAATGTAAACGCGGCTGGATTTGTTTTTCATAATGGTTAAAAAATGACTCAGTTGGCTGTTACACTTTCTTCCACTTAATTGGGTAATTCTGTGAAAATATTTACTGCCTTAACCAGAGCTTGCCTGCTGTTTTCTATCTTTGACTAATGTTAGTTAATTTGACAAATTGTTTCCTAACGTGACTTAACAGAAACAGGTTTATGGGTTTATTTGAGTATTTAGCCTGTCAAAATATTGTATAGTTTACTCACTCATCACAAATACCACATATTTAGTTATATTTAATCAATAAGTTACATATGATATAGTTAAAAATCATGTACATGTCCAGTTTTACAGCCCAAGAGAAGGAGTGTCCGTTATTCCCAGAAGCTGTACATTTCTTCTCTTGCACATTCACAGCTTCAACAAGGGCTAATATTACAAAAGCTTCTAAATTACACTTTAATTTGGCCCAGGCTGAATCTCCAATGCTCCTTAGGCATTGCAAACTCAACTCATCTTTTTTCTAAACTTATTCCCTCATGTGTTACTCCTGCATAAGTTAAATTATTCACTTCATTAGATATGCTTGTGTTTGTAAGTCAGGTATTAATATCATTCATCACGCAGTGTTGGGGAATTCCAAAACCTAAAATAGTGCCAGCTTCAGATTATGGCCCCCCCAACTTCTCCCCCCTTCCCCCATCCTCGTCCAGCTGTACACATACCAGAAGTTGCAGCAGTGCTATCATATAGACTGTGGGGGGAATTCCGCCTGTCTCAGACTGCAGCGTGCGCCACTTCAGCAGGAACAATGGCACGCTGAGCTCAGAAGCAGGTGTAATGTTTCAGGGGAGCAGGTCAAAGTGCCTCTGTCTGAATGGTGCATAATCACCATTATGTGTAGTACAAATATTCTGTATTATGCAGGGTGACTTCTTGACAATAGAACTGCTCTTCACGAATGGCTGCAAGCAGGACTCCTCCTCCTCCTCTTTTCCTCTGCTGGCTGGGTGGCCAAATCTCAGCCCTGCACATCAACATTTATGTTAAATGTTTGCTGACACTGCAATTTTTAAAACTGCTGTTTAAAATAATGGTGCCTTTTTCAAAAATGCCAAACTTAAGTATTGCTTGTTTGGAATATGAGCAGTAAAATAAATGTAAAATGATCATGGTTGATTCCCTCTCCTTGCAGACTCAGGGACCCTCCATCCCGTTTGTCCTGGAGAGACAGCTCATTCCTCACCACCATGTCCCAGAATCAGTCAGCTCAGACAACTGACTTCTTCAGCCAAGATGTATTCAACCAACTGTTTGACATGCTGGACCAGTAAGTGAATAGCACACAAAAACAAACATTCTGCAGTGAATGCAAAAACACATGCAGACTGTAGTGTGCTTCAGTGTTATCATCTGCGTTGTGTTTCAGATCTGCCATTCATTCAGTCCAGCCCATTGAGCTGAACTTCACAGACAGTCCAACGGATGGGTCTGCAGGAAACACCATTCAGATCAGTATGGACTGCATAACCATGCATGAGCCAGATGAGACACTTTCTGTAAGTATGTAGGTTTTCTGTTCAAGCAGAACACCTGCTTTACACTTTATTTGTTTTTCATTAGTAGTTCACACTGCTTCAGACCCACCACAGATACAAAACATGTTAAATTAACAATGTTCAAAATTACATGACCCATCATTTTATGACTCCTTCTTCGGTTCATCCTGCAGTGTGCTAGGGTTACGGTTAGCAGTCAGTGCCATGACAATGGCACTGACTGCACTGACTGGTTAGCAGTCGGTGCCATGACAATGGCACTGACTGCTAATTTCTAAATGTAAAGTATGCAGTGTCTATTTTGTTTATGGAATAATAAAGTTCAAGCAATGCCTTTCTGGCACTGGCAGCACAGAATTCCGCCTCATTTAGTGCTGAGTCTCACAGAAATAATATGGATGTTTTACTATTATTTCTTTTTTTCCAAACCAGTTTTTTTTTTGTGAGACCATGTAGTTTCTTTTCATTTTAAAACATACAAATGATGCCATGAAGTCATACAGAATACTTCAATTTTGCTTTAATGATTCACAAAAAATATGATCTCATAACAACATATATATCAAATGTATATGATTTGTTAGTTTGTGCACTTAACTGTTGCTTATTAATAAATGTACTGCCTTAGATTGCTTTCATTCTGAGTTGATGGGACTTCCAGTGGTAAATTCCATAAGTTGTACAATTAAAAATGTGCAAACTACTTTCTATTTCATATTTCAAGTGGAATTTCCCTGTGACGGTTGTGAAAAATGGTACGGAGCAGTTCAACAGCCAGTGAATAAAGCCAGTTTGTCTTTGTCTGAGATGTTGTCTCTAAGGTGATGATATTATCTCATCTCATCCTGAGTTGTGCTGGACCTGGGTGGCCTCTCTGAGACAGGGATTTCTCAAAGTCTGTTGAGGGTAGAATGTACATTTAGACTAACACATGCCTGATGATGTGTTTTAAGTGATGAAATTTGAGTTTCCTGTGTTTTTGACTTTTTGTTACCAAATAGAGTCAAAGCATTGGTTGTGAGCTTGCTTCTTGTGACAACACAGACCAGACTTTCAACAGATGTTTAATGCGCAGTCAAATAAAGCACTGTGAAACATTATGGTATCAGATGTTTATAAACCAGTGCACTGCATGAACTCCATTCGGTTTGACCTGCAGTAAGGATCATATCTTTGTCAGCTCTGCTACCGAGAGATGATGGGCATGTTCCCCTCCCAGTGTAGGAATGCTGTTGTCCAGCCAGCATGGAAAAAATAGCAAATAAAAAATTTTGTTCAAGGAGCTGAGTAATGTTACCCTGCGCATCCCCCAAGGGGGCCTGTGCTCTCTTGAACTGGTGATTAATGACCCCACCCACACCGCCCACTTTCCTCTTCACCAAAGAGGGGCGTGGTGCGGTGATTGGCACGCCAGCAACTCAGGCAGCATCCGTGTGGGGGCTGAGAGTTTGCTGCCATGGCGTCTTGCCAATCACCAAGCCCCAGTCGTTATTACCAAGTCAAGTGTCTTGTGTTTTGATGAAAAGCCATGGTGAGCAAACCCACCTTCACCCCCCCCCCCCCCCCCCCCCCCACCCCCCCCCCCACCCCCCCCATTCCACCCATGTGGAGGTGTGCCTCTTTCATGAGTCATTAGAATGCAGCTCACTGTTTAGTGCCCTGGGGGACTTATTTGTATTGTGAAGGGTTTATGTTTAATCTGAAATTCCTTTTTCTTCTGGATTTTTTTCTGTAGCTGCAGGGCAACAATTTAACGCAGCACCTGCTTCTCTTGCAGAGGTCCCAGCTCTCATCTATCAGTATATGTCTTCTCAATGTAAAGGTGAGGGGGTGGCAGTGGGGGGAGGACAAGCAGAGGGTAGAATAACATGGAGGAATGTAACAGATTTAGTGGCAGGAGAAACGCTATATCCTACCCCAAACAGCTGATTTTACACCCAGATAAAGCTCTGATCAGCTGTGCGTGGAAGAAGCAGTGTTGAGCAGAGGGACAGAGGTCATTCTCAGACAGAGGTTAAGCAACTTTACAGCAGAGTAGCTCAATCGACACATGGCTTCTCTGAGATCTAATTACATGCTTGTGTTTGGATTCTTACTTTTTCATCGCTTCTCTTTTGTCTTATTTCTGATGGCTGTTACCTTCTAGTTCAGTGTGTGAGCAGCTGAGCAGTTTCTTCACTGTTTCATTAGTTTAACAAGAGTTCAAATCTAACCTTAATGCTGTCATCTGAAAAGAATCTGTCAAATGTGGTGCAATCATTTCTGTTATAATGACGGAGTCGTGAGTCCGATGTTTCGTCTTTGTCAATTTCAAAGCAGGTTTGAATCATTACACCCACCTTAACTAAAAACTGTTTTTAACACTAACTCCATTTTGCCCTTTATTTATTTTTATTTATACACAGACAGAGTAACAGGAAGGAGAGCATTAAGTTTAAATTGTATTATTCAAAGGCTCAATCAGGCTCTTGCTGTATTTAATCCATTAAATACCCAACCATCAGTAGCTCTTTTTTTATTTTTGAGTGCTCCACCAGTTTGCCTCCAGCACAGCAAGAAGTGTTTTTAAGGCATAGTAGCAAGGAATGAGTGCTGTTCATGGTCCAATTACTGTTGAGTCTGTGAGTCAGTATGAGACCAGGTCTGACTGACAACGTGGGGATGCTAGAGCCTGTATTACCCATATTTCTTGCATTTGTTTTCTTACATCTTCTTAAACAAGGCTTAACTCTACTTTTACCACAGTATGATGTCATGCTAGGTGCAGCTGGAAAAAGTGTGGGTCACACCCTTTGAGAGAGAGTGCATGAATAAATCCTTAAGTATTAATCCCTTCAACGACTACAAGTTTTTTAAATATCTGATTTTAATCCAGAATTTTCCAACATTTAGCAGGACTGTGACAATTAAATCCATTGCAAAGTTTTAAACCTTGTTAACATGTCCATATGGTGTTTTTTAGGATTTCCACCTTGAAACTGCATTGAACCATTGACAGTCTCAAAAAAACTGATTCAGGCAGGCAGAGATTCATACGTCAAAAGCTTAGGGAGAGTGAGTGATAGTTGGCATTAGCACAGCCACCAACACTGTGTCAGCCACTGTCAGTTACAAGCTAACAAATAACATTAACACATAAAAGATCCTAAATATGCTTATCATTCTGATACATCTGGTAGTCACCGATTTTGGTGCACAACACACTCTTTGTCTGAGTCCGGGTCTGATTGAGGCTCAAACATTTGTAGCTGAATATCTCTGATGTTTCCTAAACTAATTATTTTGATACGCTCTGCTCTTTCATCGGTCAACCTGGCGCAAGCAGCAATGGTGAGAGGAGCGTAGGCCTGATGTAGAATTTCTCGGTCATAGCAGAGTATTTCACATAGTTTAAAACTTGTCTGGAGGTAAACTTTAAGATAGACTTGAGTGGATTCACTTGAAAAAAGCGAGAGAGAAGAAACTTAGTTTTGTTGTAAAATAGAAAATCAAAAAAACTTTTTGCTGTGAAATGAGCGGCATCACAGAACATAATTTAAACAGTTATGTCAGAGATAAATAGTTTTCTTCAATATCATAAATTATGTTAAAATTTTAAAACAATATGTCATGGTGAGACATGCTTTAGTTAAAATATTTATTCTTGTTAATTTGTCTCTGGGCCTTTTGACCAAATAATTAAAGGAACCGAGTAATCAAAGGAACTAAACGCGGATACTAAATTAGACAACGCTTAGGTATGCTTTATGCTTTAGTGTTTGCATTTTCACTCCAACTGAAGAACCATGGCGATTAGGCAAATTAGACAAATAACACATAAAAAATAGATAGCTTTGTTCGAGATGTAGTTTTGTGCGCAATGAGACATGGACACAGAGTAAATTTTTGAATTTACTGTATTGTGACTGTGAGGTTGGAAAACATGCAGAGACTGGAAACACCGGAGAGGCAAGACACCTGTTTCCAGAGTAGTGGTGATCTTGATTTTTTTTTTTTTTTTTTACCAAAGTAAAGCAAAGTATGTAAATATAGTAAAACAAAAATGTCTCTGTTTTCTTACATCTGTATAGGAGTCTTTTTTAGACTGATGGGGAAACATCAACAATTTTAAACAAACTTCCCATCACTAGTTCTAATGTTGACACCAGCAACAATCAGTGCAGTCTGATGGAAGACGGTACACATGCTCTATGAATCTTGGACTTCTTTGGTTATTAGAAAGTAACACTGTGTGACTTTTTGAAAGCAGAAGTTATGACACAAAAACCAAAAGTAGAACTTGGTTTATGCAGTTGAAATACAGGCTAAGTTTCTCAGTTCCTAGAAAAGTTCCTGTGGCTACTAGTCATTGACTAAATAAATTGATTTAAAAATAGTGCTTGTGTGAAAATAGGAGTACTGGTTTATTAATATTGTTATTAAATTGATATTCACTCCAATTTTGTTTGAGGATGCCATATTTATTATATTCTTCCTCCTCTGTGAATATAGTTACAAGGTTGTATCACAGTACTGATTGCAGGCTAAAATGGAAAACTAGTGGATGTTGTAGTAAGGTACTGTGGCACTTTGTTAAATAAATCTGTTATTTTTTTAAAAATCAGCTGTTTTAAAAATAACATACAGAATTGTAACTCTGCAGCCATTTAGGTAGTAATAGGGCTTGACCTACTATATACTAAATAGTAGTAAAATTGTTGTCAATAAATGTCAGTTCCTCTTGTACGCCTGCAAATGGCTTTATCTTTCCCCTTTAAAAAGATTCTAGTAGTTCTCAAATCAAATTGCCCAGTGGGTAAATTAGGTTGACCAAAGGCTTCTTAGGTTTGTTTCTTTTAAAGAAGAGTATTTCAGGATTTGGTGGCAGTTGATTGTGGAGGTCTTAGGATTTGCCACCCAAGTGATGCTCTCTGTCTCTCTCTTGACTGCTTGCGTCTGTCAGTGTGGATGGGAGCTCACACTGTTTTCAGGGCAGGTGTATGTGCCTCCCCAGCCACTGCAGCCTGACACTTGATACTAAACTAATCTAGCTGACTTAAGGAACAGACTCTTTAAAGGGAAAAACTTCAGTAAATCCTTTTGTCTGAGCCCCTGGATCTGCAGTTCTTTAGCTGTTACCTGGTGCGACTCTCTTCTCAGCACTGTAGCATTTGAGGTGATGCAGTTAATAGAGATCTGCCTACACTCTCTGAGTATATGGGTCAGGATGGCTAGACAGTATGTTACAAGTGAATTTGTTTTTGGTATCTTAAATGATAATCCACAACCAAAAGCCTGCAAATAAGTTTTGTGCCATAAATAAGTGTCAAATTAGGATTGGTTTCAATATTGGTTCTTTATTCTCATCTCTGTTTAATCACATAAGAAAAACATGTATTTTTAAAGTGTAGTGTAAGATAGGTGTTGATGTACAATCCCACTGCTGTTTGTCGCAGCCTAAATCTCAGTTGCATTACACTTAGTTGTCAGTTCTTTAGGTACATCTAAATAAAAATAATGCAGTCTAATACAGCAGTCATGCAATAAATCCTACCTTCACAGTTTGTGTTGTAACTACGAGAGAAAGGTGTTTCAACTTTATGGTCATTTTGGAGGCTGCGGTTTTTTGTTTTGTGCTGTTTTGTGCGGACAGGTGTTTCTATTATTTTGTCCAACCCATTTTTATCAGTGAGGGTAGGCTAAATAAAAGAAACACCTCTCTGCAATATAGTGCAACATATATATAATGCAATATAATGCAATACAGTTAAACGGCATCACAAACTACAGCCTCCAAAATGATCATAGAGTTGAATCAATACCTTTCTAAAACAGTTTCAACACAGACAAAAACATTTTAACCTCTATGAAGGGAAGATCTATTGAAGGACTGTTGGATTAGACTGCATCATTTTAAGATAGCTCTGTACCTAATAAACTGACAACTAAGTGTATATAGCCGATATATTAATGTGTATCTGTCCTGTCCTGCTTGATTACAGCTATGATTCTTTATTTTAGTACAGCCTCACCCCAACACTGAGTACTCTAACTTCTTTTCAGATGCCAACGTTGTTTTAACATAATTAGAAGTTTGTTTAGCTAAACTAATTATCACCCTCAAAAGATTTGGCAAGGCCTTCACTGACGCCTGGTTACGTTGGGGGTGGGGGGCTTTGGATTGAGCTCTTTAAAGTGTTGATTTGCCTTTTGTAACAGGTTGACCTGTAGGCCCATGGCCCCGGGGGCCTGAGCAGGGTGTGGCTGGAGATTGGAGACACTGGCTTCAGTTCATAGTTGTGCTTAAGTTTTCAGACAGCTTTCAAATCATTCTGACCACAGGGCAAGAGTTTAGGCCCTGTGGCTCTGCAGTAATAGAAATGATTTGCGCCTTGCTGACCACTGACCTCCCCTGTCATCAAGCAGTGCAGCTAGGACTATACACCTATGTTTACATCTGCAGCATTACTCCAGTCCATATGCCTCTTAGATGATTACAGAAAATCGATCTACTTTCACTTTCAAATGATTAATGTACACACCTCCAGATGTTTTTAAAAAAAAACGTATTTAGCAAATTGTTCTTTGAGGTTGAGACTTAACAGCACCAACCATTTGAAGTTTTGGTTCAAAAACATGTCAGTATAGCATGCACTGACAAAAATATGTATTTTTTTCCAATTCATTATCAGTAGCTGTAAATTAGAGCTTTTCAACACAAACTCCATTGTGCATAAATGCAACGATTTTGCCTGGTGAAATAAAAAATGCAAATCAATGAAGGCAAATAGTTGTTTAATTTATCAGGGCTTTATCAGGGTTTTATTGCAGCTGTTGCATATGCAAAGAGCAAGGTGGTCAGTGCTAGCACTATTACAGTATCAGAGACACAATGCATGTTTCCAAAACAGATCTACATCAGTCATCTCTGATAGGTACAAGCAATCTACAGGAGTCGCATTGTGTTTCTGGGGGGCTCTGCATTAAGATTAGTTAACAGATGCAGAGTGGAGCCATTCTTGTGCTAACTAGCTTCTGCAGGTATAACTGGTACTCTCCTAAGCCCATACTACAGTTCTCACTTTAATTCTCATAGTTCTCACTGGTCTAATGATTTTTCTCAATATTAATTGTCATATTTTGTTAATGTTTCTTAGTCATTGATAGAATTTGTTAATTTGGAAGATGGTTTTGATGTCATCCACCCATGTGGATGCATTAAATGTCCTGAATGACTTAATTTAAATTACATCTTGCAGATAGAAATTATCTAAGGGCAGGGCTATTGAATAAAAATGTAAATGTTAAGTTTTAAATTTCAATTTTCTCTATTTTCAGTTACTTTACCTTTATTGTACATATTATATTACATATTGTGCACTCTTAGGAAATGTAAGAAAAATGAATAAAATAAAAAACACTAAAATGCAAGCATATGATGGAGGCATTTATAATTTTAGTTGATAAAGTAGTTTGCTATTCAACTTTTACCTGTGAGACACTCTGCAGAGCTTCAAGGGAAGAGTTCTCCTGGAGATGGGTGTGGACTCAGGTATTGGACAGGTAGCTCCTTAGACCCTCCCCTCTCTTCCAGGTATATATGACCTTCCCATAGATTCCTATAGAAGCTTCTGCCTGTCCACTTTGCATCTGTAGTCCACATCACTCCTTTAGAGTGAGGAAAAGAGATTTGTGGAATCCTGGAGCCAGTGGAGCAAACAGCAGCAGCTCTGCTCAATCTCAGCGCCAACATGTTGTACCTGGAGACGGGGACCACAACATCTTACAGCGAGGTAAGACCAGTGGAAGAGCTGTAATGGGACATCAGCCATTGCTCCCATTCCTTTAGTTGGCTCCCAGAACTCGTTGGGCTGAATGACATATCACGCAGGAGAAAAAGGCCTTGTACTTTGGAATTAAAGTTTTCTGTCAGTATTCTAAATGAATCATGGAATCATGTTTTTAATTTGATTCCTGATGCAAGAAACTTTTTGGTGTAGCCGAGGGATTACATGCTGATTAAGTAAAAGAAAATATATGGATAAACTGAAAATACAAATAGCCTCTTTTAATAAAAGTAAGAATATGGTTTGACGAACGTTTTGCATTTGACCGTGTGTGTGTTTGCGTGCACATCTGTGTGTGTGTGAGACTCCAGAGAGCTGGGGAATGTAAACACCTGGAGAATTTTTGACGTCCTTCTTGTAAAATGGCTGCTTTCTGACTAGACAATGAAATAGTCAGTTGATGGGATTTACTTGTAGTCTGGTGGTTGTTGTTGATGTAGTGCTTTATGTGGTAAAAAAGAATCTGACTTCCAAAAAGTTTTGGTGGGATTTGATTTTCTGCAGTGATAAATTTCTGTTATCTGTGAGGAACCTTTCATGGAAAATTCTATAGAGAATGGAAAAGAAAACAGAAAAAAGCATCATGTATGTTATTTAAATGATTAATAACTATTCTCATACTATGACGTGTTCTATTAAATTTGCAGTTTAGATAAAACGATACTCGTGGGATCAGTCGTTTTCATTTGTCTTTGTGAACCAGGTGTCTGACATTTACATGAAATGTTCTTCTGTTCTTTCTCAATCAACACAAATCAAAAGTGGCCATTTTTAATGCATCAATCTCCATTCAAATTTCTGAGTTTGGAAAAAAAAATCTGATGTCCTATTCCCATTTTTCACTTTGAAAGTGTAAGCATCATGATTGATGGGTCTCTGTTTGCAGAACTTGATGGAAAACACCTAAAAGTGAATTGGATATGAAAAGTTTATACTTAAGTTGTTTTTTGTTGTCATTTTTGTTTTTTATTTCACAAAATGGAATTTTCTTGACTTTGTAAACTGTATGGTTCACATTAAATTAAATCTAACTGCAATGTTACAATTTCAAGCAGAAGAGTTGGCCCTTTTAGGCTTACCTTATATGTAACAATTTGTTTGCCCAAAACAACAACTGAGTTGTTTGTCAGAAAGTTTAGTCTGTATGAAATACATGCTTTAGTTTGAGAATTGTTAGTAGATGTTGTCATGTTTCAGTTCTTAGCTGTGGCTCCCTTTTTCCTTTGTCACTGGTTGTGCTTTTTGTGTTACCAACCAAATCCTTAAGGAAAACTTAATGCCGAGCAAGTGAGCGGTGACAGATTCTCAGATTGCAGGTTGCAGATAGCAGGTGTGTCAGGTCACTGTCTTTTAAGTTGTTGAGCAGGGGGTCTTTAAGTGGTGTCCAGCTCAGTCCCTCCAGTGTGTGAGGTATCAGGTTCCCCCGTCCCCAGTCTCCTGGGAGCCGCTGCCGCCATTAGAATGCGGCTGGCCAGGCGCTGCTGTTTAGTCCAGGATCGTAATTGCTTTAATGGTGTGTTGATGTAGATACAATCACCTTCTCTGCCCACCCCAGCAGGTATAAGGAGTAGATAGACCCCCACCCAGCCCCACCTCAACCCCCAACCCTGTTTAGCCTTTAATGCCTCCCTCCCCTGTGGTCACTCATCACAGTCCCCTAGATGCTCTTATGTGCTGGCCCAAGGTACATGGAGGGGGTCACCAGAGAGCCTGGAATGGGAACTATTCCCCCCTCAGGCCAGGTCTGCTCCGGTTCCTGTCATCTATTGGTCATTCAAGCTCTGGCTTTATGTAGTGGCAACTGGAAAAGCTGTATTTTCTGTTTATATATAAATTATTTCATCTTTAGTTTTACCTATTCCAGTTCTCCAATGAAAAGTACATTTCCAGTTTACACAACTGTTCAGTTTCCATGGTGCCCTAGTCTTATGTCTGCAGAGAAACAGTATTTTGTGGTGCATGTTCTGTACCACAACATACAAATAATAAATGTAATCATAATCATAACCTCTGACAGAGACCTTGCAAACATCTATTCATTCAGGAGTACAGAAAGTGTAAAGTTGAAGAGAGGACCTTCACCTTTAGTCAAATAAGAAATACATATAATACACATATAATACAGCTTTGAGTGCATTGATTTTGTCATTGGCATAGAAATACATACAAGACAAGGAATAATTTGAATGTGTTAGTATGCCATACCAAATGCCACTGTGTTGGCATTAGCAGTAACTTTTAAATTAGCACTGCCATGTGTATTTAAAATATGCCTGATATGTGTTCTGGATAATTCAGATTCCTACATTGTAATCAACAGGCCATCACCCTGAAGGTCAACAGGCTCCTTTTCCTGTTGGTCTGAAATGCTTACCCCAGCATTTATCTCAGACAAAGAAATGAGCTTAAAGGCCCCAAACACACATCACAACCTTTCAAAAAACTTCATTAAAGGCTGCTGAGGATGTCAAGGCCACTGATTTATCGTGCTCCTGCTTAGCAGCATGACCTCCCAAAGGCCTAAACACAGCGTCGGCTATAAACAGAAGGAATTTTTAAGAGCAGCTAAAGCGGTTATTAAATGGTTGCTCTATTACAGTGGAATAAGATCTGATTAAAGGAAACGAAGAGAAGGCCTGCAACTCCCACACACAGCCTGTTTAAAAGCTTATATCTCACTTCCAGTCAATTAAACATTAAAACGTGATGAGTTTAGGTGAGACTCGGCCTCTCTGGGCCTCACTATCTGGTCAATTATGGCTTTATCCTCATTCCTCATCTTTGATCCCTGTTTTCATTTAGACCATGAGGCGCATTATCCAGAGCCCTCTATTTAAAGTTAAGTATTCAGTGTCAGGGATTCTGCTTTATGACCCTGCTTTAATCTGTTTGGTGTCTGGCCAGCATCAACCTTTTCTTTAGAATAATAATTTGACTTTGATAATTGGTGCCTGTCACATTAACCTTTGCAGCTGCCAGAATCAGGGACTGGAGCAGGCTGTGTCATCTCTGAATGGCTGAGCGCCTCGGTGCAACTGGAGTGAATTGCGCCATAATTCAAAAGAATCGCTCACTTGATATCATGATCACTGGCTCCCTGCATACGGGAAAATACTGAGCAAACAGGAAATTGTATCACCATGTTATTTACCTTGCAAAATGAGGAACATTGTCCTTCTTTTCATTAATGTTGGTTAAAAAAAATAAATACAAATTCTTTGCTAACTGATAATCTCTGTTGTTATTACTCACACCAATTTAAACCATACCCATCTTTTCCTGGTCTGAGATCAGATGCACAGGGCCAGTCTTCAGCCCATTGAGTTTAACCCTTTATAATACATGTGTGTAATTAGCCCATTGTTAGGGAGCGTGTGTTGGGGAAGCCTCTCCCTGCTAAAAGTTGGAGAGGGTTTCCACTAGATAGGATTCTTCTTCCTTTCTCAGTGTGTGTGTGTGTGTGTGTGTGTGTGTGTGTGTGTGTGTGTGTGTGTGTGTGCTACATTCACAAAACACTTGTCTCCTAACACCTGCATTCCCAGCATAATTGTTCTTCAGACAAGCTCTTATAAACCCTGGTGTCATTGTTTGCAGGGGGTTAAGCTGCCTTGTGCCGCACACACAATGACCCTCATTCAAACAGTTAGCTACCCTCTGGCACTGTTGCACAAGTATGCTGAGGTTGACTTGAATGACCTCTCTCAGGTGTGTCTGTCAGATTATATGAGTCTCTCTGTGCATTTGGATTTGTAGGTAATAAATTTGTAAGATTGCTTCATAAGTCACTACCTTGATCAATAGTTATATAGCCTACCTCGTCAGTGTTTTGTTGGTCATCTGGCACACCACTAACACCTGGCAGTGCAATGGGTGTGAGCTGGACAGCTGTGGTCAGCCGTGCTTGAAATAAACAAGAGGCCCTGGAGAGATTAATGGCTGTCTAAAGAGCGAGAGCCATGGCACCTCGTCCAGGAATGTGCCATTTATAAATGGAAAGGAATGGGGTGAATGGCAAGCAGAGCAAGCAGGAAGGGACTGGCTATGACCCAGGCGTATTCTCCATCCTGTTTAAAGGCAGATATTTTAATTCCATTCCTCTCGTCTGAATAGTTTTGTCTGAGGAAAAGGGAATCAGAAGGCAGGGTGGTGCAGGTTGTGGCAGGACATTGATCAAAAACAAGCAAGGCTCGGCTGGTAATTTAAGTGATTGAATCATAATATCAGATTTTATATTTCTACCACATAGGCCTTTCTGAGTGTTAGCATGTTGGTTCAGGAAGGAGCTGGACCATAAACACAACACTAGGACTGATGGTTTATGTTACACTGCTTTATCATGAATCTTTTTTTTTCTTCATTTGAAATAAGATCTCCTCTTCCTGTAGCGTGCTGTCTTCAAATTTTGTGAACCTTCACCAGCTTGAATCAGTGTTTATATGATTATTTTCTTGTGTTCTCTACTGAACTGTAAACACAATCCAGTCCTTATGGCATTAATTTTAACTGAAAATGCTTGTTTCTTTTTAAGGTTGTCATCATCTTACCTGAAACTTTGTGGTGTTATTGGTGTAAAACTGTAACACCTGTTACTGAAAGCTCTTTGTTTCTGCATTCATTTTAAATTGTGTCTTGCCTGAAATTCTCCTGTAATGACTAAAAACGTTTGTTGTTGTTCCCTTCTCCCCCATCACCTCCATTTTGACTCCAGTCACAGTATACAAACCTGGGGCTCCTGAACAGCATGGATCAGAACATTCAGAACGGTGGCTCAACCTCTACCAGCCCCTACAACAACGACCATGCACAGAACAACGTGACAGCCCCATCACCCTACGCCCAGCCCAGCTCCACCTTTGATGCCCTTTCTCCCTCACCGGCCATCCCATCCAACACAGACTACGCTGGACCTCACACTTTTGATGTGTCCTTCCAGCAGTCTAGTACAGCAAAGTCTGCCACCTGGACGGTAAGACACTTATTTGTTTGATTAGTTTGTGCGACCTGTTTACAGTTGGTAACATTTCAGCTCATGGTCAAGCAATATGTGCAAAAAAAAGTTTAACATTGCATGATGCATAGGAAGCCAAAACCCCACCCCCCACTAGCCTTTGCAACATTTACATCTTTAACTGGGGCAAAGTATTTAATGACGTGAGAGTGGTATTGCTCTTCCCATCTAACTCTTAACTCTTAACTGAAACTATCCCTTTGACAAAGATTAAAAAACATCTCAGTTTTACAACATCTCCCATGATTCATGTTTCATGTGCACACTGGTAAGGTAAGTTGCTGGTGTACTGGACATTCAAAACTATGTACTTCTGCTGTTGAACTGAGCAGCTCTGTTTTCTTTATTTATGATTTAACTGTTTTGTACTGGGTGATAAACAAAATATTCTTTACCATATGTGTGAAATATATTTTTCATGTAGTTTTATGGAGTTTTATATGTGTCTTATGAGCAGGAATACGCTCATCATAATAAATATGAAACCATAGACACATACTAATGTGCTAGCTGTCATCATAGCATGGCATCATATGAAGAAGAGATTTTTCAGACTAGAGGATAAAAAGACACTTTTACCCATGAACTCCTTATCTGACAATCTGTGCTCTGGGCAGATTTAGGTGCAGATCATTTGAACGTTCTGAGTTACACAATCTGGCAAGAAAGAATGACACTCGAGATGTATAGCTTCAAATCATGACTCAACCCCAGGTATTTCTTGCTAAGGCTCAGACATCACTCTTCACTTGCTGACAGAATTAAAACTGAGCATGATCTCACCACATAGACTATGAGAGACAGTAACATTAACCAAGTCGTATTAAGCCTTTAAATGTAATTTTAATGCGTGTTAAAAACGACTATATATTCCTCTCATACATGTTTACTTAGCTCCCTGTGACCATGTCGTAATCCCGTTTACACACAACCTGGGCAAAGTTCACTGGTACTTGTTGATGACAGAGGTAAACAGATTTCACAGTTGGTCCAGGTGTGGTGATGCCCTGCGCAGCTAGATGTCACCATGTGATGCTCCGTAAACCAACACAACCAGCTCCTCCTGCTCTGTCATTATGCATGACAAAGCTGAGGGACAGCTGTTGTTTCGGAGCTCCACCTGCTTCGTGGTTGTTTACGTGTGTAATCTGCACGGCTCTGTGCAGACACTGTAACTGCCCTGCAAGTTCGGTGTATTAATGCACCCCAGCGGACAACATAGGTTACGAGTTTTTGTCCTCATATACATGACGTTTATTGTTTTTGTTTTCAAGATATTTTCAAGATATTTTTTTTGAGACATGAAAGATGTGACAGAGTGGAACATTTCAGGCAACAGAGGTCACTGACCAAATCAAAATCAGGATGTCAAAATTATGTAGTATCTTGGGCTTCATGTGACGTGTCCACAATTACATAGTTGACCGGCCTTACAGCAACTTATTTTCAAGTAGCAACTTTAAGTGAGACATTTCCAATGGAAATGGTCATTAAAAAAGTCTTGATAAATAACACCATCATCTGTCATCCCTGTCAAATGTGTCCAAAGGGACTTTTGAAAAACCTGCTGAGCTTAATGCTCACTCTGTCTTTCAAGTAAACCGGCTGAACTCAGGGAGTGCTCGGCGAGTTCACCTTATTCCTTGGCCGCGCCGAGTGTGGGATTGTGACATTTACCCAATTCCCAGACTGGCTCACTCATCCCTCTCATTTTCACAGTCCAAAAACAAAAGTGTTTGTCAACTGTGAGGTTGTTAAGAGTGTGGTTTGTGAGAGGCACGCCCCAAAGCCTGAGCCACACTGGTTTAAGACACATCCCCGTCACAAACAGATGTAGTGCAACAGACTATGTGTCCCACAGTCATAACACATGATGCAAGACTGGTTTGATTGGTCTGACTTAATGTGAAATAGCCTATTATCTCAGCACTAAGTGAAGTGTATATCCTTCTCTGACTCTCTGAATCTTTGTATTTACCAATCCAGAATTTTCAGTTTTAACCAAATACCTGAAAATAAACAAAGTAGAAAAGATTTTTCTTTTCTATGTAAAGTCTGGTAATACCAGCAAACAGAATTCAGCTTTATTGTCCCAGTGACACCTCTGAATAATAAATAACAAGATGAAATAGGAATTTTAAAAAATGAATAAAATATAGAGAAAATATTTGTTAACATGATAAACAGTGTTATTTTCCTCACCTGCTCCCATTTTTATGAGCCTATTAAACTATCTAAAGAGAGTTCATTGTCCTAGCATGATTATGAAATGAAGTGAGTCTGCACCTGAATAATAGAACATTTATTATTAAGTTAGTTTGGGGTCTCTATGTATTCACACACACAGACCCTTTGTTTACTGGTTTCTATATTTCCTTTGACCATGAAACAGTGAAACAACATATTAATACTAGTTAGTTGTTTTCTTGTTTAATGGGCAGGTTAAATGTGAGTGCATCATCCACCAGTGACACTTTACGTCACAGCAAAATGCTGTCACTTAATCCTACCAAAGAGTATTTGTCAGAATTTTTTTTTTACGCTGATGATTTTCCACAATAGAGAGTCATTTTCCCCGTGGTCTGAAGCAGCTCCCCTAAAGAGCAGTGATTACAGTGTTGGTTCCCATCTTGAAGGAGGCTCCCTCACCTGATCTCAGGAGATCTTTCGCAAAGCTCTCATAATCTCAACCAGATAGCTCTACTGCTGGACTGATGGACTGATGGCAGAGAGCCACTGAAGATGTCACCACCACAGCTTTGCTCTGTGCATAGATCTGCTAATGCTCCCCTTTTGAAGGCCTGTGGGATCTTCCATGGGACTTAGTGGACTGTGTACTGTGCTTTTTGATGACTGTTCTTATGGAGACACACCTAATCCCTAACCCACACCTTAACTTCTTCCTGTCTAGGATGACTGTGACACACACACACACACACACACACACACACAGAGGTGCAACACGTCAACATTTCCCATAACTGCTCCTACACTGTTTCCTGGTTGGCACTCCTGCAGTCTCCATGGTGTTCCCTCCTTTATCATTTAGTTTGAGAAAAACAATCGGCCAGGTCAAATGAGCACAGATGTTTTATCTTCTTTGCTTTACTAAATTAATGGAGTGTCGCAAATGAGGCAGCCATTGTTGGCAATTGATGCAACTATTGTAAGGCAAAAGATTGGTTTTGTTTGCCATGTGTATTAACTGCCACCACATATAGTAGTCAAAGGAGAGGAATGTCATGGTTTGGGCTATCAGTGGGACGCTGCAGAGCTCGGGGGATTACAGTAATGGATTGAGGGCCTGTAGATAATACTTGTGTAAATACTGTGTGCCTCTTTCCTGAACCCTGTGCTCTTGGAGTGGGCTCTGTCTTTTTGAGAGAGTTAAGCTTGATGGTTGCATCTCACATTGCGCCGGAGGAGGAGGAGAGCCCTTGAATGCTCAAAGAGAAGAGTGTTCTAGCGAAAGGCAGCAAGACACAGCTTGCCCCTGGAACATCTGCGGGCCCGTCCCACGCCTCACGAGATGGGGCTGAGACTTGTTTGTGTCAAGAAGCTTGTCATGACTCGCCCATCACAGGCAGACAAGCCCTGAAAGCTACAGATGGGAAAAGGTAGAAGGGAAATTTTTAAAAAGGCAGAGTCAAAGGGTTTTTATGATATGGGCTATGGGATTTCGCCATAATTGTTGTGGAAAAGCCCATTCTTTTAGTTTAGATCACAAGATTTTTTTTTACCCCTAACAAACAGCGTTATACAGATACCTGCAGCAGTGATATATCTCTACAGACAACAGGATCATGCTCTAGTTATATAAACACAAAAAATAAGCTATTAGTCTGTCATGAGAAGTTGAACATTTCTTGGATCAGATCCGTTCAAATCCTTACTGAGTTTGCACAAATCATTACTGTGTGATTACTGAACTATTGAATAACACAAATTTGTTTGCAGCTCTAACTCTTCCTCAAAACATGAGTAGATCATGAGTGATGAAGGTGTAGTTTTTAATTTTTGTGAAAGCAGTGCTATACTGATTTTAGCTACTCTGCATTTGAAATTATGGATTGAAGAATCCAGATTTTTTCTTCATGTCTTTTCACTTGTTGGCTCTTATTTTCAGTTTCAAATTCAATGACCTCAGTTGTAGTTATAGTCATTTATAGAGAAGACAAGCATTCGATTGGCTAATCCCAAGAGTGACAGATACATGTTAGATGCTGGCTACACAAACATGATGGTACATGTCAGTGTACAGGTTTTACCTTGAGGCAGGTGGTCATGATTGAAGTTGATCACTATAATATAACATTCATCTTTTTTTAGAGAGAGTTGATTATCATCTAAAACTTTTAATTTACCACATATTCATTTTCTTCTGAGAAGTAGGTGTTTTACTTGTTTTCAGAGAAAACAGGAGAAGAGGAAAACTCCTTTGCATTATTGTTGAATTAAACAGGTTTGAGAGAAGCTCTAGGCATGACATGACTTGTCAGGTATGAAGAAGACAAGACCAGAGGCGCCAAACAGTGCTTGTTTAAGGCCTGATGTTTGTCAGGACTTGACTTCTGCATGCGCCCGCAGCGCCTGTCAGGGAGAAAAGAACGCCACAGCTGTGGGCCTGCCCCAACCTGTGCTGCACGGGAAGTGTGTGTTTGTGTGTTCAAGTGCTGCATGTGTTAGAAAGTAATTGCACACATGCAGCACTGTACAAGCATCAGAACAAATTGTATGTTACACACAGTAAGATTATTTTAAGAATATATTTTCATTATTTCAGCAGTTTACAAACTGCAGAGCCTCTGTTCAGTCATATGTTCAGCAGAGGTGCACAGCACCAGACGGAGCAGGTAGTGTTTGTAAATACAGCTTCTGCAGGTCATTCATTATTTTTTTGAATGCCTCACTGCCTCATGTGCCTGTTGAACAATGTGTCACGTGTGGTTCTTGCAAACACAAAAAGAAATATCTTTTCAAATGATTGTGATTAAGCAGCTCTGTATTGTGGACTGTGTGTTCCTTGGCTGTGTAATTCACATTGTGACCAATGAAAGACTCATAATTACATGTTAACACCTGAACACCGCACCCTGTGTGAGGCACTGAATCCCATCAGTCAACTGGGTGTCCTCCACCCTGAACAGTGTTAGCTTTAGCTGCTCATTGCTTTCAACAATCAGCAGCAGCTCCCGCTCTCACTACTGAGCAAACACAGCACCAGCAGCACATAGTTGTGTGCCCAAAGTTTGTAGCTTCAGGGCTGGGATGGTTCTCTTTATGTGTGTGTGTGTGTGTGTGTGTGTGTGTGTGTGTTACAGACAGTAGGATATGATCTACACAAACTTTGGTTTTCTGCCTCTCTAACATCTCTGATTAGATCTCGGTGTTTGGAGTTGTGTTGGTTTTGCCTTCAGCTACACAAAACCAGCACCCTGTAATTATTCAGAAGACTACATACTGACCCTTTACGCTGCACTTCTCTCTTTTTCTTTGCCTCATAATCCTCTGCTCTCTCTTTCTCTTTTGCTCTTTCCCCGCATCTCCCTGCTTGGCCTCTCCACCTCATTTAGCTGATTGACAGAGGCGTACGGGGAGTATCAGGTTAGGAGCAACGGGACAACTACAAACATTCATCCTGCACTTTTTTTTTTTAAAGACCTTTTGGAAAGCTGCTTTGATTTTAAGGAAGAATCTCTTCTGTCACCATGTTGACATACATGTCCCAGAGCTTGAACTGTGCTCATCAGTCAGTAAATCATGTTAACTAGATGTATTTATGCACAGTTTGCAAATCAAAACACTTTATTTTGTATAGGTTTAGCATTTAATATTATCATAACTTTCAGTAGCGCTGTGTAGTGTTGTCAGGCCATCCTGTGCATGTACAGTTTATAATGAGGTCACTTGAGGAAAGGAGAGAAGCTGAGAGTTTGAGTTATTATTATTAACCCTCCTGTATGAGTGGATCCCGTCTCTCCACAGCGGTAATGTGTGCAGTTTGTGAGCGCGTTTATGGGAAGAGAGACGAGAAGGTACTGTTTTGAGTTCGTCCTGATGAAAGGAAAGGTTGTGCCTGGGGAGCAGAGTAGAAAATGTCTGTGCCAAGCTTGTGTAATATTTAAAGTCAGTGCAGACAGGTACTGGAATGAGCTCCTTCTCTTTGAAACCAAACTTAATAGAGGAGGAATTTTGTGTTGCATTGTTCTTGAACACAACCCCAAGCGGTTTTCACAATGTTCACTTTTCTTGTCTCAGAAATGAACCTGACAGGAAAATTTTCCCCTCCACCGTCCACCCCCACCCACTGTCTTCTGCACACAGTGGATTTAAGACTCTGCTTACACAGCAGTGATTTGAATGGTTTGTTTACACAGTTGGGTTCTGCCTATTAGTAACAATTCAGTCTTTCTGATGGCTTACTGGTTATCAATTCTAACTGTGCCAGGGATCAACATACATCCATTATTCATGACTCCTGGCTTACAAACTTGAATGAGAGCCAGGGTGGGAGAGCAACCATCACATTTTGGCACCAGATGGATCAGACTCCTGTGATTAGTCCTTCACTCTTGTACTCTGAAAGATAAAACTGGGCCATTTTCCTCCAGTCTCACAAGCAAAACCGTGCTCCACCTTGTGTAGCGTTAGTGTGCCAGCTTCTTCAGACGCCCTGCTCTCTATGATGAGTGGCCATCAGAAGCTTCAGCAGAGTACTCCTCCCTTGAAGATGAAAGCCAGGCCCAGTTTAATTGCTGCTGGAGGGGCCCATTTTATGGCGCTCTTCGGAAGTCCCAGAGGCTGTCCATGAGACATCTTCAAGGTTGCCCAATATGCACTCTTAGAACCAAAATGTGTGTGTGTTTATTTAAGTAGGTCATAATCACAGTCTTGCCTTAAACCCCTTTTGCTTCAGGGGAAACCAGAAGTGCATGGTTCAGGCAACAGGTGTTACACGGATCGATCTGTGCTTTTAAAATTTAGGCCTCATGAACAATGATTATGTTAAAATATTATTCCCTTTCTCAGTTTGTCTGCGAAGCTTCATCTAATCTTTTTGTCTTTTGTCTTGTTTTTTCTACCTTTCAGTACTCAACAGAACTGAAGAAGTTATACTGCCAAATTGCAAAGACATGTCCCATTCAGATCAAAGTCCTGACCACCCCCCCACAGGGTGCTGTCATCAGAGCCATGCCTGTTTACAAGAAAGCCGAACATGTGACCGAAGTGGTTAAACGCTGCCCCAACCACGAGCTCAGCCGCGAGTTCAATGATGGTCAGTTTTTTTGATTTATTGAAAAAAATGTAATTCTCACTCATGTTTGACTTCAATAATCAACATTTAATGACACCACTCACGTTGCATACAGGTCAGATCGCCCCTCCCAGCCATCTGATCCGCGTGGAGGGAAACAACCATGCCCAGTATGTGGAGGACTCCATCACTGGAAGACAGAGTGTATTAGTGCCTTACGAACCTCCCCAGGTGAGCTGTCTGTCATCCCTGCCCTGTCAGCGACACCTCACCACCTCAGCATGACTCTGACAGACAGAGCTCTCTTAGAGCCCGGCCTCTCAAGTTCAGCTGCTCAGTCCTGACACGCTGCCCCCAAAACCCCTCAGTATGAACAATAATTCATCTCCACACAGGCCTCAGAGGGCCCTTAATTTATTTTTTTAGGCCCTTATACATTATAAACCCAGTCTGTAGGTCATAAGGCAAGTTATGGCATAAAATTAAAAGCCATGTTGCATTACTTGATGATCTAAATGATCTAATTTAATTACAGTTGAATTTAAAGCTTTAACTCTTCTTTAGAAGGCAATGTGTTAGAAGACAATAAACTGTGACAGCTGATATAATGACAGTAAATCATACAAAATCATACACCTAATTTGAATATACGAGTGAAAAAAAATTCAACCATTTCAGTGCAGTTGTAAGTTAACACTCTTAACACTGAGTTTACATGAGCTGAAGTAACTGTTTACCTCTGCTATTCTGCAGTCAGTTTTTCTGTGTCTACCTGTTTTTCTTCTGTGTCACCAAGTGTTGTCACTCACCTTCATTCATTCACCTCCTCAGGTGGGGACAGAATTCACTACAATTTTGTACAACTTCATGTGCAACTCGAGCTGTGTGGGTGGAATGAACAGACGCCCAATTCTCATCATTGTCACTCTGGAAACAAGAGAGTAAGAGACGCTATCATTCATCGTTCTCATTCTCAGTAGTTGCCAGTCATGCCTTCAGTCAAGTGGTGGATTGTTTGTGACCGAGGTTCTGCCTGCTGTGTCCCTGTCTTCTCCCAGTGGTCAGGTATTAGGCCGCCGGTGCTTCGAGGCCAGGATCTGCGCCTGCCCGGGCAGAGACCGCAAGGCAGATGAGGACAGCATTCGCAAGCAGCACGTAACAGACGCCACAAAGAGCAGTGAGGGTACGAAACGCCGTAAGTAGCGTTGGTGCTGGTGATGGGCTGACGAGCTTTGGTCTTACCTGACGTGCTGCCAGTGCCAAGGACCCTGACCCGCTGCACTCGCTAACACTCAGGGCTTAGTGAATGCTGCTGATCTCGCTCCCTTTCCTCTGCTTGTTTTCCTCCTGCTCTGGCTTAGGCTGAACCTTTCAGCACATGACAGTTGTTCTCACTTGGTACTCTCCTTTTTCAGCCTTCCGCCAGGTTTCCCATGGCATCCAGATGTCCACTATCAAGAAGAGAAGATCTACAGATGAGGAGGTTTTTTGTTTGCCTGTAAGTGTTGTTTTGCTGTTGGAGTTACTTTGAGAAATAGTTTTTTGTGGGATTTTCTGACCTGCTTACTGACCGTTGTCTTTCTTTGTGTCTTTATAGATCAAAGGTCGTGAAATTTATGAGATTTTGGTAAAAATCAAAGAGTCTCTGGAACTCATGCAGTTTCTTCCACAACATACCATAGAATCATACCGGCAGCAGCAGCAAAATCTACTTCAGAAACAGTGAGTACCAGGAGAGATTTTTAATAAAGTAACACTCTTTTATTCTCAGGCACAATATGAAAGACAGACCTACATTACTTGTGAGGTTCACCCTTGAATTCAAGTGGACTTGTTCCCTTGTGCTGTGTTTTTAGCTACCCACTCTCTTACCCTGACTACATTGCTTGTTTGCTCACACAGAAGAGAAGCTTTTTTTTTTTTTTTTGGATGAAATTGTTTTTCTTTTGAATAGACTGCAGCGATTTAACTGACTAACCATGACTGACTTGTAGCTGCAAAAGTGGATTGCACTGATAAAGGCTATGCATGAGATTTCTTGATTCTATTTATTGCTTTCACTGAAGCATTGCAGCTATCAAGTAAAAGCTGATAATAGTTGCTCTAAAATGGATGTTATTCAGTGTTTCCCAGCAGCTGAGAATTTACCTAGAATTTGCTCAATTCTAGCAACTTTAGAGGGTGAGCCTTGCATCAAGTAGAGCTGTTTTTCTTCCCTTCCTGCTCTCTCATGGGATATGAGCCAAAGCTGATGAATCGTGACAAATGTACCTGGCTATGCTTTGTTAAGGGGAAGCTTCCAAAGATTCGTGGTAACGCCTTTGGGTGCTCTGCCAGGTTTGCACAACAGCACCCAACAAAATCCGTGCCTTAGTCTCATCTATTCACTTCAGCATAATTAAGACTTTCTCAGACTCAAACTTTTTTTCTCGTCCACGCCCATTTCACTATAAGCAAAAAAAAAAGAGATGGGTGTAAATGATAGTTTGACAGCCCTGTGATGATAATTATTGCTTATGTTATAGTTTCCCATTAAGAGACTGCCAGACAGCCTCACCGTGAGTTAGTGTGAGCATTTACTGTTTTTTTTTTTTTTTTAATTTTATTTGTGTTAGTGGCTACCTGTTACTTCGTAGATTCATTTCAGATTTTAGTGGATTTGTTTTTAGATATTTGTATTTGATTATTGCATGCTTTCCCTGTTTTTCTACGTGTATTCTTTAGAACCTCACAGCCGACATAGCTTCCTTCTCTCTCCTGTAATTTCTAACTCCTACAATGTTTCCCTCACAGCTTTTGAAATAAAAGGTTCTGTCAACAGCGAATGTTTCAGATCTTTTCTTTCCTTCCACTTCTAAATAATATCACTGCACATTCCTGTTCTGAACCGCTGTGATCTGTGTCTGCATACTGCCATCTTCTGGACAGAGATGTTAGTGCAGAACATTGCTGTAGTTTTAAATTACAGCTGACACAGACAACTCTCTTTTGTGTGTGTCTCTCCATCACTGTTGTTTTTTCTTCCAGTAACATTTATTAAGCTGCTTTTCTCTACATCTGGGCCTCTCTGGGGTCACTCACTCCTCTCTCCTCCTTCATCAGTGAGCCCTTATTTCTCCTCTCTCTCTTCTTTCTGGTTCCTCCCCTGCAGTCTGATAAAAACCCGTCTTGGTAGCCAGCTCCTGGAACCTGCAGGAGAGCAGAGGCGGCGCTGCAGCTCCTCCTGAAACTCTGCCCCACATTCCTCCTCCTTCTCCTCCTCCCCCCCGATACACGGACCTCCTCTCTGTCTCCTTTTTATCAACTTTGATTTTTCTGATCTCCTAACTTTTTGCCTTTCCTGGGATTCTGCACTGGGGATGTGACACTGAAACTTTCTGTTTCTAAGATCTGCTGCTGCTGCTGCAGCTGCAAGATCACGGAGAATCACTTCTCCTGTTGAGACTGTGCAAACTGCAGACAGTGTGTAGGTTGTAGCCCTACATGCTGGACAAAGTTAATCTTTGTTTATCCACTCTTAACGACTGGCTCTGCTGAAGTTTTCTTGAAATTCATAGATTGTAATTTTTGCATGCATTATTTTTGTCCATCAAAATGATATTTTTAAAGTAGCCTGTTGCGATGACGTCCTCACTTTGTTCAGGTCATCCCTGTTTATCATGTATCTGTAGCGTAGAGTCTGTTTGTGAGGTGTTCATTCATTCAGCCTGTTATTCTGGCTGATGTTGGCCAGGAACCAAGCTTCAATGTTTGTTTTTCTATTTTACTCAAGAGCTTGTTCAACTGAATGTGTTTTGCCTTTGCATCATCATGAGAGCTGGACTCACAAACTCTTGTGGGATTTTGGGGGGGGGGGGGCTCTTATTATTAAGAGAACTTTTTGCTAATGCTGGTCATGTTTTATAAAGTCACTGCAGGACAGTTTGTGTGTTTGTTTTTAACTTTCCTCAATAAAATGTCTTTTAATAGAAACTGCAGGTGTTCACTTTGTTCGTACAGAGCAAACTGACTCTGTGACCATTCTGTTTGAAACAGATCATTTTGTTATTTCTGTAGCTGTTGCACTTTTGTCTGTCAGATTTTAATAAATGGCTTTTTCTGGCTTGAACTCTGTCCTTTTACTGGTATTTCATTAAAGAAACATGTGGTCAGTATGAGGAGGAAACCCTCTCTGGACCCAGAACTGACATGTAGTTACAGTAATATTCTGTTATCAGTTTTGTTTAGAACTATTAACATTATTGTGAAAGTCAGTCATTATTGTTTCCATTAAAGGCCATTACAGACCAGGCTGTTTACAAAGCTGAGCGTTGTTGAACGATGATGATAGTAACGGCCTGTAACCCCATCTCTCCTGCCCCAGGACCTCGATGCCGTCTCAGCCCTCCTTCGGCTCCAGCTCCCCAACTCACGGAAAAGTCAACAAGCTGCCCTCTGTCAGCCAGCTCATCAACCCCCAGCAGCGTAACACACTCACCCCATCCAGCATGTCTGGAGGCCTGACTGACAGTAAGTGTGGCCCTTTGTTTCTTTTCCTGTCTATCTCAGGCTGTACCCCCCTACTCCTCCAGTTGTCCCGTCCCTCCTGGGCATATTGTATCCGTATAAGAACAGCATGTCCAGGCAGGCAGGAGGGGATCTGAACACCCCTCCCCACACACACATACACACACACACACACACACACACACACACACACACTCACACACACACACACACACACACATAAAGCTTCCCCCTCAAAAAGAATGTGATCCCTGCAACAGTCCCCCGCTGGACCTGTTATGATGCACTATGTGTCATGTCGACAGTAACCTCTGCATGCCCCCCCTACTCCTCAAAAACCATGTTTGAATTGACGTTACATAATTTCAAAATCCCAGAGCAGTATAAGAAAGCTCACTGTAGCTGCTTTTGTCTCTGCAGTGACTCCTATGATGGGCACTCACATCCCCATGAACGCTGACATGAGTTCACTGAGCCCCACACATGCACTGCAGCCACAGCTACCCCTGGTGCCTTCTTCCCACTGTACCCCCCCTCCTCCATACCCCATGGACAGCAGCATCTCCAGGTACCTTATGAAACCACAGTGGAAAAGAATCATTTTTTTTCTTTTTTTTTAATGTATCGAGGCCCAAAGTGTTCAATATTAAATAAATAAATATATAAGACATTATAAAATAAATAATGATATGACTGATATAATAAATTAAAATAGTGAAAAAGAAATCCTAATAATTTTTTACGATTTCTTTAACATTTTCATAGTATCACACTTTTTTCACAGTATCTCCTTTACAATAGTGTGTTTTTATTTCATAATGGCATTTTTCCTGACAGTGGTGTTGTCACGCCATTTTTAGCATCCTCAGCTGCTGCCAGATTTAGCCCTTTAGCTCCCGTTAGCTGGAGTAACAACGTCAAAGTAACTGAGTCAACCAACCAGAGGCTGCTGCTGTAAATAAAATATACACAGACACAGTACCAATGTTTCATTTAATTTAGCTAACAAGGCTACACATGCTACCTGACTAGCTGGCTAACTATTAGAAAAATTAGCCGTGCTGGTTAATCAAGAGTTATCTCAGTGGTGTCTTTCTTCTACTGTTCTGTAAACAGCAAATTGTCTTTCTCTTTGGTTGTTGTAGCCAACAGCAGCTAGCTAGTTAGCTGGCAGTTGTTGAGCTTGGTGAAAGAGTGGACGGGCACTGGTGACAAGTCTACTTTCCAAGAAAAATAAATGGATAAAAGAAATGTGTTACTGGGGGGAATAAATGCCATTATGAAATAAAAACAAACCTTGCAAAGGGACATTTTGTATTTAATCATTTTCTTCAACTTAAAAGAAGGCACTTGTTGTTGAATGCAGTTCGTATCTCTGAGTTATGTCCCATGATCTTAAATCTACAATAAGTTTTGCTCTATATTCTAAATATTTAGAGACAACAGACTGTATTTATAGACCAATATTAAATCAGGTCTTAAAAGTCAAACGTAGAATTTGTTGATGAGTTTGCTGTAAAATGACATAAATTTGATATGAACATTAATAAGATGAAGAAGAGTTTGTAAACCTCGTCTCCTCTGTTCCTCCCACAGCTTCCTTATACGGCTGGGCTGCGCAGGCTGCTTGGACTACTTCACAGCACAGGGCCTAACCAACATCTACCAGATTGAGAACTATAACATGGAGGTGAGCCCTTGCCTATCCAACTCGAGTCATTTGATGGGTTAGAGAGAAGAGTGGCTCCCCCTGCGAATACTAACGCTCCCCTGTGTAATGACCAATAGGACCTGTCCAGGCTGAAGATCCCTGCAGAGTTCCAGCACACCATCTGGAAGGGCATCATGGAGCACCGTCAGGCCATGGATTTTTCCCCACCTCCCCACATAGTGCGCACCACCAGCGGGGCCTCCACTGTCAGCGTGGGCTCCTCTGAGGCCCGAGGCGAGCGCGTCATTGACGCTGTGCGCTTTACCCTGCGCCAGACCATCTCCTTCCCACCCCGTGACGAATGGTCCGACTTTTCCTTCGACCTGGATTCTCGCCGCAACAAACAGCAGCGCATCAAGGAGGAGGGAGAGTAAGACGCCCTCTGTCTTGATCTCGATGCTACCATTTCCCATTTCATGCCTGCCATTGGAACATTTCATTTGAAAACCTGGTATTAGTGCGAACACTGCTGAGAACAAAATACATATTCACATAGAAATGCACTTATTTTCATTGTTGTCTGGTTCTCATTATCGCAGAGAAATGAATGGTGTTGGGCAAAGGTGCATTTTATAATGTTGTAGTTTCTTGAGAGCACTTAAGAAATGCTGAGGATTTCAAGATTACTTTGAGGTTTTGTTAAGTGTTCATGATTCATTCCCATGTTATGACTGGAGACAAAACTTGCATTAAAGGGCTTATTAGGGCTTATATTTCTACTATGGGCCATAGCTATTGTATTTTAGTTTTTTATACTTCTACGTTTTCACCTTGTACCAGTTAGTCAAGTACAGTGGTTTTTCATTTGTGGCCGCATTGCCAGCATTGATTGTACATTTCAAACATTTCCTTTCAGAAGTATTATGTCAGTTGATGGGCAAATTATTTTCTGCTGTACCTTCTATATTTTGCTTTTTTTATGTCTGTTGTGAGACCAATGCATCACCTTTTTGTGTCAGTTTGTGAAGTATGGGTGCTTAAGTGACAGATGGTCGCTCATTTGATGTAGCCATATATAGGCCTAATGCTCTTGACCCAGTGTTTGACAGCACAGAGATACTATGACTGATGTTTTGTTTGTTCCTGTTTTACTGCTGTGCAAAAGTAAAAGTTGATTGCATTTTAAGAGCAGGCTTTAGCTCTTGCGGTGGATGCCTAGCACAAGTATTTTTTTTATGGATGAACCATGTTTTGGTAGAGGTTTATTTCATTTGATAACTGCCCAAATCCTGATATAAATGTATATAAATTTGTATAGTTCTTTTTTGAAAGTCTCCCTACAGAAAATGCATAATTTTCATCATGGAACAAAGCGTACTGATGTGAATATTACCTGGTGGCTTTACCAGAAAGAACAATGTCTGTATTAATTCAGAGGAGGAACAGTATGTGCATAATCCTGCATTAGCCTATAGCCTGTTTTCAATGTTGTTTCAAGTAGTCATCACTGTTAGACAGCAGAAACTTTTGGATTGTTCGTATTTTTGTACAATGTGTTGTAAATATGTTGCAATATACCAAGGGTATTTTGATATAAATTTGAAATAAATATCCATACTTGCTGTATTGCATGTTAATGCTTCTTTGTGTGAAGTTATTACAAGTGTGGCTTCATTGAAATATGAACTCCTATTTCCAAACACTGAGGCCAAAGTGGTGAAGCAGCCACAGACAACACAAGCCTGCATTTCATCAGAGACTCCTCGGAAACAAACATTACACGTGATTATCAGAGTCCATTTGAGATGACAACTCACTTTGAGAGACAATTTTGATATATTTACATTTAATCATTTAGCAGACGCTTTTATCCAAAATGACTTACAAGTGAAGGACCTCACTAAAGCTTCAGTGCAGTACGAGACCTTTGTCTAAGTCCTAAGTACCACATCTATTCCATAAGTGTGAGGAGATCAGGTGCACTGAAAGTGATAAAATGAGTATCTCAGTTTCAGCTCCACATTCTCAGTTGGAATAAACTAAATTTTGACTATGTTCTGATCATTTTAACAACTTTATTATTCTTAATATGTAGTGCAACGAAATATTCCTGCAAACATGACGTAAATGAGCCCACAGCCACGATGACTGAGGTATGAGACGTTTTTTTTTTTTTTACAGTGAAGTCTTTTCTGTCAGCAACTAAAGCCACAGACCGGAGACACATGAGTGCCAACTGTCATACACTTCTAACGTAGCGACTCATCTTGTTACTGTAGGCCCCTATATCTAGCTATTTACACAAAACAGAAATGTGAATGCGTGCACAAACACACCGTTCTGGGCTGAGCAGAACAGAGTAAATACTTGACCCATAGTTCACTTACATTATGTACATTTTAAGAAAAATAAGCATCTTTTTACATTCTGTTACATTTTGTACAGACTGGGAGAAACAATGTGATCAGTCTGTGTGGGAGAGTCCTGGTTACTCGACTTCAGCCACATGAGCCACCTCCACCTCCATGGTCTGGATCACCTCGGGCGCTTCGTCCAGTTTGCCCCCTGTGAGCGCCTGCTGGGCCAGGACGTAGTTCACGACCTGCATGATGCCCTGATCCGAGAGCGTGGCCACGGAGCCGTCGCTCACAGCCTGAACGGCCTGCACGGCCTCCACAGCCTCCACCGTCTCCTCTGTGATCAGCACCGTCTCTATCTCCTCTGCAGGCGGCTGCTGGGCGGGGCGGAGCTCGGGTGGCAGGTCGGATGCCAGGATGCTGACGGCGTGCTCCACCTGGGTGCCCTGGTTGTGGAACTGCAGGGTGTCTTTCTCCAGCATGATCTTGCCGGGGAGGTTGTCGCTGTGGTATTTTGCCATGTGTTTACGCAGAGTGCGTGCATCAATGTGGGCCTCCTGGCACATGGGGCACACGTACGGCCGCTCTCCTGTGTGCGTGCGGACGTGGCGCTTTAGAGAGCGGGCGTCGGCCCAGGCAACGCCACAAGTCAGACATTCAAATGGCTTCACTCCTAAAGAGAGGAGATGGAAAAATAATCAGCATCATAAAAACAAATCAGATAAACGGCCTCGCACAAACACATGAAGTCAGACGCTCACCCTGGTGGTTGTTGATGTGGCGTCTGTACTCTCGGAGCTGAGTGAACTTCCTGCCACACTGCTCACACTCCCTCTCCAGGTTCTGCTTTACTCGGCCCTTCTTCCCGTGCGTGGCCTTTTTAACGTGTCTCCTGAACAGAGCCTTCTCGAAGAACTCCTTCCCACACACATTACACCTGAGGAGACACGTTGACATGTGTAATGTGCAGCCATGTTTGACACGAGCAGAATGTGCTCTTCACCTGTTAGACTCACTTAAAGGGCTCCGCCACGCTGTGGGACTTGACGTGGGAGTACCAGTCCTTCTTCCAGCTGTAGCACTTCCCACACACCTGGCACTGGAAGGGCTTCAGGCCCATGTGCTTGTTCATGTGCTGCTGGAGGTCTTTGGCTTCGTAGAACCTCTTATCACAGCTGCAGGAGGGATGAAGTGGAGTGAGTAAAATATATTTAAACCTCAGCTCAGTTCATGCATCGGCTCACGGATGTGACGGTTGAACAGCTACTCACTGAGCGCAGGCGTATGGACGGACGTCAGGTTTGGGCTGGTGCTTCTTCAGGTGTTTGCTCAGAGCTGAGGCTCGATGGAAAGTTGCTCCACACGTGTTGCAGAGGTACTTTGATTCACCTGTTTAAGGACCAATATTCACACAAAACTGAACTTTGAGGCAAATAGTGAAGCTGTGTGCAAGAAGGAGCATCAGGAAACTGTCCTATTTCCACATTGACAAGACAATGATGACCTTATTCTACTTTATTCTACTGTGCTTTTGTTGGATTGATTTTATCTCTCTATCTTTAGACAGCAGGAATTCTCTGAATCTAATTGTTAAATGGTGCAGTCAGCTGATTAGTGAGTCACAGCTTAAGCCCTGTTTCCCAGACACTTACAGTTATGAACAGTGAATTTCAGTTTCTTCCTCCAGGACAAAGGTTCATGCTCCCATAGAAGAAGCAGAACAGTATAAAGAGCTTTGTTCCAGCAGCCATCACTCATATGAATAAGTTGTAGTAAAACTGCATAGAAGCAATGTTTGATTTATTTATTTCCATGTACCTTGTACACATTGTGTTGTCTGTGCCGTGTGTTAAATGTGCGTGTGCTGACTCAGTTCACTGCAAACCAAATGTACCTACAGATTCCAATAAAGGAACCAAACAGCGAAAACAGCTTCACATTATTGGTTGAATTTACGCTCAGGTTCAGTTCACTTAAATGATAAAAAGTATTTCATCACTTCAGCATAAACGTTCAGTCAATTGTAGAAATGTTTTTTTTTTTCCAAGTAACAGCGTTTATTTTTTTGGAACAAAGTGAACTGATTCACGGGGGAAGACGTGAAATTTGGTTCAAGGCACCAGAACTTATTATTACCTCTTGTTCTTTTTGAGAAATAACAACTGTAAGGGACTGAAGGTTCAAAAATATCGAGTACGCTCCAGAAAAACAGAGCTAAAGTCACTTTGAGACGATTATTTTGTCAAATACTGTCACCATCCAGCCATGTAACTAGTCAGACCTTTAAATGTGGAGGTGAACTCATGCTCCTACCATGAAAGGGGGGGGGGGGGGGGGTTAAATGGTCACAGCTTTGAAATCTATTATCTCGCTGTTGCTCTGATAACTGACAGCACCCGATCTGTTGAGAATCATCATTCACTTTAATGCTGTGATCATCACAAACATATTCAGCTCCACTGTACTAAAGAGGCAGGTATCCGAGACCCTGCGCAAATCAAATTGCAAATTTTAGCATCTAAATCTCAAACAAACTTGACCTATAGGAGCAGAGCTGCGACATGATATCATCAAACCTTCCAGCCAATCAGAAACCAGAACTTTCAGTCTCTGGTGCAACTGTTCAGCAATTTGGGTGAAAAATAAACTGAAACTGCCGTGTGTACGGACCTGTGTGGAGGCTGGTGTGCTCCTCCATGCTCCTCTTGCTCACAAAGGACTTCTGACAGAATTCACACTGGAACTGTTTGGTGACATCGTGCAGCGCTCTGTGCATCTTCAGGCTGTGCTTGTGGGCAAACGTCTTGCCGCAGACCTTGCAGGAGTGAGGCCGCACGCCGGTGTGGTTCAGCATGTGGATCCGCAGAGAGTACAGCTTGGGTAAGGTCTTCCCGCAGATGTCGCACACAAACTCTCTTCTGGTGTGTGGCAGTGACGTCTTGTCATCCAAACTGCTGTGCACCTTCCCCTCAGAGCCCTGCTCCGCTGAGGATTTGGCGATGGGTGCTCGCTGGCTGCTGTGCTGCTTGTGCCTGGCGAGGTGGGCGCGGAGCGAGGTGGCGTACTGGAACTCCTTACTACACAGCTACAGGGACACAGGAGCAATGTGGTGAGAAACTACCAACGTTAATAATTAAACGTGACATGCTGACCAGCACATGAACTTACGCTGCACTTGTATCCACGAGCTTTCTCGTGTTTTAATGTGTGCATGATGAGAGAGTAGCGTCTTTGGAAGGACATGCCGCACTCAGAGCACGTGTGCTCTCCGTCCACGGCGCTCTCTGCTGACGGTTTGTCCTGGCTGCTTCCAGTCTCTGGCTCTGCCGCCTTCGTCGCAGCCTCCTCTGTGCTGAGCTCTCCGGCTGCCGTTCCCTCTGCGGCGCTGGCCTCTGGTTCAGCCACAGACTCAGAAGCAGACGGTCCTTCGACTTGTTGCTCCACTGGCTGCTTTGGTGGTCTTCCCCTCTTCCCAGGCCTCGGACCCACCTACAGAGACATTTATATATTTGAATAATTTTTCACTCTTCACAAAATATGATGGAAAATGTAAATTACAATATGACGACGTACCTTAGGGGTCATGGCACGTGGTGGAGTTGAACTTTTCTTCCCCTCCTCTTCATCCTCCAGCCCCATATGAAGCCGAGCATAACCGCCTTCAGCGATGGAGCGCTGCCGGAGTCGTCTTCTGTTGGGGTCATCTGACATCATCTCCTGCTTGTCTGCTTGGCCTTCATCAGCAGACGGATCCTCCTCCTCAAGTGGCACAAACTCCTCTGTCTCCACCTCCTTCTTCACCTTGGCTGGACGCCCTCGTTTGCGTTTCTGGGGTGGAGGAGCTGATTCCACCGCCTCCTGAGGCGCTGCTGCTGCTGCTACAGCTACAGCGGCTGCTTCAGCAGCGGCTACAGATGCCAGCTTGACGACCTCTGGTGCGCTCACTTTGTCTGAGTCCACGTTTATAACAAAGGCTCCTGCTTCTGCGACCTGCGGCTGCTCCATCGCGAGGCAGGCTGACACCACAGCGAGGGACTCGCTGGCCCCGGCCTGTCCACTGTGGGTGACCACGGTCATCGTCTCCCCCTCCATTCCATCTGCACTGCGTGAGATGAGAGTGACAGTCTCTCCTGGCTCGGCCTGTCCACTGTGAGCGATCAGAGCCACCGTTTCGTTCTGACCTGCCTCCCCAGCATGCACTTTGTCTCCCTCTACAGCTTCAGCAACAACTGTCATCGGCTCCTGGATGAAGGCATCTTTGGAAGGTGCAACAAAAGCCAAAGGCTCGCCTGTTACAGCAACACCGCCCTGGGTGACCACCGCCCTGCCGTCACTCTGTATGGTCACCATGTAGGCAGCAGACTCATCCTTTAAGCCCTCCTGAGAGGCCGACTGACTCGACACCACAGTGTGCACATCTCCTCTCTGATACACCGTCAGCTTCTGCTCCTCCACCTGTTTATGCACAGATTCACAAATCTGCAACACCTCTGTCATCAGCAGATGCCGGGCAAGGTTGGCGATGTCCGCCATAATGCAGAAGTTAAACGTAAGCGTGGAAGTGTAGGCAAAGTCCAGCAGCGGGAGGAAGCTGGCTTTGGTGAAACCTGGAGAGAGAGAGGACTGAAGGTTAAAACTGAGCCAGCGCGCAGGACAGTCAGCACGGACATAAACAAACTGAGGCTCACCAGAGAGGTCGACCACGGCCTCATGAGTGGACACGGCCCCCTTCTCAAAAAAGAGCTCGTTGAAGTATTCACTGCATGCTGCCAACACAGCCTTGTGTGCTCGGTACTCCTCTCCTTCAATCAGCAGCGTGATGTCACAGAAGTGATTGCTGAGACGCTGCTGGTTGAGTTTGTCCAACATGGTTTGGCTGTGTTTGGGCAGGAACTGATTCACCTCGCCCTTGCTGTCCACCTGGAGAGAACACACACACGAGACACACCAACAAAGACTCCGTTAACAAAACACTCAGTTATAGGGAAATCAGCATCACACTGTTGTAGTCATTAGGCTGGAAACGACATCTCTCAGACTCACAAAGACCAGTTCATGCTTGGGCATCGTCTTGGCCAACTTGGATCTCAGATGAGAAGACGAGTCAGCTGAGAATAAGGTATCATCCCCCTCTTCTTCCTCTTCCTCCTCCTCCTCCTCCTCATCATTCACGTTGGCAGCTGCCTTGCGTCTCCCTGGCCGGGAAAAGAGTCGAGGTCCGGAGCCGTCGTCAGTCCGCCTGCTCTGACACTGAGCACACTCTCGGATGTGGTCTTTCACATTCTTCAGGATACCTGCGGGCGTCACAGAAGAGACAAGTCACTCACTGGTGACAGCCAGCCATGGTGCTTCCTATTTCCTGTTCTTAGTGGCTTGTGTGGTGCTGTTGAATTGTATTGCATTATATTGAGGGATTTTAAATAGTTATATCAATAAGGATAGACTAAATCTTAGTAGAGCTGTTACTAACAATTATTTCTATTTAAGATTTATTTGGAAAATATTTTCGAATTAATTGTTTGGTCTATAAAATGATAGAAAACAGTGGAAAATGTGACATATTGCTTGTTTTATCTGATTATCAAAACTGCTAACTATATTTAATTTACTATCACAGAAGAATCTGTTGGCTTTAATTGATAATGTCGTTGCCCCTGTAACGTTTTTATGTATTTATTTTTTATTCCTGTACAAATGTAAACTTGTAAACGTCTGAGTGGTGCATTCAAGTGTAATCATGTATTTTTTTAATAATGTTGTTTAAGTAGCAACATCATTTGGTCTTTAATTGTATAAGATTAATAAATTCTCTGTACTTCTAGGATTACAAATACCCATTTCAGAATAAAAGGTCCAACGACAAGCACATGAACTAACCACTAGATGGAGGCGGAGAGTGTCTGTGTATGGTGGAGACGGGTGGCGTATGTGTATATTTTTTATGGGCTCATGTTTACATCAGCTCTCCGACTGTTTTGAGCGCCTGACGGTGACAGCCTCCACCTAGCCCCAGTGCTGAGCCCCAGTGCTGAGCCCCAGTGCCTCACCTCTCCACCAGTACTTCTGAGAGATGAACTCCCAGGTGAGTTGCTGGTTGAGGTGCTCCCCTCCTTCCGTGATGTGCGCCTCGCTGATAAGTTCCTTCCTCCGGCCGTCCTGCAGCACCACCTCCAGCTCCGTGAAGTCATTCTGCCCCTTCAGTCGACGCTGGTAAAACAAAGTCCCGTTCCTCACAACGTAGCAGGCAGCCGCTTTGCGTATTTTCCTCTTCGTGTTTCCAGGCGTCCCCGGCGCGTATGGCTCCCGCTCATCGGTCAGATAGCGAATGATGGCCAAGTAGCTTTCTTCACACGACATGGCTCAGCCGACTCGCGTTTTTCACAATTACGGATTTATCTCGAAGAGGAGGGTCCTCTTCGGACATGTGTAATCGAGATACAAATTTTATACGCCGTTCAGATAGGAGATAACATGAATTAGAAATGCTTCGACAACATTTCAAAATGTTTCCAAAGGTGGAACTGCAGTTCACAACCGTCAGGGTAGACTTGCCCGAACAGACAAAATGGCTGCTGCACAACCGGATATTACGTCGGCAATGGCGGAAGCACACAGTGACAGTAAACCACCACAAGAGGGCGCAGTGTCCAAAGTTATAACACTGTAGTTTATTTATGTGTGGATTTAGTTATTGTCTTATTTTCATTTATTCCTTGATTTAATCATTGTTATTTGAATTTATCCCTCTTACTGGCAGTGATGTTTCTCTACTTTATTGTAATTAATCCAGATAACGACATATTGTGGTGCTTGGTTGATTTGTCTGTTTGTTTTCTTGAGTTTAATAGAGATGCTGTTGTACCTAAAGTTTGATTAACTTTGGAGGCAGCTGTAACAGTAAATTACTCAGCGCTATAGCTGAGTAAAAGTGTGTAACTTCTCTTCCAGTAACATTAAAGTGGTGTAATTTTGTTGCTTTTCACTTTTGCTAAACTGTGCAGACAGTTCACTCCAGAAATGTGTCATTTCAGTCCCAGCCTCCAGCAGCTGTGTGGTTTGTTTTTCCTTTCTTATGCTGTCACGCTCTACATGTGCACTCATACTAACTACATATTTACACACACAGTACAAGTTATTATTCAGATGGGTTTAGATGTTTTACGTCCTACAAAGATTTAGCTTTGAGCTTCTCTGTATAGGCTGTCAATTAAATTTAAAACCAATATTTTCCCTTCTGAATGTATGGAGTCAGTAAAGAGGCAAGCAGAACGAGACGGCCACAACTTAGCTCCTGTGTAACCTTTTAGTCAGAGCCATGTTCACTTGAGTTTAAAGTTTTAAGGCAGAAGTTTATATTTCTGACCTCCTCAGCTTGTAATCCACCACATGGACCCTCAAATCCTTTGCTCAGACTCTCCTTTTTGTTGTCCAAGTTTAAAATCCAAGGATGATGGAACATTTTCCATTGTTGGCCCCCAGCTGTGGAACACTTAACCTCTCACTGTCAGGTTTTTCTTGGCACTTTAAATCCTGTCTCAAGACCTCTTTTTTACATTAGTTCTTCAGTCCACACAAACATTTGCCATTTTAAAATGCATTACTAATGCTAATACTACAGAAATACTACTAGTGTTGATACTAGTAGTACTACTAATTGTGATTACTTCTTCATTACCATTACACTCAAAATAAATAAAGATTATAATAAGTATTTATATTTTTTTTTTAAATCTTTATTATCATTATCTTTATTACCATTACACAAGGTTTTCTAGTGATCAAAATTAAAAGGGAGGTGAGGTTTAGATTCACTTCCTGTGTGAGAGTATTTTTTTGTGGTATTAGTCAGTATAGAATTACCTGAAAAAAACAGCCTTCAAACTTTATACATACATATAACATATTACAAAGCCCACATGTTCTGTTATGTCCTTAGAAACAGATAAACAAAATAAAAAATAAAGAATAAAAACAAGCCTTTTAGCATATATGTCTGGTACGTAAGAAATTCGGCCTAGTTTTAGATTACACAACTTTAACTGAATTTCTCAGTGGTGGAAGTCATATATCTGTACACATTCCACATTAGCATCAGTTAAGCATCCGAAGTGTCACTTATCACCTCATGTCTTCAGATAAAAGTCTTTCCAACCGGTCAGAGATTTGTGAGGAGTGAGATTAAAGAGATGTGAAGTTTTCAAGAAGAAGTCATAGTTGACTGTTTGCATACCTACATCTGATGCAATGATGATGATGACACTCTTCTTCATTGACACCTGAGGGGAAATTCTTTTTGTTTTCATTCACAGCAAACTTTACTGCAAAGTCAGACAGCAGAGACATGCAGGAAACGATACCCTCGTAGGTGGTGGGAATTTTTCAGCATGAAACTGGGTTCTTTAAAACGGAGGTTCTAAACTTTTTTTTTTTTTTTTTTACATCAAGGACCCAAAACTGACACAAATTAAACCACAGATCCCCATCTAATAACATTTTTACTTTTAGAAGTTTTATTACAGAAAGTGTTTGAAACCCACGTCCAAAATAGTCAAATAATCTGTCATTCTGTGAATTATGGATGGAATTATAGTGAAAATAAATATTACAATATGCATACCTCACTTTGAGAACCACTGCTTTAAGATGATCCATCCTAACCACCATCTATGTAGGCTGCGTATCAACACAGCTGCTTGTTTTAGAGATGTCACAGAAAATCTATAGTCCTTGTTACAAAGTTCCTCCTGTCACCAATGTTTTGTGTATTAGTCCCTCACAAGGCTCCAGCCGCTAATTACATAACCATCCTGAGTCCGAGGACTGCAGCAGTGTTTGCTGAGTGCTTTCAATCTTGATCAATTTACTGATTATTTTTCAAGTGAGTGATTATTTAATAACAGGACAGTCTACAGTCATGCTAGCAGCTCTGTAGACTGTGCTTTGAGCTAGATACGAACAGTTTCATGCTAACATGCTCAAAATGACAATGCTAACACCAGATGTTTAGCAGGTATAATGTTTACCATGTTCACCATCTTAGTTTATTGTGTTAGTATGCTAATATTTGCTAATTACTGCTAAATACAAAGGACAGCTGAGATTTAAGGGGGCGTCATTAGTCTTACAGGTATGAAGTCATAAACCAAAGCACTGGAAAATGACAACTATGATGGCACAAAAGGAAAAGATAGAAGGTAAGAAAAATCTTAAAGTTGGAGGAGTTGGAACCAGCAAATGTTTGGCCTCATCCGTCAGTTACCAGACTTTACATTGGTTTTCTGTCAGTTAACTAAAAGATTAATCGTCTACTTGTTTTAGCACTAATTGACACAACTTCAATTCACTTCAGCTTACAGGAAACACTCGGGCAGCTCAGATACCGTCACTGTCTCACAAAAGAAACAGTTTTCAGTTTGCTTCTTTATCCCCCACCACCAAATAAAGGGAGGGAGCATGAATCAGCTCCACTTCTTCCATCTATTAGTCACACACTGATGAACTGAAAAAAATTACACTGACTGTTCTGTTTTTGTTGAAACTTGTAGGAATGATGTGTCTGTGGGTGGCGCTACAGAGTTAGTTTACACGTTGGTTTTTGAGAGGAGGAATTATTCATTTCACCTCCTCACCACAGTGTCACATTTTCACAGAATTACTCTGATCTGGAGGGGGAGGGGCGGCACATACCTTGTTGCTCATCCATGTGTCACATACCAAACTGGCCATGAAATACCAGTCAATAATGGCCTCATGTTGTTGTTGCTGGGGATTGAAAGAAAATGTTCTCAGAGCTCTGGATTATGTGGAAGTGGCCATTTTATGCAGTCACTTCTCTGTCTACTGTCTGAGTATGAGACAGACTTCCACCGGTTGTCATGTCTTGTCAGCCAAAGACTGAAGCTGCTCTTTTCAGCTGCTTCAGAATCTGCCTTTGTGGCCTGAGCTAAACCCTGGCAGCAAATCTCTGACTCACTGAATAAACTGGCGGCTCTCAGCTCACCAAGAGTCAGCCTGTAACTCTGGCTTAGGGCTTTTCATTCACCCTCAGTTACCACAAAAGTAAGTCTGAAGTGCCTCCCTACATATACAGAGGGAAGAAAAGTGTTGGACTATTTGCTTATTTCAGGTCTTTGGTCATTCGTGTCTTGTTTAACTTCCCATACAGAGCTGGTTCGATGTATTTAGTTCCCCGTCCTCTGAGGCAGAGATTTAATATGTTTATTCTCAGTTGCTGTTGGCAGGCACCTCAACACATGTTGCTGAGCGTTAACATGAACGTTGGGAAAGAAGTTATTTGCATTCTGTGTCAGTGGACATTCAGCTGACACTTTAACTTAACTATTACATCACAAATAGCTTGAATGTTGAATCAAACCTGAGATGCCTTTCATATTCAAACAAAGCTGTCTCTGTTTAGTACCACTGTCACCATGCAGCTTGAAAGCTGGTCTGCACACTTTGTCACTTCCTCTTGCTGAGGTATTTGGTTCAGCATTCATTTCCTCCTCTCTTGAGGTATTGTTTGGTTTTATCCAGGTCTGTTGGTACAAAGACAAAAGCATTTGTGACTGAAAAGAGGAGGGTTGGTGTATGTTTCAAACACACTCTTGTGAGTCAAGGGTTTCTGGCATATGCAAATAAGAGGGAAATCCAACACCCACAGAGTTCAGTTCTAGTAAAAGCTGAAAGCTTAAAGGAATAGTTTGACATTTGTGGAAATATGTTTAAAGGTCCCATATTTTACACTTGTCCAGTGTTTTAATTGAAGTGTTGATCTCCATAAGAAGACATATTTGTGGTTTTATAAACCAAAAACCATCTCTTCTCTCAGGCTTCTCTCTGGAGCCCTAGCAACAACAGGTCGGTGAGCCAATCAGAAGAGAGGATCTGAGCCTGGTTGAGTCTGATTGACTGTTTTCTGAGAGATCAAATGAAAATAAAGTAGATTTCAGGTAAATACTCAGAGAAACCAAATCCTGCAAAGCTGGACGATGGGTGCGGCTGGGCCAGGTTTGGGGAATGGCCGAGTCTGGTGAGTGTTTCATTGTGACATCACAAAATTAAAAGCACAGTTTCTGAATACAGGCTGTGTGCATTTTCCATGGATTGAAAGTTTTGATATTTTCACAGTATCAATACAGAACTCAGAACAGTTTTGCAGTCAAAAAAGACATGGAAATCTAATTTTACACAATATGGGACCTTTGATCACTTTCTTGTTGAGTAACATGAAAAGTGATGCCGCTGTCACTGTTAGCTTATCTTTGTATAAAGACTGAGAACAGGGAGGAACCAGCTCACATCTGTGCACTGGTAAAAAAAAAAATCTGCCTACCAGCACCTTTAAAAGAAATATGCCATTTTAGGAAAATGCTTATTTTAGATTTATTAGATGAGAGGATTGATACCACTTCATAACTGTATGGTAAATGTGAAGCTAACACTAGCAGATAGCCAACTTTGCTTAGCATACTAGAGAAGGGGGAAAATGCAAGTCTAGATCTGTAAGGGCTTAGTTTTGTTTGGACCCAAGAGCAGACACAGAACCAGCAGTTATAGGTGGCGATGGCAGGGGACAGGCAGGCAGATGAGTGGAGGGAATAGCAGAGTCCAGCTGGTGGAGGGATGGAGAGTGTGCAGAGGAGGTGTGGAAGGTGATGGCTGGGGAGGTAACTGACACAGCAGATAACAGGTTAGCAGGATGAAACACTCTAGGACAACATCTCAAGTAAGTTGGTCACTGAGAAGACTGATTGTGTCACCTCGGTGCAACTAGAATGTCCCATATCAAAGGCTCTGTCCGATGCAGCAGAGAAATCCAGGCTTCATTTCCTGGGTTAACAAAGGCTCCAACAGGAGACTCCTTTGTGGCCCAACCTATCCCAAGATGCCATCTGGACAACCTAAACTGTGCTTTCGCAGCCCCTGGTGTCTCCCAGTGTGTGAGCCGCAACCAAGCCGCAACCAATCAAGCTACAGCTGTGCCCACTGGCACTGCACAATGTTATGAACGTAAAGGATAGGATGCAGTTTCTAGGAACAAGTTGTAATATTTCAAAATTATATAGAAAATTACAGGACAAATGTTATAGTTGCAACATGTAGACAATTAAAACAATTAAGCGTCCCACTGTACTACAACTGCAACTAATGATTATTTTCATTATCCATCACATTGGTGATTGCCTAAAGTGATGTCTTCAAATTGCTTTTTGCATTCAACCAATCATCCAAAACCCAAAAACATTACTTAAAATATATGTGTTTCCCAAAAAATTATCAAAATGTTCTCCAGCAGAAAGCCTCAAATACCCGCAGATATTACCCAGTGCTAAATAGATTAAGTAAACTTGTAAACTTTTACTTTACATAATCTCTAAGTGCCCCAGGTTTCCCGTCTCCATCATGACTGTGTCGTACTTGACCTACATCAGGTCTGTGTTTTAGTGCTTGTTGTGATAAAGTGATAATCGGCTTTGCTGCTGTGTCCACTTGCTACACGATGTTATGTTAATGTCAGAAAAATGTTTCTGTCTGTAACTTTTCTATTTTCATCACAGGCACCTCTTATATTGTCAGTGGCAACAACAGTAGGGAACGACCTGACCTGTATGCTCCACAGATTCAGGTACAGGTCCTACACTAATCTTTCCGTTGTGTTACAGCATCTCTTAAGGTTTTGACAAGTGTCTTTGATAGCTGGAACTGGCTCTCTGACAGTGTTTTGTCTGAAAGCTTCCCCTTGACAAGATAAATGTTTTTTGATTTGCATGTGTTTGATTTCCTACCCAACCCATTTAATGTTATCTTTTTTTTTTTGTACATTTGTACTTTTAGCTGCCATTTAATCTATACATGCTTTTATATACTACCCTCTGTCTCTGCTCATTACCCACTTCGGGGCCCTCATCACTGACTTCATCACTTTCATATTGAATCATTGAGATGAACTTTGCCCATAAAAGCCTGCCATAATTGCAGTTTATATGTTATCTTACCACAGTTGTCCATTCTGACTTGAAAGCCTGCTGGTCTAAGTGGAATAACTACTCTCACTACTACTATCACTTGTTTTGTGGTATGATCAAAGACGCTTCCATCTACAATGGATGTGTTATGACAGACGCATTTTAATGTGTTCTTTCAACCACATCTGTCATGTAAAGTACACCTTGTGTGACACACAGACATACACCAGCCAAAAAGGTTCACACTAATGTTCCCCTCACTCTCTAACCTTGAAACGAGAGAGTAAACAGTGCTCCAGGCATTTTAGAGCAGAGAAATAGCACTGATCAGTGCCCCCATTACCCGCATGGTTGGCCATTTGGCGTTTCGTTGTATATTTGCTGTTGAAACTTTTTCCACTCTCGTTGAAGCAAGCCAGTATTGACTGTACTCAAAAGATTTTTTAAGAGTAAAGGCTTGAAATTCTCTGTTGTTCATCCTTAAGCTAAAGTTTTGACCTTGATATGATCAGGGCTTCTCAGGTGCTGTGAAGTCGAGATTACATTTGCTGTCCTTGAATAAAAAGCATGTATTGGTTCATGTAGACTCCATCATGGTTGGCAGTGTTTACTCACAACCTTTGACCCTATTTTTCTTGAATTACAGACATAAATCTACACTTTATTTACACATAATTTGTCTCTATTACACTTTCATAGTGTATCAGAAATACTCTGAAAAACACAAAGTTAAAATTACTTGAAATGAAAATAAAAAAATAGGCTTCTCTGATTCTCTGTCTTTCACTGGTCACTGGTCAGCTCATCAATAATTCAATAATGATCCCACGAGGACCAATATTAGCCTCCCTGCTATTGACTCTGCACTCAAAAAATTATTTAATTATTATCTTTCAGCTGAGTACTGCAATGTCTTTTTTTATGCCGATGACATTATCTTATGCCATTGTCTTCACTGCAAACCAGCCAGGCCCTCTTTAGGTTACAGTTTGCCTCTGATAACCTGCAAGCCCCTTTAAGTAATTCAAAGTTTGTTCTAAACTCAAAAAACATGAAACACAGCCACTTTGCAAATGCACAAAACTTTGCTTGTCCTTAAATACTTAGGAATTTTCTTGCTCCAAAAACTAAACAGATTGTCCTTGCTCCAAAACTTAGATTCAAGTTTGATTCCTATAGCAGAAATGAGCCTGTTTCTCATTTCACATCAGGAAAAAACATTGTACAATCCCCTAAACTATCTGTGTGTGTGCTCAGGAAGGTGAAAGTGAGCCCAGACCTGGAACATAACTGTACACAGCAGGCTCTCAATGACAGTCACATGGAAAGGGCCAATAATAAATGTTATGCCCAATCGCCATTCTGACTCATGGCTGTTCTTGTTCTAATGACGTTACCAAGGATGGGGTGCTCCCCGGCTGCACTTTTAACCGACAGATGTCGCTGGTGAGAGTTCCAGCCATTGAAAACCCTGTCTGTATACTCATGCTGCTGTACCTAACCTTAAACCACTGAGCGCTACTTACCACAGTGCCATTCAGTTCATTACTGAAGACAGCGATCACCCTCACTAACATCCTGGAGTCTCTGCTGGTTGCCTGGCGACTGCTCAGAGCCAAGAAACAGTGGGGCGCACAACCCCCAAGTTCAACTGCAAATGGTCTTTTACTTGTTTTACACTTCAGTTTTTGTGTGGTTTAAACTAAGAAGATATTATGTGTTAATTAGTGATTTTTGGAGGTGCTGGTAGGTAGACTTCGTTACCTTTGGACAGAGCCAGGCTCACTGCTACCCCTGTGTCCAGTCTTTGTGTTAAGCTAAGATAACTGGCTGCTAGTTGTTGCTTTAAGTGAGTTAGTGGTATCAATCTTTTCAACTAACTCAAAGCCAAAAAAAAAGAGTAAGCATATTTCCCAAATTGTCAAACTTTTCCTCAACTAAACTAAGCCCATCTGCTAAATTAATCTTATACCCACCACATAAACACATGATGCATATGGGAGAGTGGAGGAAGCAAGCAAAGGATATTAAGGACCTGAGGTCTACAGTAAAGTTGTAATCTTAATTTGCTGCAGATTTGTAATCTACTTTCTGTCCTGTAACACTAATGGCTGTGAACTGGAGCTTAAAGGCAGTAAGAAAGAGCCTGTGTCTGACCCAGACTCATGAGCGAGATAAAGGTGTCTGTCTGTCTAAGGACAAACCAAGCTGGAGCACCAAGCAAGTGGAGACTGCCTTATCTTTCATTGTCTTGCTCTTGCTGCGCCCAAGGCCAGACATAGTGATAGAAAGCTTGCTACGGCTCTTCTGGCACTGGAGTACTTTTCCATTACACACACTGCCTGAGGAGAATCTCTGTGCCAGCTGTAAATATGCCAGAGAAAAGCAGGAAAGGTGCAGGCACACCTGTAGATTCAAATTTGGCTCAGCAATAGAGGTGATGGAAAGGTTTGTATCCTAATTCAAAGCTTTCTCAAATCCTTTTCAGTGCTGCTGAACACAGGGGGCAAAAGTCCAACGTGGAGGAAGGATACTGGCAATCTGCGCAGTTTGTCAAGGAAACCGAGCTTTGCAACACAGGGGCCATGAATGGATGACGATGATGTAAGAGCTCACAATCACAGCTCTGCTTATGTCACCACTTTTGCTTATCCTTCAGAGCTTTGTTGTCTGGCTGGCTAAGACAGACTGACATTTTACGGGTATTTTGAGCAAATTGGCTGTAATATAGTCTGTGTGCTTGTTTATCAACAAAGCCTCAAAATGTCCTGTGCTCACTGGGTGCTGGGAGAACACAACAAATCATGATAGTTGAGATGAGAGAATAGTAGTTTACTCAAACCACACGGTGGGAGTTTTGAGAGAAATGCTATTTTATCATTCAAGATAGCCTAATACAGTTGACATAAAATATAATCTGAGGCTACATGCTCATCAAACATCATCAGACTGGTGGACCGCCCCATGTGTAGGAGCCAAAACAATTTATGAAAGTAAATTAAAATTTTGCTAAACAAGACAAGACAAGAGCGGGACAGTGATAAAATACTAAAAGCCTAACAGTGGCATGGGTACAGAAGAGTTTTGAAGTCAATGAACTAACCTGCAGCATCTAAACTTTGCTAACATTAGCCACTGTAAGCTACTGGTCATACCAGACCAAGTAAGGCTGTAGCAGTAAAACCCTACAATGTACTGGATTTAGCAAGATTGCATTTCATTGATTATGAATCCAACTTTTGATTTTTAAGAGAAGGAAAGTGTTATTGCATCTTTCATAAGTTTCATAGACCGGCTTTAAATACACTCTTGCAGATAAGGATGTCTGCATATTGAAGTCAACAGCTCAGAGTGTAAGGTGCTATGTTGTTATGTTATGTCATATCTCATATATAAAGGATGCACGTGAAACAGCAGGACCTGAACCTATGGTCTCTTCACAAAAATCAAAGTGATACCAATAAGAGAATTTCAGACTTTCAAAGTTATTCTAAAGGCATGGTTTCTTCATTTCCAATTCTCTAGTTTGTATTGACCAAACTAATTAGACAGCTGTGACAGTGCATGGATCTTAATTGAATTATATGTGATCTTAGGCAGGGCAGTGGAAATAAGGCAATAGGGTGTGAGTTTCATAATGATGCAGTAGCATCTGCTTTCAATGAATAGTTTGGTATGTTCACATGTCTGTGCCTTAAGTATGGAGGCAATTAGCTTATCTTAGCATAAAGCAGAGGGAAACAGCTAACCTGGCTATCTCCAAGGTTAAGAAAATCAGCCTAACAATACCTCTAACGGTCAATAATTAACACACTGTATCTTGTTTGTTTAATATAACACAAGGAAAAATGTAACAAGGGTAATTTACAAGGGTAAAGGGTAAAAATAGCTACATCCCACCCTTCACTTCTGTGCCCACAGGACTGTGAGATTTCATTTCTCCCAGCTGTTGTTCACTGAGAAATGAGATCTATGAGATAAGGTGCTGGCAGCCAGATTTTTTACCTGCAGACAGAGTCAGGCTATCTGTTTCCCCCAAGCAGCAACCTCCTGGCTGAAAAATGAAGTCAAAAACTGCAGTTCTTCAAATGGCCACTAGAGTCTGGCTCCAAAAGACTCTCATATTACAATGTCCAACTTTACAGCAGAAATAAAAATGTTTCCAGCCTGGTACAAAAGATGGTTTTGGTCTCTACAGCTAATTTCCTCCTTCATGACATCTGTAGAGAGAATGAATTTTCATATAACTCACCATTTCAATTTTTTTAAGGCTTAAAGTTATGAGGGCATGCCACTGACAGGTGGGTGAGCATATCCTTGGTATGGTATGCACTGAAGTCTCAGGTCCACACCTGCTCCACCTCTCATTTTTGGATTAGCCGGGAGTTTGGTGGAGTCAGGCACTATCAAGATGGTGACGGTAGAGCAGTCCACTCTTCAAAACCACTCCTCAGAAACCTAAGAGTGACATCATGGAGGCCATGTCCATCTTTATTTACAGTCTATGGTTTCCCCCTGCTCCCAGTCTTTATGCTAAGCTAAGCTAATCATCTCCTGACTCTAGCTTCATACTTCATGCACCCTCATCAAAGTCTTGGCATTCCTTTAAAGAAGTAGTCGTAATTTACCATGAAGTTGTGTAACAAAAAGGAAGACACTAAAAAGAAGAGATGCAGCAGAAGCAAGATATCTGTATTTTTAAGTTAGAGCTTTTGATGCTTCTCCTGGCTGTACGAAGGCAAACACACATTGTATGTGGTACATTTACATGTTTGTCTCAGTTTCAGACCCACCTGACAGGAGCTGAATCAACCAGTGTGGCTACATCCACACTACTACAATTTAGTTTAAAAATGCATCTCTTTTGCTACGTTTACGCCTGCACGTCCACACTAATCCAGAGTTTTCGAGACTTTTGGAATTTCTGCTCATCCCAGCAGTTTTAGTTCGGAAACTCCAGGGTTGTGTTGTAGTCTGGACGGGCAAAAACAGAGACCTTTGGAAACGATGATGTAGACGCCCACGGTCACTCCCTGATTGGGTCTTACCAGCCTCGACCAGTGGTGAGAGCAAAGCAGAGTTACAGTTACTGACCTTGTTGTCTTTGCTAGCAGCTGTTGTGCAGTGAACACACAACACTCTGCTCTGTATAGGTTTGCAGAACATGCATCCTTGGAGAAACATAATCCCAACTGTAGTCACCAGCATGTGTGGAGATCCAAAAAATATATCTTACACGTCCCATAATGCAGCTCAGTAGCAACCTTAGTTAGACCTACACTTAAGAGGGTTAGTCTCTATGTCCAAGCCAAGATACGTAGCCCTGCTGACATCATCAGGGCAAGCTCTCAGACATTATACAATGGTTTTCACAGGTGGAGTAGTATTAAAATCACTGGATGGCTCAGTTCATACCAAAACCTGGTTCTCACTTTGATTTACAGAATGGACTCTATTAACTTACATTTACAGACAGACAACATGCACACAGTTAATAGAAAAGCAAGAGAAAAATTGTCATGTCAAGAATGTCAGTATGTGGCCTGTGAGCATTGTTCTGTACCTTGTGATGTATTTTCTATATCCTGAGAAACTGCGGGAGTGTATCTAAACTCTGGGTCATGGTCGGGTTCCACACAACTAAGACACAAGCACGTGCTCGGTGGTGTGAGAAGAGCCTGTTCTGTGTAACACAATACCGTCAGAGTCCTGCTCTTCTCTCTGCCTGGGCTGCTGGCCAACAGACAGATTAACACGCTGACAAGCCTCAGTACATCTTTTACACTCACAGCCTTGACCTTTCACCTGCAGGGACATCCAGTAAAAATGCAGAACAATGTCTGCTACCTTTTAAAAACAACAGCTTTTTTTTCTGCGGCACAATTTATTTCATTCTCAGGCCTCCAGGAAATGCAGCCACAAGCTCATCACGGCTAATGAGAAAGACAAAACTACCATGGAAATATTGTGGTGTAACATTTCCCGCTAACAGTCTGAGTGAGTGGAAACAGCTGATGCTGGCTCACTTGTCATGGATCCATTCAGCTCTCTCCATCACAGCCCATAAAGCATCTAATTTATTCTGTGCTGTTTCACTACCAAGTATTCACTAGTGAAGAATCCAAGAGCAATAATGATGCTTTTGTCTGGAGGTGCGCTGCAAGCACAGAAAGTGAGAAAACCAAAGGGAAGGCTGGGAACCAGTAGGTCACTGAGCTCACCTTACACCTCTTGTTCCCACAATGCTTTGGCTGCCTTCCCAAATCACAAACGTTTTGCTCCATAGACCCAGAGGGGAAAAAGTGAGTAAGCTGTTATTCTTAACTTTAAATCTCAACCAGCTTCTATTATCTGACACCGTAATTTTGCTATCACAGGACGAACACAAGTTGACTGTGTAAACACAAGTGCAGAGCTCCCTCCCGAGTCCTCAATGCAAAGAATCTTTCCCAAGAGCCAGAGACCGGGAACTGTAACACTCGGGAGGAATCCATTTAGGTGGAGCGATCACTCTGTTGTAGGTTGTACTGAAGTAAATGTTTTATAGAGTGAGATTAGATGTGACGGAACTCTTTGGTGCTGCTTGTCAGGGATCTCAGATGAAGAGCAGAGTCATGGCAGAGGACACACCCTGTTCACACTATTAACCTGTGCCGTGCCCAACAAGCCACAGGTTTACACATGCTTCTCTTTGTCTTGAACCCTCCCATGAACAGAAACTTCTGTATTTGTTGATCTCAAACAACCCAACAATAGATCTATACTGCACAGGGTGAACTGCACGTTACCACAGGTGGGCCAGGTCATACTGAGGTAGGCTGTCAGCCAGCTGATCTAGTTTTAAATCGTCCTAAGGGCACTGTTAAAGTGACTTGATGTGAATGTTGATGAAGAAATGATACAACCACCCTATTACAGTTCAATAGGGGTTTTCAGGGGTTTTGCTGCTACAGCCTGATTTGGTCTGGTATGACCAGTATTAGCTTATGGTGGCTAATGTTTGCTAATTGTTAAACAGACATTACAACTAGGAGGTAGACATACTGTACCTCACCAGAAGACATGTTTGTTGCTTCTGTCTTTTGGTGGTCCCACTCAACTCGCTCTCAGTCAGGTCCCTCAGTGATGATGACTCTGACTCTTGGGAAATTATGAAAATTGACTGTGCCATTATCCTGTGGCCGTTTTCAACAAAACTTCCACAGTCTCACTTTAATTTGAACAAAGCCAATTATATCCAATTCAGAAGAGGCCAAAGCCAACCTCTAAGGGGCTGGTTAACCAAAAAATATAAAAAACATATGTTCCTACATAGCTATAGTGGTATCTGGTCATGCAGACATGGTAGTTATGGTCAAAAATACATTCCACTGAAGAAATAGTCCCTATTAAAATTTTCAGGGTTGGGTTCTGAGGAATATTCAGAGTAATAAGACATTGTTTCTGAAATGAGATGTCGCTGATGTTCTTCAATTGTAATTTTTTTATTCTATATGCCTCACACATGAGATTTCATTCACCGATATTGTGAAAGGCAGGAGGCAAACCTCTTTAAACTGCTTCTAACAGTTTGACGTGCCCTACTGTACATACTACTATGCTATGAATTCACACCACTAAAACTTATGTCTTCTTAGAAAACCAGCACATTTCTGTGATACAGACTTGGTCAAACTTAGTTCTGGTGGGTCTACCCTGCACTGTGCCCCTTGTTGTCAGACATGAAAAGAGGCAGCTGTTTTTGTCCTCAAGTGAGAGCAGTGAGAGCGGGCAGAGGCTCCCTAAAATAAACAGGCTATCTGTGCAGCCCTGGGGCTGGGTCAGGGTCACACTCCATGGTGCTCACTGACTTGGGTTCTCCCTGCCCGCGTCCAAACACAGCCCCTCACTTCTTTACTGGCTGAGAACAGATCGCTTCTCTTGAATTAAAACAGTATGTTAGGAAGATGATCAGCTCCAAAGTTTTAAAAGTTACTGTTCCTGATTTGATGCATCTGAAAGAGTCACAGTGTGCTGGAAATAACTTTGAATTAGGTACATTTCCTCCCATCTCACTTCATTGTCAGCTAATTGATTCAGGAGGTAAACTATTTAATAATATATCAATATAATTTTATATAAGCCCTGCAGTTGATGTAACTGTCAAGAATAGTTAGAAAACCCACACAATGTACTATTGAAAGCTTAGGCTCTAGTGCTGGTGTCAGTGCAGTGTTATTCTCTAATTGTAAAGTAACCTTTACCAAAGCTGTCCCCTGTGAATGCTGCAGTATCCAAGAAATTATCAGTTGATTACAAAAATATTTAATTCAATCTATTTTTAAGTTGGTGTACAATATTGAACCCAAGCCCATGATTTAGATTAGAGCTAACTAATGTTAAATCATGAACTTATTTAATTTGGCGTTGACAGCCATGATCTGTGAGGTTACACTTAGACACAGCAGTGCTCTGAGCTAAATGCTAACACCAGCATGCTCACAATGACAATGCTAACATGTTTAGCAGGTCTAATCTTTACCATGTTCATCATCTTAGGTTATGGTGTTAGCATGCTAACATTGCTAATTAGCAGTAAACACAAGGAGCAGGCAAATGGAAGTTGCATTAGTATCGAAGGTATCTGGTCATAAACCAGAGAGAGGTCATGTTCGGTCTAGCCTCTGTTCCACCAGCTTCTGTGACTCAGTGCAAATCTCTCATTCAGTATTTCTTTTACCCCATCTTTCTGAAAAAATGAAGTGTGTTCCTCCAGTTTACTTTCCATGTTCAAAGCCAAATTGGCTTTAGAAATTGAAACATTCATGATTTTGACAATGTTTCAAAGAATACTTAGTGAGGACAGAAAAACCACAACCCATACATGGGTACATTGTAAGTTGGTTTCATCTCTGTCCATAAAACTCACTAAAGCGCTCTTCTAAAGTAAGTTTTTCAACTGTGTCCCTCTGTTGCAGCAAATACATTCAGAGCGAACCACACAACATATAGCATAGTTATTAGCTATATTAATTATTAATAATTAAAGTTTTGCTGCTTCTGGAACAAAACCCGAAGCTTCACTGTCAGTGGAAATGAAACCAACATGTTAAAGTCTGGTCCAAAAGTGGTGGAGTGACAATCATTGACTTATATTGAGGGGTACAATAATAATATTAAAATGCTTGAGGGGGGTGGGTTGTCATGGATTGTGATTGTGACAGTAGGAAAACCACATATGAGACAACTAATACTAATGATGGCTCTGTTTTCACCTCCTAATTTATATCATTACATTCAAAAAATGTAGAAAAATGCATTTATATTCAGTAATCTAAGGTTCTGAAATGATTGTTTTGGTATTGTACAGAAACACAAATATTGTTTTGGCACGAGTGGCACTTTAGAAACTGTATTTTAATATATTTTTGCCCAGAAGTGAATCCTGAGTGTTGGGAGTGCTAAAATTAATTTTAGGAAGGATTTTCAGCATGGACCAAGTAGCCTCTCGTTCTGAGAAGCTGTTCGTTGTCTCATTCTTAGCTCTGGCTGCACAGAAGCTTCTCTGGATCACAGCTAATGAACTCAGGCATTTACTGCACCGGCTGGCCTCAAGTTCTGAGTGAAGAGGGGGACGTACTTAGGGATTGGCTGTGAATACAAAAGCATCACATGCTCTCTTTTTTATTCAGTGATGACTTGTTTTTGATTGAAGAGGAATTAGAGTACAAGTGTTCACGTACTTAATCATTTTCAAGTTCTATAATTCATACAAGTGCTTTTTTGTCTCGCCAGTTATCGTGGGTTTTCTGCTGTATTCTCTATATTGTAAAGACATGTGTAAGGTTCACTTTAAACCTGTAATAAATTGCAAATTGTTGAATCTGTACTTTCCATTTTGTGCAGATATGTTGTGAACTTTATTCGTTTATTTAGATTTAGTGATATATGCTTGGTTTATGACCAAATATCTGCAAAACTAATGACATTCCCAACAGCCTCAGTTTTACTTTTTTGGTTATTATTTATTGCAAATATTACCATGCTAAAGTCAGACAAATGTTAAACATCAGCATGTTTAGCAGGTATTGTCCTTCTGAACATATTTACATTTAGCATATAGCTCAAAGCTGAAATACACTGAAATACAACTTCACAGAGCTGCTAGCATGGCTGATGAGGGGTTTACTTTCAACACTTATAGAATTTGAGGCCAGTTTACTTCATTTCCATATCATTAATTGATTGTTGCATTTTGTCCATCAGTCAATACATGAAGTCTAGTCAAATGGTATTTGTGTGCAGGCTCTTAGTGAGTTGTCCATCAGGTGATTTCCTTCATTTTTTCTCAAAGGTGAACTCACACCTGCAGGACTGGTTTCTTAAACGAATGTGTTGCAATATACTAACACATTATCCATGGCATGTCTGCTGTGAATGTAGTGTAGAGTCACAACAATGAAATAAGTATGCAACGGGATCAATGTAAATTCTAACAACTGGGGCATTGCTCAGTGCATTCTGCTAAAGACAGGAGCAGTTTTTTTTTATCAGAACTAAAATCCTTCTTTTCTATGAGGCTTTGTTTCTATAAAAGTATACTTAGCTCTTAATTATATGGTGGCTAACTACAGATTCCAAAAGTGATTGCAGTCAGGAGACTTTAATAGCTTTGTGACTCCTCCCATAAACTCTAATTACAGCCAGTGTGAATATTGTTTTGAAAGGATAATTTTTCATCCTGCTGTAATGAAAATGTGTTGGAGGGAAGGGAGAACAGAGCAGGACAATATATCCCCCTCTTTTCCAGCTCAGGAAGGAGGTTTCCACCACTGGGACCACGCATCTCTACGGGCTGGAGGCCTCTACAGTCGTGTGGCTTGCCACCAGCCACTGGCTCAGGGGACAGCTGTGTCACGCTGTGGTGTTTGGCCCTGCGCCCTGAGACAGCAGTTGCCATAAACAAACAGTGCTGAAAGCTTCTGGCCCGGTCCCCAGCTCTTTTCAAGACGGTGCAGCGAGCTTGCCGACCTTCGACCAGTTCACTCCATTAAGTTTGAATAGATTTTAACAGAGCTTGAGAGTGGTAAAGAAATGCTACTTGTCCTGTACAAATTCAGGGGAATGAAAATGAGGACAAAGTGTTCACTAGACACTTCATTTTCCCATATTTGCTCTGTTACTGCTTACCTTGAATTCACATGCTATTAAATGCATTGGGGAGAAAAAAAACACATTTCATACTTGGAAAGTTCTCCATGTAACCATTCATTAACTTGCTTAACGAAGTCAGAAAGTTGGAGAACCTTTTGCTACACAAGCTCTCAATGAAATAGGATAAAAGATTTATATTTTTCAAGACAATCCCAACACAAGGTCCAGGTTGAAAGCTCTGGAAAATTTTAATAACCTGACCTTGTGTTGGGATTGTTTTTCAAACTACTATTTCCAAAGCCAAAAAGGAACTTTCATACCTCAATTTTTTCCTATTCACTGTTGTTAGCTTGATTCACCATCATATTTTGGAGATGTTGGGAAAAAAACACGTATTTGCTCTCTTCGTGAGAGTTAGATGTGAAGACACCACTGTTGTATCTGTCCATTCGGAAAAAGCTAGAGCCATTAGATGATCAGCTTAGCTTAGCATAAAGACTGGAAGCAATGGCAAACAGCTAGCCTGGTTCTGTCTTAAGGTAAAAAACAACATTAACTTGTTGCTCTTACACTTCAGGTTATGTAAGGACTAAATAAACAGGATATAACTTGTTAATTGGTAGGTTTAGAGAGCTTGGTTAGCAGATTTTGTTACTTATAAGCTAAGCTAGCTGGCTTTAGCCTTACGCTTAACAGGCAGACATAAGAATTAATCTTTTCTTCTAACTTTTTGCAAGAAAGTGTTTTTCCCAAAATGTTTAACTATTCCTTTAAAATGTTAAATGATTACTTTAAATTGCATGAGATACATTTGTTTACTATATATTTTCCTCCACATTTTTTATTAGGAAAAATTTCACATGTCACAAAACCGATTAGCTGATATGGTAATCCCCGATGTCAAGCCCCGTCCGGCAGGATGTGAGCACACAAACATGCTCTTTCTCCAAGGTTTGTGTTATGGCAATATAAAGTAGTGTTGAGTTTTCCTTCAGCCAAGTTGAGCCCAGAGGAGCCGTTGATATCGTCATGGCTGAGTTCATCCTCTCTGTGCTTTTGGAAGGCTTATATTCTCACATACTTAGATTCTCCAACAACCTTTCCCTAGACAATTTTAGTTGAGCGTATTCAGTTACTTAAATACTATTTCATAGAATATTCCTATGTTTCATTTTAAAAATTAAATACTCAGTTATTTGATCTTTTTTACATGATGCAAGGTGACTTTTTGGCAACATGTTAAAAAAAAACAAAACTGAATGAATAAACATTCTACCTTTATGTTGAATATTAAATGAATGACCTTACAAAGTAATCTAAAGTAATGTGAAGAGCACAGCCACATGAGTTTCTGTACAGTATATTGCTGTAATTGCCAAACTGAACAAGACACTTTAATAAAGGAGAGATTTGAAGTCAATTGAAAGCAGGTGGGAGACATTTCATTGCATGCAAAGCTCAGGTTCCCAGTGATTCTGAAAGAGCCTCTCATCACTTCCAACACATACACAATTGTTCCAAGTGTTATTTCCAAGACAATATCACAATCAGTCACACCCTGCAGCTCACTGAATACTTTAATGAGCATGAAAATGGTGTGAACCTTGGGGTCATGTGACCTTAGCACAGTTGTGGTCACATGTTGCCAAAGGACTTCTAGTTCCTCCTGCAACTAAATGAAAACACTTGAGCCATATAGTGTCTGGTGGAGCCCAAATCTCCTGCAGGCTCTTTGTATTGATGTTTATTTTAACAGTTACCTTTATATAAGCAGTCATTTTGCATGCTAGACTAAAAAAAAACAGTGGTTATACAGGCATATATCACATGCCTGTGATTGAGCCATTTATTGGAAGTAAATACATGAATGAAAACATGAACCGTATCAGTTCTGTATAATGTCAGTGTCATGTTTTTGTTTTAATGTAAGGCTAAATATGTATTTTAGATTTATGGTTTGGTAAAAATGCTGCTTATAAATCTATAAATTCTCAAATTCACAGTCAAAGTCTGTCATTCTGCACAGGGTGTACTTCCACTGCCGATCTCTGAAACAAAGTGAAAGACAAAATCCTGTCAGTTCAACAACCATAAATTATCAAACTGTCCTGTCTCTTTGTTTTTTCGTATGGTCTGTCTGTACATTCTGGTCCCATGGGCCTCACAATAGAGACCTTTTCTTCCAACTTAGCCGTGAGAGAATTTCAACATCTATAGTTAGATTCTAGATCCAAACCACTGCCACATGGGATCAGAAGTTATTCAGGGAAAAAAGCAGATGTTTTGAACAAACCGTAGCACTCCACTGAAGGTGGTCTGGGCACCTCGGATGAAGTAGCCGTAACTAGGGACCACCAGCTCTCCCTCTTCTCTGTAGTATTCAGGAATGTCAGTGGTCTTCCTGTGGAAAGCAACAAAAGCTTGAGAAAAACATTTTTTGCAGTTGTGTATTAATGCATGAACCTTCAAAAGAAAAGTTTGACATTTTGGAAAGCAAACTTATTCACTTTCTTGCAGAGACTTAGATGAAAAGATCAATAACACTTCATGTCTGTACACTAAATATGAAAATACAGCCAGCAGAAGGTTAGCTGAGGTTAGCACAAAAAATGAGCATAGCTGTCCAAAGCTTAAAAAAATCTGCCTACCAACATCTCTAAAGTTTGTTTTTAGTTTAATCCGCACAAAACAGAAGCTTCAGTTTTACTGGTGGTTATGTGTGGGACTATTTCTTGGCCAGGAGCAGTGACTTCCTGGAATCACCCCACAGCTAAGAAAAAATCCAGCACACAACTTAATTGAAAAACTAGGAAGAAGTCATTTTTACACTTCTGTTTGTGTACGGACTAAACAAACTAGAAGTGCTGATTAGTGAGCTTAAGGTGTGCTGGTGGGTGGATTTTGATAACTTCGGACCGAGCCAGGCTAGCTCTTTCCCCTGTTTCTAGTCCTTTTGCCAAGCTATGCTGACTTTCTCTTGATTCCTGCTTCATACTGAACACATAGATGACAGTTCTATTAATCTTTTCATCCAACTCTGAGGGAGTTAAGTGTATTTCCCACTATGTCATACTTTTCCTTTAACATATGTTCCTGTGAGAACGTACATGCAGGAGTAGGGACAGCGGCGTTTGTAGTAACAGCAGAAGAACTGCCATTCCCGGTCAAGAACAGATTCAAAGTACTTGCTTTGTACACCCGCTACCAGGCCGTTGCGGGTACAAGTTGAAGTCCTGCAAAGACACACGAGTTATTGAAGTTAAAAAAATAAATGAATAAAATAAAATCACTCTTAATTCCTGACTAATAAAATTTTAAAAAAAAAGGCACCCCAAATGCTTACATTAATTCCAATCTGTTAATTTCTAACAAAAGTACAAAAATAAAGTTTGAAGGATTTTTTGAGAGGGAAAACATTGAACAGCCTTTTAGACCAGGAGAAATTGTGTCTATATCATTTGAAATAAATAGTGGTTTGTTGACAGTGCAGGTTGTTTATGGCCCTTACGCTTTGCTGTCGCCACAACACTTTCAAGAATACCAGGTCCAAGCAGCAGGGGCTGCAGCATACGTAGACATCTCTCATGGCAACATGGGTACAGCCTTTAGCCATTTAACCAATGGGGGTAGTTCCCCTGCAGGGTAATGTCCTAGCCAGTGTAATTCAAACAGACAGCTGTGTTAAAGGGAGGCAGGCGTAGCAGTGGTACAGAGTGTTAACGGTGTTTGTCTTTAAATCAGTGAGCTGGGTGCAGTCCAGCTTAACTTGAAATAAATCTGAAGAGCACAAATGTGCTCTCCAACCTGGAAAAAGTCATCTGAAGAAGATAAACCTGAGTGAGCAATCTGTGTTAGTTATATGATTCAAGCTGCTGTTTACAAAGAGATGGCAGGCTACAATTCTCCCTCTAAACAGGATTTCTAAAGGTTGATCCAAGTCCTTTAATTAGATCAACCTTTCAGCACAACTGATGTTCAGTCAAACATGTTTATGTGGGGTTGTGGCATTTAAGGTGGGGTAAAATAAAAGATTATCTGACAGCATATTCAGTCATGGAAAGAAATAAAAAGATCCCCCCCCCCCCTTGTTTTCTCTTCTTGCATGGTCTGTTTTTACTCTAGTTGTCCGAATGCCATGTTGCAAAACCTCAGGAAAAGGCTGTACGTGGCCTATAAAATTCAAATGTGATATCTCTGAAGGACCACTGACACAGCCTGTTGGATTAATCTTGTTAAAATTCACAGGAGGTTGTCATGTTCCAAGGAACTGTCTGTTGAATGCACACATGGCTGTTTTGGAGCGAGATGGTGATTCATACAGGCCCATGAGGACCTGGCCTTGTTCCCCTGAATGAGAAAACAGTGGGCAGAGTTCAGTTTTTTTCAGAAAGTAACACATGTGGAAAGTCTGAGCAAAAATCTAGTTGCTAGATCTGTTTACACTAAATAAAATTTAGGAAATTGTTTTATTCATGCATAGTTCAACAAATATGCATTTCAGAATTAGTACTAATCATGTAGTTTAGAAGGAGTGGACATATTCATTCATGCTAGCAGTTTGTATTAATTTTGTGAAATCTAATTCATAATTTTCTTCATTTTTACACTGTTATTAAACAGCCTTTCATCAAGAGGATTATTCCATGTTTCCTCTGTCCTCACAGTAAACAGACCATGTTAGCAAGCTAACCTTAGTTGTGTCATTTAAGCTAGCAGTTCGCTTAGCTACACAGCAGTTACAAATGACACTGCATGTAAATATTTAGTAACAACAATAAGAATAGTTTGTGTGGTGAAACCTAAACTTAGTAAAACCTTTTACATATGAGGTGTGTCTCAATACAAGCACCACATCCTTTGAAAGAGCTGGTCTACAGAGGGCCGTCGTCAACCGCGAAAGCCAAACTTCAGATGGAGGATTTCTGATTATCCTCGGCTGCTGTTTCATTTGATTCGTCACCAGCGTGCAATTAATGTTGGGATAGGATCCACTTGTTGGATCCTTCACGGCCCAGGAAACAGAGGATACATTTCTCGACCAAATTTGAAGGAGCCTTTAAAATAAGACAAGTCTTGATGCGTGATCCTGTGACACAATTGGTCTTAAAATGCAGCCTCTGAAGGTCGTAGACCCTAAATTGAGACACAGCTTATGTTTATACAGCTAATGTTGTAAAAGCAGCAGCTTCAGTCCCAGCTTTAAGTCAACTGCAGTAATAATGTGGTGGGCTTGGAGTACAGCCACAAAAGTGAAACAGGGTTGACAAATTTTTGTAGTCCAATCAGGAAGTTAGCATCACCCTGGTACCCTCAACAAATAGGCAATGGGATTTTTACATTGGCTTCTGGATTACTGCAGAAAATAAACTCTATGACAAACAAAAGTTGATACTTACTGACGGGGCCAAACTTATCATTTACTTAAAGGCATTTTCGTCTCTGATGTGTACTTCCTCCTGTTGGCAGGAGCAGAAACTGACAAATGGCCCAAAGATGTGCCTCCTATAGCTTTAATGTGGCTCTGTCTGTAATAAAGGTCCTTCTGAGATGCTTATCTGGGTCTAAATGTTTTTCCTGCATATTTTGATATAATATATGAGGGGAACAAAGCCAATGTTCACAACTGGTGCACAGAGTAAAAGAAAATCAGAATATTTATGGCTGTTACTGTACACATGTAATCTGACTCACATGTTCCCAGATGACTGATTTGTTGTTCTCCTTTCAATTCATTTCTGAATTACTGCATAACATTCTGTATCATTTATTCATTTTATTGCTGGTTAAATCCCTGTTGGCCACGGCAGTTATTGTAATGTTATATGCAGTAAGATTATAAACTGGAAAAAAACCTACAGCAACAATTCATCAAAGTGAATTCTGTGCATCTGTCCCACAGGCACCACCCTGTCCCAGGCTGACAGCGGCTGACATTAAGCTTGCTTGGGTTGTTAAAAATCTAATCAATTCAAATTACAGGTTGTTTAAACTCTGGTTTATATAAATGCAGGCCACACACTCCCTGGTTTCTCTCTAAACCCTGAACAGATGTGACTGTCTTGCAGCATGCTGCAGCTCACAGCTGTAAAAGTCAGAGAACATAGACAACAGGTGGTAACAATTGAATAAAATGCTGAAGTATGACGGAGGACCCACCACTCCATTCCAGCGCGGTTGATGTCGTCCCACCAGCAGTCACTGGGCTCCCCGAGACCTTCAGGTGTGGGCTGGCACTCAAACGACCACAGGCGGTCCGAGCCGTCTGCCTCGCTGAAGTAGCTCCTGATGGCCACGAGGACCTCTCCGTGGGGACACTGAAAGTTGAAGCTCTGGCGGTAGCCGTTGACCCACGCCATGTCATGGTGATCGTGAGACTGAGCTGCCACTGTGGCCAGCAATGACAACGCCAACACGACCAGAGCAGGGTTCATGTTGAAGAAATCAGTCGGTCTGCTGTACTGCCTTCACAGCTGCCTCAGTTTAAACTCCTCTGTGTCTTTTGTTGTCCAAATGTTTTGTATCCAGGAGTGATGTGTAATTGCTCACAGGACAAATCCAAAATCACTGGACAGTTTAAGGTAGACTCTGAGACAGAGCATTAAGAAAGTCTCATCGTAGAGATGGGTGTACCTTAAAAGACAGCACTTTGAGATTACATACCATTCAGATATTTATTTGATGCTTTACTCGACTCTGGAGAATGCGGTCATGTGTTAAACATCTAATTACTCAGCTTGTAAACTTTGCAGAAGGATCATCTTTTTTATGATTTTTTCATACAAATGTTTGTTTTGTACCTTGATTTTACCGTACCATAATTATTATTTTGTACCTTTTTATTCTGTCATAAATCATCACATTACATGACCCTCGAGATGTTCACCAGACCGATAAAAAACTCTTTGTGAGTGTTTTGTAGTAACTTTTGGAAAGGTGGATAAATCTGACAGGACTGAATATCTTGATCAATAACGGGATGATATTTGGGAGTTGAATAGTTGTTGTTTCAGGCAAAATGTATTATTTATTTATGTCATTAGTAATGTGGATAGGCTAAGAACAAAACATCTTTTATCAAACATTTAGCTCAGAAAAGAGTGATACTTAAATAACATGGCTGACAATCCTCTATAATTTTCTTACTGCGAACACATTTCATGAAAAGACCAAACCAACGATGGACAGAGTTGTGAAGTGGGAAAGGTGAAGTTAAGTATTTTTCCTGAATCTGTATATACATTTCAGTTTTTCTTTAAATGATATCCTTAATTAACACAGAAACAAAATACCCTCCCGTATAATGTAAAGACCCAATGGTTATGGCCATCAGATTAAATCATGCTTCATAGGTGCTTATGACAAGACGGCTAAATGCTACAGTACCCATGAGCCACCCACGCCCCTGCCATGGAGAGGAGTCCAGTCAGGGGTGCAAACTGGTAGGGAACAGTAGGAAATTCAAAATGCTGTGTTGTTGGGAGTAAAACGTGGCATCAAAGCTGCTGAATTCTATCAAAACTGACCCTGGATTTATAAATGACCTGCTTTCTGCTGTGGCATGTGTTTTCATTTTTCGCAGCACAGTCATCTTTAGCTCTCTCCCACTTTTAGTGGCTCACGTGACAGAATTTTAGCTTCAGTGATTCCTGCTGAAATGCACCATGGGAGGTGTAGTTAACTTACTTTGACCTGTGACTTTTCATTGTGAAGTGATTAACCGTGAGGCTCACAACAACGTCTATGGGAAAACTGAATGGGAGTTTTACTTTTAAGAAACAAATAGCTCCTCATACTTCACTACTCTATTGAGTTCTTTAAACCCCTCCCCCTACCAGCAATTGTCCAATCATAGCTTAGCTATCAAAACATAAGAGCAAACAAATAAGAAATTGATTAAACAGTGTGTTTACCTGCTTTAATGGAAGAGGCTAATGTCAGCATGTCTGGCTAACTAGCTCACTACCTACAGTGGTAACCCAGTGATAACAGTCATTAGTTTTTGGGTCACAGATTACACAACAGCCCTGCTCACAACGAGCACAGCCACTGTGCAGTATTCCCCACTGTCTGGATGCTACCTCTAGTTTAGGCTAACGTTAGCAGGTCTTTTCTGCTCTCTTGGATTTTGGGAAGTTTAGACTCCAGCAACCTCAGCCAAACTTGTTATCTAAGAAAGTGTTACATTTGCCAAAAACATTGGTTAGTGTTCATCCCACAAACTGTTTGAAATTATGAACAACAAAGCATAAATCTAATTTAAGTCTAGCTTGTCCAATTGTTGGGGGTAGCTAAGTGGCTAAACATGCTAGAACGAAGTGTAGTAGTAGAGTAGTGTAACAAAGCTGTATACTACAACACAAGAAATGTGGTTTCTTTATTTCCATGTCTTCTGTATAAGTTTTTGCCCGAGAAATGCAGCTTAGCCTGAATAATAAAGTGTATGTCGAAGACCCATTTACAGTGTTGTCATTTTAAAAAGAGTCAGAGGAAAACATTAAAATATCAGCCAGGGAAAGTGTTTTTTAACCTTCTCATGGAGCTAACATTTAAAAATTGAAATCATAGGCATCATCAATAATATCAACAGCTGCAAGCTAGAAATGAGAAGCCTTCTTGTATCTATATCTGAGTTCCTATGGTAAATCTGCCATAATTGTACAGTGTGAAAACAGCTTGACAGACAGAGCATCAGTCCATCAGTGTATCATCAGTTGTAGCATCAGTGTTGTTTATTTAAAGTCAATCTCACACACACGTTCTGTGCTGTAAATACTTTGGCAAGCATGCTAAATGTCTATTAATCCACAATGGAAAATAATCCCAACAAAAACACAATTTAATCTTGTTTGTGTAACATTTGCTTAAAACTACCGTGCTCAGCTGTAGGAAATTACTTTTTTTAAAGGAATTAAACTATATACTTGTGACCTGGTTCCATCTTCAGTATAGTAAAATATATAATACCAGCCAGGTCATGCTACTTAGCAATACCAGCATCCATCACAAAGAATAATTCACACAACATGTGCATAATGCATAGATACATTAATTGTTAAATTGACCCTGACATTCAGTAGAAGCCACATAAAAATGATCAGTGCAGATTCACTGATCCATTTTCTTGCCTGCACCACACAATAACAGCTATTAGATTTTCCACAGCTTCTCCTGTTCCTGTGAGTGTTCTTGTGAAAGCTGGCTAGCAGACAAATTAGGCTCTGTTAGATGAGCTCATATTATTTATAGGGTGTGGTGATAGAATCATTTGTGCAGGTGTTGCTTTTGGTCGTGCTTACATATTTTATGTCTAAATAAAATATTGAGTTTGACCACATTTTAGTGGGGTTCAGTGGAACATACTGATGATGAAATTTAGAGATTAATCTGTGCAGGATGTGTGTGTCTCAGTGTGATGCTACTACATTAACAGTGGTTGTGACATGATTTGACTTTTTTGCATTTTTCAGTGCAAAGTGACAGTGATTAACACAGCTGTCAGAGTGACGGCTTGATGTTTTCATTATTCAAGTATGATTCAAAATCCAAATGTTTTATTTATCACATGCTGTTTAAATATGTACAGTGAAATGCAGGGTTGCCTACTCTTGTCCACAGGCTAAAAGACTGGTGCACAATAAAGAATAATTATTGTAATAAAGGTAAGAGAAAAATTGGGAAAAGAAAAACATATAACTACATATAAATGTTTAGACTGTGCATCACAATCAATGCATTTCATAATAGTGATTATTATTGATTATTATTAATAGTGATATTCAACTTCCATATTTATAGTGTTTTGTGGTTTTATGATAATGAAAACTATGTTATTATTATATTGCTATTTTACACTCTACATGAAAAGCCCAAAGTTGGATAGCTGAAAACTCTTTGTGCATAAATTGCATTTTTCCGATTAAATTAAATCTTTAAAAAAAAAAAACTACACATAATGCTAATATGTTGTGTGAAAAATGGTAAAGTAGATTGGTGCAGGTGTTAGGACAGGCTATGCAGTTTTTCATTAAGTAAAAAATTTGAAATGTATATACAATATATCTGTCACAGCTGTAAGGCAAATACAATTAAAATACAATACAATTAAAAGTGTTCTTATATTATCTAGTTATGTCATTTTAATGTTTTAACATATACATTTATTTTCTTCCACATAAAATATAGTTTTTATACCTATGCCACCAGAATAACATTTAAATTAAGATAATGCCAAATATTATGAAGCTGAAACTTTGTAACATAAACTGTCATAAAAGCAAATTAAAAAAAAAAAAGCTGTGGTTTTCTACATTATATTTCACTGACCTTGGAGTAAACTTAGTGTAGTTAGACAATACAGACATATTGATTTTTGAATATATTCTTTTACACAGCCACCCCACGTTTACCTGATGCACCTTGATTGTTGTAAAATGTTTTCTGACCTTTAAAGCAACCTCATAGGTTCTTTTCTGTGAGTTTGTTTATCGAGGAGAGAATGGGATCACTGTGCGCCTGCGAATCTGATCCCATGCGAAAGATCATCCTCAAAGCATCTAAAAATAAATAACAGCACATGTTCAGGAATAGTGTGTGAGTCACTGCATGAGGAGTTCCACAAAAGTCAAAATGGAGCAGAACTAGCAAGTATTTATAGACACTATTGTCTATTTAAAAATCTCTATTTAGAGCAGTGCTGTTGGCACTTAGGGAATGTTGGGCTTCATTCACAACACTTGGTCCTGACTGTGACATACAGACCGCACTGTGCCAAAGATCACACAGTGGAGGCCTCTGAATGAAGCCCAGTTCACAGCATATCTCTGTTCAGATCAGCCAACCAAGACCTGAACTGCTCAAACATCATTTGGATTCAGATGTTTCTGATTTAGAAAAAGAAACATGAACCCTTTGAACCATTGAATCACTTACCACTAAAACATTGTGAACTAGTAAATGCAAGCCCCATGTAAACTGAAAGTTAATTTATTATTTATTTATTATTCACTCCAGTGATGAGCAAGTGTCAAAAACAACAGTAACAACATCTTTTGGTCAGATTTGCACAAATTAATACCAGTTTTTTTACTGAGGTAAATATTTGGGAGCTATGGAGCACATCTGCTTTTCATTATATGCAGCTCAAGCTTTCATACAATCCTGGCTCCATGCTTATGCTTGGCAGACACCACTCGGTCTTCTTTTAAAGGCCTGGTCATGCTTCTTGCAACTGTTGTTGTGTGCGTCTGTGCAGCAAATTGTCATTCACCAGTATGTGTTATATGTTGCCATAAAAGGGCAAGAGAGCAGAAAGCATTACACTCACTGAGACTGACAGTGAACATACTGGATGATGTGATCAGATACTTCTACAAAACAAAACAGATGAATTATTCCTACAATATCCCTGCACTGGTTAGACTGCGCTAAAGTTCCATCCATTCTGCCTATCAGCAGCGACTAATCGGCCAACCAGCGACTGTATATAAAGATAGATGACATGAAGCTCCCCAAAAGGGAAGCTAAAATATCTCAGTCACCCCTTCGTGGCTCAACCCCGCTCCCTCCATGTTAGCAGATGGGACAAGGGCCAAACTAACAAATCAAAGCTCACATCAAATAAATTTCCCAAAGATGGTTTCTAACATCACATCTGACATCACCAGCACAAGATGGCAGTGCTCCTATCCAAGAATATTTTGGTTTCATTTTTGTACAGTGGGAAGAATATATACTTATTGAGCCAAACCGATTAATTAGGCGACCTCTATTATAAACACAAAGGTGGCATTTAGGAACACAACTTGACAATAGGGACCTTGTACACAAATGGTTTGTAGATTTCCCTAATATTTTAGAGTGGACGGGAATGACTGAAACTGGGATACAGTGATTCGCAATTTAAAGATGTTGCAGAGCCAATAGCCACTTCCCTACTTGTGGCCCCCTTGGTTGGACCACACCCATCTTTGAACTCAGTCTTCATTTTGATCTCAACTACATACCTATAAAGTTTCTTGTTTGTATCTTGCATGGTAACAACAACAGCTAAATCTGGCCATAAACATATAAACACCTGGAAAATCACTCTTAACCACCTCTGCAGTAGTTCCTGCTACAGTCTCCAGGACCACATTTTGCCATGATGACACACACATAAAGTCTTACAAGGTGAAAAGAATACCAGCCACACTGTTGCCCCTGGTAAAAAAAAAAAAAAAAAAAAAAAAAAAGCCATTAGGAAGGCAGTTGTTGAGGTATTTCAGTCTGGACCAAAGTGGTGGCTAAAAAAAAAGCAAAATAAAATTTGATCATTGCTCTGAGATGTGGTGTGAATTCTTTGCACCCAGCCAGCACCTCGACCTCTCCATACTTTCCATATGCTCACCGAAACAGTGTCAGAAATAATGAGGAATTCATTTGAAAGAGAGGAAAAAGGTTAATGGAAAGTTTGAGCCAGTGTTAAATGATTCACACTTTAATGAGCAGGAACTTCTTTTTAATCACAGGGTAAAAAAATGAGGACAAAATTATAGCTTCAAGCACATCTTCTGATAAACTCATTTGTTGTTGTAAAGATTAAACTGGTATTTCAATGTCAAGTGAAAGTCCCCTAACTATACTGAAGGTCAAACGCCGCTTGTTGCGGGACATCTGATGATAAAGTAGTTCCACTGTGGCATTGCACAGTGACTGTCACACCGAAACATATTTTGTTTATGATAGGAAATAATAAAGGTTCAATACAAACATCCAAATTATTACCCACCAGCAAACACAGAGACACTGATGATCATTTATCTCCTTATTACAGAGCTTGTCAGAGCAGCTCATAGCAGCTGCCAAGCAGAAAGTGTCCCATACAGAGATGTTTTGACAAAGAGCAGAACAACCTGTCATGTGTCTTATTGTGTACAGGGTTCAAGCAAATAGAAGAAATAAGTTGGAGAATGATATTGCAGTTTGCTATCTGATAAAAACAAAACAAAACAAAAAATAACACTGACAATCGTTCTCAGTTTGGTCCACTTCATTATCCCTCTTGTAATATGCTTATTACTTCTGTCAAAAGGATGTTTGAATATGATGCTTTTGTGTGTATCGTAAAAGTAGTAAAACAAGAATATGTGTGTGTCCATTGTGATCAACCTGCCAATACCAGTCCACTTATTGTCTGCCTGTCTCAGACACAGTGGCCTTTAAAACTAATTAATGTCCCTTCTTTTCCCTTCATTTTTGGTTATATGTATAATGAATTATCGCAAAACAGCAACATACACCGACTCATAGCAACACCTAAGAAAGCATCAACAGTAAGGCTTATCTGGCACCAGTTTTACACATGAAGGTCATTTTCTACACAGCCTGTAAGAACAGTTGTATGACTCTGGATAATATAAGCAGTGCTTCAAAGTTTGAAATGAGGCCATAGAAATTATTACTTTTTTTCCGTCTGGAACAAATGTTTCTTTCAACCATGATAGACGATGCGGATCGTTCTTTAAACTTAACCAAGTTACTATTTCAACCATGACAAAAACGTAGTAGTTACTTAAAATCAAACCACAATGTTTCCATAGTTTTGGAAAACATTGACAAATGGAGTTCTCCTGCTGGTAGGGTAATCAGATCAGAACACATGCACGTGTTGTTCTGCAGTGCAGTCACAAACAACATATTTTGTCGTTGGAGAACTTGTCGCAACAAGTTATCTCAGCTTTGGCTTTATAAAGGAAAACCTGTATTAGAAACTAGGGGTGTGGTGTTTGAAAAACGTGGGCATACCAGGCAAGGGGGGGTCTCATGACAGATACTATCAGGCAGCTTGGTAGCCCAGGGGTTTTAAGTTGCTGAACATGAGCTACGACGTCCCTGAGGATCTTTATTGCAAGTCCTTCCTAGCTTTCTACCTACTCTCTACTGTATAAAATAACCATGCAGAACCTTGAGCCATACTTGAAACTACATCACTGGTGTAAACCTTTTAAGTTTAAGCCAAACAAAAACCTGTTTTATATCATAAAGTGCAACATGTTGAATGTCAACAAAGAGTATTAATAAGCAAAGCATAAAACTTGATGACTCAGTGCTGGATGAGTATGAAAAGGTCATGAAAATATCAACCAGGTGGATCCACAGATTATGATAATGTAGCTGATAATAAAATATACAGAGAAACTTGTGACATGTCAATGAAAACTTGATGACAAACAGCTTGTCAGCTCACTGTAAATGCAAGAGTCGGCCCCTGACAATCAAGTAAACAACAGTAGCATTACCTTTCCCCCTTTGTAGCTGCAGCTGTCATAAGGTTAGGGGCTGGCAGCCCAGTGTCTGCAGCATCCCACCACCAAGGGATGCCATCATCACTCTGACAGTCAATACTGGCGGTAACATAGCCAGCATTAGCACTGACAGCTGTTTAATTACCAGTCTAGTAGAAACATTGTGAGTTCAGTATCAAACTTACTTCCTTTTACTGTCTCCAGCAGTGGAAAGTGATGCCAATGTTAACTTTTCCTTCTATCACTTCTTTTCTTACACTTAAGTTAGCATGCTAACCAGCTAGCCCTGGCTCGCTCCAGCCCGTCTTGTCACTTAAAGATAGAAACTCACTGTAGCCTCAGTGTCATTTTCATTTTCAACAATCGTCCCGAATTCGCCTCAAATTGTATTCACAGCTTCCTCAATGTTATCTTTATCAGCCCCATGACAACGGGAGCTCCATAAGCTTTATTTGATAGGGACGGTGCACATTAACGAACACCAGTACGAAATACATGATGTAAATGTGCCTGATTGTAGCAAAATGCTAATTTACATCTGTATAATAAAAAAAGGTCTTGTTGCTTAGCTTCTTGACATAACTGGTGTGTTTTTGCTTCATAAGTTTCTTGAACAAGTTGTAGCGCTGTGTACACTCTTCTAAACATGAAGAATTATCGACATAATTATCTTTGAAAATATGAATGAAAAACACCCTTTTTATCAAAACAAACCATCAAAACTAATTTAATATCAACAACCTGAGGCTCTAATTACGAATGAATAGCGTGATACTTCACTTCTAAAAACACTATCTATGGTATGCAGGGTTATGCAACTGCCACTGTGAGTGTGTCAAAAGGTCCCTCAGCATGGTCCATTTTCCTATAAGACCTTTGCTGTTTAATAGTGCTTCACTGATGAAATTAAGGGGCCAGCCAAAAGGCCACCATAATAATGTCTACAAAACAAATCACTTTGCCTCAGGCTGTAACCTCATTAGAACAATGCGTCGAAGTTGCTTGGAGGATGTGTCTGAGCCATGACTGGTGAAGCAGGCAGGCAGAGATAAGCCTCACTGACAGTGGTGATAATGGGAGAGCAGGAATGATTGTCTGGAAAATAATCACGCCCCAAGTATTCCAGGCGCATGATACCCTGTTCTCATTTCTTTGGCTATATCGATGCGTCAACTTCCCCCTTGGGCTTCAAGGTTATCTTGAAGATGATATGCAACGGTCAGAACGTTTGACTGATCGTAAAACTGACACTTATGTATTCCAGTTTCATTAAATGAACAGAAATGTTGCACAAACACCACACATTGACTTTGTCTTGTTATCATGTTGTTATGATGTATAACTTCACATATCTAAAATTCATATTTTGACAATGTCCCTCCCAAATTGAGTGAATGTATTAGTTCTGCTTGGAAAACCAGTACAGTTCAATAACTCTCATATCATATCTCACATCGTCTGACAGATCCTGGAAAGGCGGGCTTCCAGACCAAGAACAAACTCATTTCTAGTGGCTCAACACTACTCCAGTGATCTCAGTAATTATTTTTTCAGTCGAACTGAGATTTGGATTCTCTTGACTTTTTGTATAAGGAAATCTAAACTTTAATATGTCCTGCAGCTATTGTACATATTTTTTTTCCATTTATCAGAAATGGATTTAAAAAGTTTGCGGGGATATTAGTTTAGTGGAAACTGAGGCTCAGCTTTAAGCCTCTGGGAGCTTGTGTCTTATAAAAGTCTGACTGACATCTGAAAGCCAGTTTCATCAGGACACATACTGCCAATTTATGTGACTAGACAAAGTCATAGCCATGTACATCCTACAAATAATAATCACGCATGCGCTTTGTTCCCACTGTTCCAACTTGTCTGCTTAGTGCTGGTGATGTTTGTTGTTTAACGGGTGGGAGGACCAATTAGCTAGCGATCTAGGCTAACTACCCATCACCTGAAAAGTGAAAGTTAACGTACCTTACCACAGTTAGCACTGACTGAAACTAGATGCCACTTTTAGTGAAGTTATTGGTGCTCAGTGCTGGGTTTGCCCTGCATCGTTGAAAGATGTGGGGGTTTAGCTGTCAGTATTTGTTTTTCTTTCATAAGCACGGTTTCAGGGATGGTAGCATGGCTAGAAATGTCAGCCCCAGCTAGTTTACCGCTGTTTTTTAGTGCTTGTCCCCACACAAATTGCACCAATCAAGTTATATGACCGACATCATCAGCTGGTACACTAATGTAGTAAATACAGTTTGATAAAAGCAGACACCAAGGGTACATATACTGATTTCTTAGTAAAACTGAACTTTATTTTCACAGTGGTGAGACAGTTTTAATATGTTCTTTAGAATTAATGATTTTTAAATAACATGTTAGTTGGGTATTCTGTTCCCTGTATGCTGTAATTAACTGATATCTCTGTCATGTAACACAATATCTTCAAACAGGCATGACCTCTGTAATCTAATCTGCAGCAGAGAACAGTGGGTTGTTAGTGATCATAAATCACACAGTGGACTGGAAAATGTGCAAAGTGACACTGACTCTGCTAATGGTGGATTGGTTTTAAGCTTCTAATGTTATTCAAATAACTCAGAGGAAAATGGAAGTCAGAATCTATTTTACTAATCAGTGTATTTGCTTTCTTCCTAAGGCTCAGCTCTGGATTTGTAGCATATTTGAAATTCAAAACTCTGAACTCTGTGATGTTTGCTTCAAAGGTGAAGCATGCCCAAGGTCAGTTTTCATGCATGTTAATTAGTGGCTGATAACACTTATTTTGAGCCCTAGCATGCCCATGCTGGGTAGTAAAGACTGCTGTATCATCTTACTTCACTATTAAAAATACAGTATCTTTGCTCAAAGTTATTCACAGTTTCTTTACAACTTGCATGCAATGTAAACATTATGAAATCCAGCTGATTTCTAGTTCCATTACAAAACATACTTAGATTGAGTCATGTGCTTTTTTTTCCATTTCCAAATTACACACCTACACCACACATTAATATCTTCACAGGGTTTGGAGAACTGGGTCAGGCAGAACTGACAGAGACTGGGTTATGGAGCTGCATATCAACACGGCTACTATACTCCACTGCTGAAGGTGATTCTTTCATTGACTTCAAGATATAACAAGTCAATTCAGTTCTGAGTAAAATACCATCAATTTATCAGTGATGATAGAAAAAAAGCGATGCTACATCAGCCTCCATAGTAAATACATCGTAAACAGTTTATTTTTGGTTAATTTCAGTAATATGGTTCATGTGAGTTATTTGTTCCAGTGACTCAAGAGATGACCGCAAACACTATGAGAGGAATGTCCATAGTGTTGAATGCTGTGAGAGAGCAGCATATTGCTTTCAATTAATCAGACCCATGTAGAATCAATAGCTGGTTAGATCCTGGTCAAATGTAGCTTTCAGTGTGGAAGACAAAACTGGTAAACTGTTGCTTTTACAGTTCTCTTAAATGTGAGTGTTGGGGAGAAAGACAAGAGAGCCATGGTTTACTTCTCAAAAAAGGGTTTGATTTCGTGCAAAACACTTCAAAAATACAGATGATTACATATTTTCATATGTAATTATAATAAATAACTGGATCCTTTAAAAGAGGTCAACCAAACAGAAATCTACTCAAAAAAATACTGTCAACAAAACAGAACCGTAACTCAACTAACTGGCCTCATAAAATGGTACAGAGGGGAAACATATATACCACATATATCAGCCTGTTAGAAACAAAAAGGGGAAAACAACACAGACAGTAACTAAAACTTAATACCAAGAAAGCCACCTCTTTTGGCCAAACCAGGAAGGAGCAGTGACACATCACACTGACAAATGTGTGCGCCTCATTTAGAATAAAGTGTGGTGTCAAAATGTCACAAATAACAAAATTCTTAACCAAACAAACTGTGACTGTGTTTTCTGTAACTTAAGTGACTGCAAAGAAAACTAACAAAGACTGTGGTGATGCTGTGCAGAGTATTTGAATTTACAAAAAGTGGGGTGAAACTGGATGAGTAGCACCAGATTTATTATTTACATTGTGCGGCTGTAGCTACGGCCATCACAGTGAGCATTTCACAATTCAGGTAGAAACAGTTAAAGACAGTATTTGACATTTTGGGAAATTCACTTTCTTGCCTTGCAGTTTCTAACATGACTGAGTTATGAGTAGATTGATGTCACTCTTATGTCAGCAGGCAGTTGGATAGCTTAGCATTAGCACAAAAAAATACACTCAATAATTAAAATCAAACTTGGCTAAAAAATTTTTTTTTTCATTTAATAGTGAGTTGTGACCATGTGAATTTTGAATAACTGTTTTCCATTAATATTATCCAGTTAAATATGCACATTGTAATGTACAATGTTGAAACTCCAGCAAATTCTATGATTTGAAAAGGTTGTTATCATCTTTTACAACTGCAAAAACAAAACAGCTCTGGATCAATAATAAGCATGACAGAGAATAAGTATATATAGAGGATCAGCTCTTGCTGTGGTCACAGTATGGAAAATAATGTGACGTGCTGTTTATTGATTTAGCCATGTAACTCAGACAACTGCTTCCCCATTTACCCTGCAGGGCATACTCTCCATCAGCATACTCTCCATCAGCACGCTCTACAACAAACATCCCCTACTCCCTACTCTGCCTCTGCCTCTGCCTCTGCGTAATTGAACAGAGAGAGTCTCTGTAGAAAATGCTCAGGTCCCCACTGATCAAATGACAAATGGTTTGCATGAAGTCACACTCTGACTGTAAAATGCAGCAAGTATCCAAAATCAGACTCATACTGTATCTCTCTGCCTCGTGTTTGATGCCCGATGATAATGGATTAAGTTGCACTGGCTATTAAGATGTTAGTCTTACCCAGAGCCCTATAGATAAGAGAGTTACGACGGCAAGGTGTCAAAAACATGGTGGGTCAAGTGACTCATGTATGTAGATATTATATATAAATACATACTGTATAACCAAAGTTTCTTTACCTGGCTAACCTATCCTAACAACATTCAGCTCCAATCTGTTTCCATATACAGTAGGTTAATCTGTTAATCTGTTCATTTGCTGGAGGGGCTCAACCACTGTAAAACACTGTGTTAATACACTGTGACAGTTATTGCTAAATCAAAAGTATAATACTTGTCAGTTGCTTGTAATTTAAAATATATTTTCGTGAAATTAAACAGCATTTTAATCAAGTGACAATTATATCAACCATATTCCTTACTACCTGTTTTACTCTTCAATCTGAGCCGGTCATGTAGCATCAAAAGATGGAGCAACTGTCCACTGTAGGCAGGCAGTTACCAAAAAAATGTCATATCTGTAGAACATGATTGGAATCTCCAGTGTTGTGTTGATTTTGTCCATAGTGTGGTTGCGTGGTAAGGCCTGCTTATTCACATGTGACCCAGCATAACAGGCAGGACAGCCCACAGGGACAGGGCGGCCCCATAAATATGAAGGTCAAGCCATGCGGCCTCAGAGGGTCCGTGTGTTGTTTAGGAAGTTAAAGAAAAAGTTTGCAGACTCCTCCTGGAATAGCGCTTGAAATTAGCAATTCACGTCAACTTTTCCAGGCTGTAACACAACCACAAGGTGTTTTATTTAAAGGCTCGTAACAAAGACATGTCTGTATGTGAATACAGCTCATGAACAGGACATAGTCAGCCCAAATTAAGGGGTACAAAGGGACTTTTCTTCCACTACACTCTGGTTAAGGATAATTCAAACACTCACCATATATTTCAGGGAAGATTGTGTAAATTTATAGAATGCTCATCCTTCTAATATTTCTTTGTGTTTATATACATGTTTTACTTTTTTTTAATTTTAAGGTCCTTTGTACAGCTCTTTGGCCAGCTCAAGCTGTGTTTAAATGTGCTCTAGGAATAAAGTTGACTTCACTAATATGGATTATTGTAACATTAAAATTAACATTTTATTAATTTGTGAATAAAAATCGTTATGGCTTAGAACAGTGTGAGCGGTGAGTGAATAACTAGGACAATAATTGGACCAGAGTAGCAATGTGACGTACAGCTGCCACGGCTGAATGTACAGTACAGACTTGTGCCAAATGGTCGACATTTTGTGCACTGTGCTATCATTTTCAGGCAGGTCTCTTTCAACGTGTGGTGGTTATAATGAATAGCACTGTCACTGCAAAAAATCATAGCTCAATCTAAAAACAATTTCTCTTTCACGCCTTAAACTCCAGGGAACTGAATTTCTATTTCCTTTCTTCAAACTAATGCAACCAACCTAAGAAATTGCAGAGAGCTGAGAAAAGATGATGTAAACCTGATGATGGATTTACATCATTCTTGACTTTATAAACGTGCATTGAGGAAGTCATACATTTTGGTTTGACAACTTTCACTTCTATTGGAAAGGAAAAAAAGGTTTAAATGAATCATTTAGTTTTGTTATGAGTGGGTGAACGACTGAGAAGAGTTCAGCATTTAAAGTCCATTCTCTGCCCCTCTCTCTCTCTCTCTCTCTCTCTCTCTCTCTCAGATGACCGGAGAGGATTGTTTTGAACTGAGGTGTCCAGCTCTGTGTTGGTATGTCTCCACTACACTGTCAGAGAGCCAGTGCAGGAGGCCACCATCCTGCCGGCCTGCTGCATAGACACGCTTTTGTGGACGAGCTCAAGTCCAGCTCACATACTGCATACCAGCTTCCGTCCACAACCTATCTCAGAATGCTGCACCTACTGGTAATCTTGACAAACCCTTGATCTGTGTAAACTGTGGGCTACTCAATAGTCTGACAAAGGAATGTACTACATTGTTTACGTTTAATGTTGTAAAAACAGACCTGCACATAACTGTTTTGCTCACTGAAGCAGAGTAACTAGTTATTCATATGGAACACGTTGTGGGTTACACTATTTCAAATTGCGTCCCAGTTGAGGAATCTAGAGGTGTTCTTTTTACATAATAGACAAAAGTCTGGTTTATATCAGTTTATTTTAGCTTGCACGTAACATCTGTCTTCTTATTCCCTAAACATATTTTTTCTGAAACTCTCTGTCTTTTGTTAAAACCTCTCTTTAGTTGTCATTAAAAGGGCTATGACAGTAAATTCTCTGGCGTCTGCTTCTCAGAATCTACTCGGAGATTTAACAGAGGCATCAGTAGTGTCACACCTTTCTGATGACTTTCTACTTCTGGAATTGAATTGATATTTTTGTAAGTGTTGTTTTTGTCTCACAACAGCCATGGGTGCTCATGGTGACATAGCATACAGACACATAAGGCACTTCCTGTGAGCCAGTGGGTGCATAGGTACCTTCAGTATTATATTTATGTTCAGTAACATGTATAAAAGCTTCTACAAGATGTATGTGAGCGTTTTAACAACTAACAACAGACTGTAACAAAGCATAAATACCTGTATCTGTAAATTTAAAGACTAGTACTTTTAGGGTAATTGTTTTAATAGCTTGACTTCCCTCACAGGAGGAGAGAGAGCAGACTTGGCAAGAGATATTTAGTGAGTACGCCGCAAAACATGGTGCGATTTAATGAAAAAAATCCTTAATAGGTTACTCAATTCATATGCATAGATATGTTTTTCAACTTAATGACTTATACCTGTGAGTTCAGGCCTTAAAACTATGAGCTGACGGTGAACTTACTTTAATTCAGCTAATCATGTCACAGTTTAATAAGAAACACGGTTAGCATAGCAGCACATTTCGTTCTTGGCCTGCACTTCATTTGAAGCAACTCTCCAAAAACCCTCCCTCCCCTCTTCCAGCATGGATAAAGTAACAGAATAGACTTGTTGTTTACTGTCTTTGCCACGAGTTTGTTTATGACAACAAGACATTGAATAGCTATAACTGAAATTAATGTTGTGCAATTCAATTCAATCCTGTATGATATGTTTAATCTAATAAAAGTATTCACTAATGAACGCAGTCAGCGGTGGTAAAAACTGCACAATAATGCAATCACCCTCTGATTTTTCACCGCACTGTGTCATCATATTGTGAGTCATGACCAAGTGACACTGAGTCTGAGCACTGGAGAGGACTTCAGATCAGTCTGGACAACAGGTTAAAAGGCAGACTGTATGGTTTGAGCTTTTGTCAGGAGAAACTGCTATTAGTCTCACTTTGATGCCGTAAAGACACAATTCTCACAAGATGAGACTTTATTTGTGAGATGTGGTGTTATCTAAGTCTTCAGAGGATTATTTATCTCTGCAGTTAATTTCCACCCTTCCCTTCATTGTATTGTTTAATTTCTTCAAATTGCCACCTCCCTTCCTGTTTAGCTTCTGTCCCACTAATTTTCACTTCCCTGTGTATTTTGCCATATAAATGTTTGTTTCATCAGACCTCTTGGAAAGCATGAATATGATACCACACTTCTCTCTGTGTGTACATGCATGTTCTCACCTAAATGGGAAACTACTGAACAGTAACATTCGATCATCTCCTAATTTTATTAGCATTTAGCAGCAATGGCTCCTATTAGCCATTGAGGCAGTATCCAGAGGCACAACTTCAAGAGAGGCAAATCAGGAAAATGCTTGGGGCCCCTAAAGGAAAAAGGGGCCCCCAGTGACCCCTCATATTAGCACAATTTGCAATGACAATTATAACCCCCCTTAATCCTCACATGAAAGCACTATGCAGTGTCCCCAAACCCCCTGAAGCAGGGCCCCTGATAATGTGTAGTTAGTAGTGGGTAGGATCTACCCAATGTCTGCATATGAGACATTCAGGGAACATCTGGAATCTAGGATTGCTACTGGCAGTATCAAAACTTTAGATGCTTAATGCTTACAACATTTTTTTAATAACCAGGTTCTGCTGTGTATCTTAAACTGTGGGCAGAGTATCACATTTAAACTTTTTAGACGTGTAAACTAGGGTGAGCGCAGTAGAACAAAAGCTAGCTTTGAAATCCCTGTTTGCTGGTTTTCAGCCTGTGCTGCTCCTTTTGCTCAGTACAGTTTGTCATGTTTTCACTGTTCCAGTTTGTCCACCATGTTACATACACATCAGACACATTTTCATTCCGTCCTTTCAGCTATAACCGAGCTCCTTTAGAACAATATTATGTGTTTTTTTTAAAAAACAAAAGCTAATTGTAAGACTATGTTTATAACCATTCAAGCTAACAATGTAACTCCTCTGTAGCAGCGTTTAGAAAACACCACACCTGTAACTTTGTTTAGCTCATACAAACAGTTTTAGCTTTGCTAGCTAGCACACTGGAGACTACAGCAGGGATGTGGACGACCCACTGGTTGCTATGGCACCGGCATCATTTAAAACGACCGTACCAACTGTTGGACATTCTGTGCGCACCCCCAGTCTCTGCACGGTCACCGCTGAGCCCCCGCCCCCGGTCCTTCACCCGCCGCCTCCCCCTCGTCCTCTGCCGCTTACGCAAAAAGCAGCGGAAGATTGTGATTTGCTGGAGTCGCCCCCTCCCACTCGGGGGTAACTTATTACGAGAGTTTGCAGGCGGAGCCGGTTTCCCTGAGAGATAAATTGTGTGTGGTACAATTGGTGGAGTCGGGTGCGAAACTGTCCTTTTTCGTTTCCTGTGGGGGACGGTGAACAGCCCAGGCTCAAACTACCTAAGCCAAACGGTTAAATCACACAAACCGTGAAGACAGGAGGATATTACCGGGGAGCCAACATGTCGGGAAATAAAGACAGTGACGGCGGATGGAGGAGTTTTGTGTGGAATTCAGAGAAGAGGGAGTTTCTAGGACGGACGGGGATCAGTTGGTGTAAGTAATCGTTTTCCTGTATTTCACAACTACCGAGCTAGCTGCTGTTGTATAAACGACGACTTGATGTCACATAAGCAGCGACGGAGCCGACGCGGATTTTCTGTGTTATTTCGCCTCGGTTTCCTGACGGCGCAGGCAGACAGCACCTGTTAGAGCCAGGCGCCTCCGACACGCTGCGTCGTGACTTCGGCTTTCAGTGGAGACTGGAGGTAGAAGTTGGTCCATTAAATCAGAATAAACTCCTCTGGGAAACATGAAACCGGCTGATCTCACAGGGTTAGCCTAGTAGGCATTCTACAGGTCCGATCTAGTTAAAATTAAGACTAATTAACATAGATATGTTGTTTTTTTTTAGCTGTTAACTCGCACTGTCAATGAAGGACCCTTCCACGCCTCCATTGCTTATATTAGATAAGATTCAAAACAGACAATCGGTTTGATGGTTAATACATTGTAATAGGTAGTGGTCGCTGGGGGCGAAGCCTACATCGGGCCATTCATTAATGAACGTCCTTTATGAAAAGGTCATCCTGAAGGACAGTGTGTGGTGGGCCGGGACTTTTCACTCAACCAAAGGGTGAAAGTTGGGGACAGGATATTGTCCGCCTCACTTGACCACTTCTTTAATTTAGCCCTTTAATGAGAGCAGGAGAGAAACAGGACAGTGTATTGCTTCCTGAACGGCTGATCTGTGGCTCCTGTGCACAGGCCCGGTTATTCTTCCCTCGCTTTCACTCAAACCCGAGATTAATGGATCCAGCGCTAATCGTTTTACCACTGTTTTCAATACTTTTAAGACGAGGGAATGCTCTCCTAATACGGCCAGCAATGGTTGTTGATTTGATAGGATCACTACACACCATTATATAGTGCTCTTTAAGCTCCCTAAACCGTTTTACAAATTATACATGGCATTTCCCCCTGTGTGAACAGCCGGTCCGGCCAGACATCAGTAATACGGGGCTGTGGAGCAGATCACGACTCACATGTCTCAGGGGCCGCCCCTCTCCTCCAACCAGCTCTTTTTTTTTATTTCCTGAAAGAAAGGAGGCATTGGTCGGCTTGTTGTCGACAGTTTAAGGCTCTCATTCTTCAAAGCTCGAAGCATCCGACAGTTTATTTCCGAGAGAGAGAGACAGTAAAGCCGCCGTGGTACCGCCCTCATAGCTGATCTATGAGAGTCAAGAGCGAGTTCACAGCGAACTCAGCGGAGCTGCTGGAAGGTGAACATTAAATCACCACGCTCTGATATTGTGGCAGTGTTGCCAGTCATGCGATTAAACTGTTATTGAGCATCTGTCACAGGGTTACTGTGTGTGTGTGTGTGTGTGTGTGTGTGTGTGTGGCAGGGGAGAGTGATGTCGCACCATCTAAAAGTGAGCGGTGTTGCTCTCAAAGCAACAGGTACGTCTGTGCCCTTGAGTAGCTGAGACCACCGCGGCCCCGGTGGAAAATGTTCATGGCTCATGTTAGACGGGGTTTGGAGTCAGCTGTTACCTTCTGTGTTGTCTAATTAATGGGAAACGTTGGGAAATGACGAGCGTCCGCGTAAGACGGCGCTCATTTCCTCACCGCCGCTGTGTCTGTCTTCATCTCGTCGTGTTTCTCTGCTGAAACTGCCGGAAAATGCACCCAGAGCTGGTGAAGCGTGGAGGAGGCACCCACAGAGACCGCCAGTAAAAGTCTAGAGACGTCGGTGTGGTGTGAATGTGGCGATGGCCCCTTCACAAGACGCTGCAGCAGTCTGGTGGGGGAGGTGCTCTCCATTCAAACTCTGCCTTTCAACACCAGCAGGCCAGCTTCTGTGCTATTGACATTTTGTGGGCAGCAGTGTTGATATCTGGCCTTTCTGGCCTCAAAATGGTGTTGAAGATCCATGTCAGCCACATGCACTGACACAAAACTGATCTCCTCTCTCAGTATAAATCTCATTTTCATTGGCAGTAATGGTTCTCACAGAGGCCGTGTTCTGATTTTACCCAGTTAGGAAAAATTAAACTATGATTGAATAGTCTCTGGGCCACAGAGGACTGACAAAGGGAAACCTGGAACGCTTTGTTCACCTGCATCCATGAGACAGAAATGTCATTTGTTTTGCAAATACTACTTGGCCACAACGGGTGCTTATTTCTTAGAGGGCCTATTCACGAGTCAGCACAAGATGTGCAGAAGACATGGCAATCAGTCCAAAGTTTACATCACACAGAAATCCTGCCACCATGGCTGCAGACATGCTCAGTAGAAAATGGCTCACCACGCATTTCCATTGGTAGCAGGTGTTGTGGAAACCGGTAGCCATGTCAGAGCACAAAATCAAGGGTGTCTCTCTCCACTGTAGACAATTAACATTTATTCTGATATTTTACTCTTGTTTTCATAAAAGTTTAACATTTCCCTGCTTCTGCTGGGAGTTTTTGCAGTTGTGATATGAGTCAGACCGCCTCATATGCACAATGTTCAGCATCTGAGCATCAAATCAAGGCATGTTGCTTTTGATCTCGTGCTGGAAACACTGCTCACATGTTCTAAACTGGCCGTCTCAGAGGTGAGAGTGAGACAAATGAATCTCCTCTCCACAGTCAACAGTCTGTGGCAGGAGATAAAGCTGTGGCGCTGAACTTGTGATCAACCCGCCAAACTGGTTTCACAGTGGCTGATTTGGAAACGGAGCAGGCAGCCGAAAGACATTTTGAGGATGTGCAACAACAACAGCACATACATCAGGAATGGGACGATGATGGTGAACTAGCAGAGCGCTGTGTGGCGTGTTCTGGCTTCGAGTGTTGAATGATATTTGATATTGAAAGATTTGGGATGTGTTGGGAGGCAGAATGAAAATTAAGCTCAACTTTTCATAGATTTCAAGGCCCTGTGCTCTGAACACTGACATTCCTTTGACAGGAACACAAGTACGCAGAATTTAAAAAGCTTTCCATCAATTGAAAGTTAATGTTAAATATGTTAATACATTTAATATCCAGATTAATCCAAGAAGTGGATGTGAAATCAGATAGAGGTATTACTGCAAACATGGGAGAGTAAAGTTAACTGAGGGCTAATTTGAAGTGATGCAGTAGGATCAAACTATAAAGTAAATTTTGGTTTCATTTGAGCTTGAGTCATATGCTGTCTCTGATCTGACATCATCTCAAAAGCATTTTTACCACCACATCATTACATCTCAGAGTTGTAGGACAGATACAGTATTTTATAGCTGGAGAACAACTGGGCTAAATTAAAAGGTGATAAAAAAAAAAGAGAAAAACTTAATTACTGACATATAACACAACCCACAGAGAGTACAAGCTTTAAGTATCTCTCCCTGACTGAAAGTGACTGAAAGTAGCCAAAGACGAAATACCAGTTACAGATTTCTCCCTCCAACAATGGCATGAATAAAACCAGAGACAGGAACAACAAGGCTGTTTTGTTCATGTAAGCGAGGACAGTGTTTTTATGCCTAACCTGTTGTAAGTGGCGACACAGCGGGGGAAGGGTCGCTGTGACAGGAACGACCAGTGACTCATCTTGTTCTACTGGAAACGCAGCCCTCCTGCTGTTGCATAATTGGGGTAAATTTTGAATTTGGCGAAAGAAACAAAAACCTGTCATTGTTCTAAAATGGCTTCGGTGATGAGAAAAGAAAGGGGTCACACTGTGTGGAAGCAGTTTGTGGAGGATCTATTTAACACAGTTCTCAAGGTTTTTCTTTTCATCTGGAGGTTTTGTTCAAACTTTGCTCTTGAAATCAAACAGTTGTTCAAAGACTTAAGACAAGTTAACATCATCTAGTATATATTCACTTCATTTCAAGTAAAAAGCTGGTCTTATACTATGATGTTTAATCAACAGATCTCAAAATAGCCCAAAAATGCTCATCATAATCTCCCTGAGTTCAAAGTGAGATGTAAAAGCACTGTTTTGACTGACCCAACAGTCAAAAACCCAAAGATATTCAGCTTTCAAATGATCAAATGTCTTACTTTTGAGAGGCTAAAACCAGAAAATGTTTTGCTTCAAAAATGACTGAAACATTAAAAAATGTATTATCATTAGAGCTGTTGATAAACCAGTTAATCTACTTCTTGTTCAGTTGTAATCATTCTGCATTAATATTTATGACATTTACCTTTTTCCCCCGACAGTTAAGATCTTCTTGTTCTACGTGATATTCTACGGATGCTTGGCTGGAATTTTCATTGGAACCATTCAAGCAATGTTGCTCACGTTAAGTAACTACAAGCCCACCTATCAGGACAGAGTCGCTCCCCCAGGTAAATAATATGCAAATCATTTTTTTACTTTTGCCTTTTCAAGTGGTGTGCTGGACGTTTCATCAGCTCAAAAGTTAAACAGATATAGGAGTGGGCTCTGATCAGTAAAGTTTTTGGCAGAGTGTCTGAGATGATGTGGCTGTCTTGTCTGTCTCCTGTGATTAAAAATAACTGTTGGGGTGTGCCTGTAAGCAGTTACTCTATCAGGAGTCTTTCTAACCTTAGATAGGTTCAGCCATTTTGTCCTTCACTCCTCACAGCCAGTCGATGTTTCCCCCCTCAGGCTACTGGGGAACTGCTGAAGCTTACTCCCATTGTGACTAAAACAATTCATGTGTGCTACGATTATGCGTCACAGCCTACATGTTTACACATTCATGTGTGGCAGCCAGAGTTTGTAGTTTGTTCTTTATAAAAAAAGACTTAGTTTTGTCTCAGCTCAGAGGCCTCTAAGCTTGTTTTGCTGGAGAAAAATTCTAATCTGTAATCTTGCGAGAGCAACACTATTCAACACTGCCACAGTCACATTATGAGCGTTTCGAAATTTCCTGCAAGCTTGGAGTCGGTACAGATTTTTTTAAAAGTGCCCAGCCTCGACTTGTTTGCACAGCACATGCTCTACCCTTGGCGGTATTTTTAGCAGCCAGTGTAAATGAGTGGCTGCATACACATTGGTTAGTTTGCCTGCCGTTTTGTCTGTCAGCCGTCCACGGCTGTTGACAGAGTAGTGCAGCAAAGCAACAAAGTAAGTGTGGAGCGCTTTGAGCTGAAGTGAGTTTCCAGTAGTGGCATGATAAAGGAAGCAGAGAGTGGTTAGATTTTTTTTTTTCTGTTCAGAGCCCGCCTCTCACTCTGGGGCTAAAAGTTTCCATTGTGAGAGAGACACACGTGAGAGTGGATGGGTGGGGACGGGGGATTGGTGAACTTTCACAAGCTACCACTGAAATTCTTATGACTAAATGTTAGTTCCCTCTCTCTCTGTTGCACACACAGCTCCAATCTTGCTCATAACTACAGCAACAAATAAACAAATCCACCAGTGAAGCTGGAAAAAGGTTCATAAATATCACATTTCCTTTCACTCCTCATACCCATCTCATTCTCCTCATGCCACGCCTCACTGACGCCTTGTGCACAAGGTCTGTGGAAAATTACTGCTATAAAGAGCTGACAGAGACCATCTGAGGAAATCCCCAAGACCCTACATTGTGTTGTCCTAAGATAATAGACAGGGACTCTCTCTGGGCCCCACAAAGAATAATAGCTTGCATGATACACAGTGAAGTATCTGTCAGGAAATTCACTTCTTTCCACAAACAAAGACTTTTTGTATTGTTTCTCCAGTTGATGCATTTAATTCTCTTTTAATCAATATATTATGCATTACTTTATAGTATTTTATCAAACAATGTTCTGTTTTCCAGGTCTGTCACACACCCCACGCTCAGACAAATCTGAAATTTCTTTCAAGAAGGGTGATGAAACTACATATAAGAAGTACATCGAGAGCATGGATAAGTTCCTTCAACAGTATGATGAAGGTCGTCAGACTGAACAAATGAATTTTGAAGACTGTGGAGGCAAGTATAAGCCAATCATCAATCAGGGATTGTCATAGTCTCTGGCTGATCCCTGATGGGTATGTAACAATCGTCAATCTAGATTTGTCACTCATATGTACAGTATCTAGATCCATTAACCAATAAATTCTCCTAAGAAACAGTAGCCTGATATTTTAAATATTCTGTTATCCTAATGACATGTAAACACAGGTAAGAAAAAAGGTCTAACGTGTCATTTTTTTAATCGTTTGCAGACACTCCTCAGCCATACGTTGATCGTGGAAGTGTGGAAACTGACCAAGGACAGAGGAAAGCCTGCCGTTTCAACAGGAATTTGCTTGGAATCTGCTCAGGGCAGAACGATCCCTCTTATGGCTTTAAGGAGGGAAGGCCCTGCATTATTGTCAAGCTCAACAGGATTGTCAATTTCAGACCAAGGGTAGGTTTACTGCACACTTTCTACTGTATAGCTTTCACCATTACAGCTCTATTCACAATAATAAAGAGGGTAGAGTTTGGAATTAAATGAATGAACATGTTCCACAGGAGTAGTAACACCAGTGAAATTTAAATGTGCAAGAAAAAATGATTTGGGTCCAAGTTCCTAAATAACGACATTCTTTAAAAACATGTAACCTAACATACAGACTGCAAAGTGTAATGTTACTCATCAGCCTGATGATAAATCTAGCTGGATGAATGCAAGGGGCCACTTCTTTGTTAAATTCAAAAACTCTTGCTTTGTAGAGATTAGCAGCATAAAACCCGCTACCATTACTCGGCACATAAATCATGCATTGTCACAAACGTAGCACAGGGTAAAAATGCTTGTAGTACAAAAAGTATAACAGATACACGTATCTCAGATGCTTATTGTAATGTTCAAGCACATTTTTTGTCTGAACATCATTCAGATGTTGAATTTCTTTCAGAACCTGCTTCATTTCTGTAAAGGAGAATTCCACTGATGTTACACATAAAAGTCTGTTACCAGGTGTTGGGGAGAACCACTGCTTATGTGAATAATGTTATCTAAACACACTACCTGCTAGCTCTTTTATACACTTGTCGATCCCGCTGCGTGACTTCCTCAACTGTCAGCATAAAGCCGGAACAACAATACCCCCCCCCACATTCCACTTTCCTACTTTTTATACAGAACAGTGAGGTGGAATAACAATCCACATTCCACAAAGGAACTGTGTCAAGTGTTTGGAAACTTGCCACATTTAAGGTGGCGACACACTTCAGTATTGTTCTAAATAAACTCAAATCACACTAAGTTGCATGCAAGTTACAACATTTTAAACGACTTGTTGCAGCAGCCTTGTTCTGCCGGTAATCAAACCTAACGTAACCATCTACTCAGGACATCGTTCATCAACCACTCTCTTTTGTCAGGTTCCTACTGACAATCAGTCACTCCCAGAGGCTCTGCAGGGCAAATCAATGCCCAACCTGATCCCCATTCACTGCAAAAATAAGGTACGTCTGATATGACAACATCTGGCCAGGATGTATTAGTACACAAATACTAGTAGAATACTTGTCCGTAGTATGAATCCTGCGAAAAGGTTAGATATTAAATGAAACTCTACCATCGTTTTTGCAGAGGGAAGAGGATGAAGGCAAGATTGGAGAGATCAAGTACTTTGGCATCGGCGACGGCTTTCCTCTCCAGTACTATCCGTACTACGGCAAACTGGTGCACCCTCAGTACCTGCAGCCTCTGGTGGCCATTCAGTTTAACAACCTCACTTTGGATCAGGAGATCCGCATTGAGTGCAAAGCATACGGAGCGAACATTGACTACAGCGAGAAAGACCGCTACCAAGGACGTTTTGATGTTAAGATCACAGTCAACTCGTGACCTCAGCCATGGCGAGCACTCTCATTTTAAAAGCAAATAAAATGTAGAGAGAATTAAAGAGTTCAGATAAACACCACTAGTCTTTGAACATTCATAATATACAGGACCTACGCTTAATCCGTGTGCTTTACACTAGCTTTTCTGTGTGTTTGTTGAGGGTTAGTATGTAAAATACAAGAGTAGCAATAGCCAATATTTATTCTACTGTAAATGAAAATATTCCTTGAGCCATGGGATGTGTTCATCTATTACTGTAAAACCGCAATTTCACTACTGACGTGTTTCTGTCCCCAAAGTATTTCATCCTAATGTGGTTTCTATATATTTTTGGAGTGTCCAGTGCTGTAGTCTAGTCCTGTTGTAACCTCTTCTGTCTTATGTCAGCTTTAGTGGTCCAAGGTGTGTGTGCGTGCTCTTGTGTCTGTGTGCAGGTGTGTTAGTTTATGTGAGTGTGTGATGTGTGTGTCAATGTGCTCTGATTAACTGAAATACTAGCATGGTACTCTGAACCTTTAAGGCCCATGTAGGAGTAAATGACTGCGCTCCATGGAATCTTTTTTCTTTTTTTATTGATCGTTTCTTTATCCAAGTTGACTGTGGAAGGATACATTTGTACACCTTTTCTTTGTTGTTCACCTTAGCTGTAGGATATGGTTTGATGACATTTCTGTTTGATACTCTTACATCTGTTCATTCTTAATTCATAGTGTAGAGCTTTGTGGGTCCAGCCTAGAAGACTGTCACCTCCATGGAAACAGTGGCAACTCAGTGCTTTGAAATCTGTTTTGCTGGAGACATCACATGTCGTGATGCTACTTACTATTGAATGTTTTAGCCATTTTCATGGTGGAAGAATTTTATATTTATGCAGTTGTACATTTTTTTCAAAGTGTAATGTATGAATCCAATACCAAAGTCGCTGGTCAGAAAGTCAGAGAATATCAGAGGCAATGCAGTATCCCGTGTAATAAGATGTTTAGTTGGTGTGAAAATACTTAATTCGGTGTTGAAGATCAAAACACTTGTCAGGAGTCTGCTCTTGTCACTTTATTTAATCTGCATAAGGCTGAAACAATAAACAGAAAAATGAGACAACTGTGAAGTCTTTGAGTTGGAGTAAGCATGTTTTCTTGTTTGCATTCATCCATCCAAGATCTTGAAGAAATACTGCACCTGGAGAAGGAACAGAAAATTAATTACAGCACCTACTAAGATGAGAAAAGATAAGAAATACTTCATTTATCCTTATAGGGAAATTCATAAATACAAATACTGAATCAAAACATAACATCAAAGTATCAGTCAGTGCTCCCTCTGATATCAGAATAGTAAAAGTTCACAGAGTAAATTCTCCTCTGTACAAGCTCTTTCTTGGCCACTATGTCCCAGTCTTGGGAAAATGGCAGCTCAGTCAGTTACAGGCTAATGCTTAACAAGGAGGCATTTGTCCAGACCACAGATCAGGAGTTTTCCTGAACAATGACGCTCGATGGGTCAGACCCACTCCCTGTTAAACAATGGTTTTGTTTCAAATTCCTCTGCCATTCTTGTTCTCCTCAAAACCAGTGTGATCTAAGGCTGCCCCAAGCCCACAGAGCAGAGTCATGAGACTCGGCTTCACAGTCGAGGGGGGTTTTGTTCTTGGCTAAACACAAGGTGGTTGTGCATGGACTGAAAGACAATGAGGAAACCTATTTGTACGATCAGAGACATTACACAGATGAAATAAAGTGGGTGTATTCTTTAGTACATGGAGAGTACAAGAGTTTATGCATCACTGAAATGCCACCCACCTCCAGAACACCATCCTCAGGGAGGTCTGTACAGTGGACTGCGTTTTTCACTTTGTCTTTGCCATAAAGAGCACGCAATGTGGTTGGACGAAGATGCCGTGCAATTTCCTGCAGGGTGAAAACATCTGGATTGTGATTCCTTAACTAATAAAAACACCAACAAAATCATCTTATGAGCATTCAGCTTCAACATTAAACAACACATTCTCACTTTAAATATGAAGTTTATACAATCATGAGTTTTGAAACAGAACATCCTGTACTGTTGTATGTTACCAGAGTGATTACTCAGCGACTGAACATGTGATCCTGGAGAGGAAATGACAAAACACTGACACTCAGCAAACTTTTCACGCTAAATGTTAGGAGATAGATAACTACTGCTTCCCATTTACATTTCATGATGTAAGGAATGTAAACCTTAACACAGTCTCAGGCTATAATACTACAACAGGTTGTACGTGGATTACTACGTGATTACAATGTTTTTATTACATATTCCAGATTAGTTTTAAAGTGAGGTTGTGGAGACATTTTATTTTACAGTTTAGCACAGCTCCAAAGTTCTCCTTTCTATTGCTCACAGACAGTTAGCACTTCTTCTCAAGGCAGCAGCTTTATCTTGAGCGCCTGTCTATTTCCTTTCAACATCAGACACTCCCAAGGTCAAAGCTGGGCTCTCTTGCCCTTTGCTACTCTGTGCCGGGAAACACAACCCTCCCACAGGGTCCACCATCAGGGGAGGGACAGTATGGGAATAATTAATTCACTGACTCTAAGGGAGTGCAAAGGTTATGCAACATATAGTTAGTTCTTGTGTAATGTTTAATACATTGGGAAAAGCAAATCATGTGATATTTTGTACTTAAAAAAAAAAAAAAGCCTTACCCAGGTATGTTTGATCTTTATGCCACCATCATAAAAAATACACTACTGTAACTCTCAAGTGTTTTCTTTCTGTTTGTCAGAGATTAAATAATACATTTGTATAACACCATCAAAGGCTGGTTTTGTCTTTGTTTTGTAAAGAATCTGGTAGTGGCTTGCGACAGTGGAACATTTCCTATGACAAGTTCTTTCTCCTCCAGTGGTTTATGAGGGTGCACACAAAAGGCAGGAATAAGTTTCAAGGTCATAAATCAACCTAGCCTCCTCCTCAATTGCATGCTCCGTCTTTTAAAACTAAAAACTTGTGGAAAACAAGTCTCCTGGTTTAAATGACTACTACACAACATTGAATTGACTATGAAAGAAAAAATAAATGTTCCAGGGTTCAAGGATCATGGGAACTGTGGATCACTGGGGAACTGTGGCTCAGTTGAGCTTGATTATAGTTTTTTTTCCAAAGTGTGTTGCATTTTGTATTTCTGCATTTACTTAGGGTGTTAAATTAGGAACATTATCATGGAGCATTTGACTATTATAGTGCCTGACCTATAGAGACTTAATGACTAAGAATGCCAAAAAAGTTCTGATTACTTTCAGTAGTGGCTGCTGCTGACAGGACAGACAAGACCAGGAAATTATTTAAAAAAACAAACAGTTGTACAATGTGCAAAGGTTCTGGGTCTATAAGCCTAAATTTAAAATATTAATAAATATATAATAGGGTAGATACTTAGACTGTGCTAACACATACAAGGCATGAATATACACACACAGACACACACATATATATGTATGTAAAATAAATAAATAAATAAATACAACAGTATCAGACATTCGTGATAGTCAGAGAATGAATCATTTGGTCATCCCCTGACTTGTCATTTAACACCATCATCAGGGCAACATTTTCACTTGTTCTATACTTAATGTATATAGTTTGTGACTGAACACTTGCTACACCAATGACATTCCCATCAGCTCTCAGCTGTATTTGGTGTTTTTTGACAGACAGTGGGCAAACAATTTGGTATAACAACTATCTTGATAAGTATTGGTATTGTAGTCCAGTGATGGTGGTGAAGAAAGTGAACAAGAAGAGTAGCGGGACTCCTGGTATGGCTGTTCTAGGTATAAGGATACAAGTCTGTACAATCTCAGTTTGTGTCTCAGGAAACTAAATGCAGCATCCTGTGCTTAACTATCAACAAAATGGATCTGACCAGGTCGCAGCATGTCATTTACATGCCCCATGACACATGGGACTTAAGCCAAAGATGGCAAAAGGGAAATTAGGGGAGATCTACCTAGAGATAAAAGAATTCTTTGCAAAGCACTGTTCTCTGTAATTGCATTAGTTACCCATGAGTGACCTGCTGTCAGAGTTTAATTTGATTTTAATGGGTCCCATAGTGTGCTAGACTGATGATCACGTAACCACTTCTGGCTTTTGTGGACAGTAATGGCCGTGGCAGAGTGACCTGGTGGTTACATGACCGTTCCAGAAATCAGAAAGTCTCACATCTGATCCTTCCTGCACTGCTGACTGTGCAACATTTTTTTCAAACCCTCATTTCACTTTGGGCACTGCTCTATCAAATGATTCTGCTACCCCTCATACATACATACATACATACATACATACTAGTAAAAGAGAAGAACTGCAGGGGAGATTTAAAAACTACTTATAACTTTGAAACAATGAAGAACTGAAGCCTTCATACTTTATACTTCACAAGCATTACTGCAAACAACAGACAGATCACTTATATTTATATGTAGCATATATAGTATTGTATATGTATATTATATCTGTCTGTTGTCAGATTAGTTCATGGAGCATTATTATTCACAGCTCTTGTATCTTCTTTTTATTTGATCATAAACATCTTATTCATTGTGCCTTTATTACCTCATACAGTTTTTATTCTTTTATTGCTACCACTACAACAACTACTGCTACTGCCTGTTAGCACATTGACCCTTTTATATTTATTCTACATGATGACTGAACAGATAAAGAACAGAAGCCTGAGCCTGTTAACAAAATGTCATATGTATCCAAGATGAGGCAAAAATTAAATGTCAGTGGAGACTTTCCATAGTTTCTTTGACAGTAGTTATAGTTTCTCTTAATCTGCAACATCCGATTGGTTTAATCAGAATCAGTCAACATGTCAGGTCTACTTAGATGTATCTTCTGACAGTAATACAGTGCACTGAATTTAGCATGATGGCCACCAGGGATAGCTGATATCTTTTTTCCACAGAAGCATTACATAGACGGTCAAAAATCAATAGGTAAAGCATGTTTTATCTTAGCATCATGTAACATGAAGTTTAGGCCTATTTGATCATCTCTTACACTCATCATCTACTGTAAGCAACAAAACATGTTAGGACTGCTGTGCACTACTAATGTGTAGTCAGGGGCACTGATGTTTTATGGAGCTGCTGATTTAAAGGAGAAGTGTATCCTTTAGACTCCAAAAAGTAAAACACTGTAGAAGAGGGTAAGAGAGTCCAGCCTGGGTCAGGACTGGCTCACAGAGGACCGTTGTGTCTGTCCACTCTGATATCGGGACACATCACAAGACAGAGCACAATCTCATGACTGAGTGAGTGCAAGGCAAGGCAGCTAAGGGTGTGGAGGTGTGAATACATGAGGATCCTTTATTGCAAGATAAATGGTGCCAAGTTAAAGGCCTTACATATCTTGTGTCACATATTTTGATGTTTCTCTTCTTTCTTGTAAAAAAAACACCACAATTAAAATGATCTACCAGCAACTCTAACATGAAGAATTGTGTTTGAGGTCAATTAATCCAGCCATCCAGCTGTATAGTCACATGTTTACTCACACAAGACCTGTGTTGTTTACAGATTAGTCTTTAGTCGACTGGAATTAATCAATAGCCTATTCTTATCACAAACAACCGACCCTTAACTATTAATAGACATTCTGACCTCTACATACAGACTGTGGGTACAGTGATTGTCCAGTCCAATCTGTCAGCCTGATAGTGACATGTGGAATGTCTTTATACACTGTATTTGAAAAGAAAATGTACTGTACTTTGGTTCTTGTCAGAACAATGTTACATGGAGCCACACATGCCCTATTGGTGAACTCATCAGCTAGCCTCTAACATACTGATCTAGTTTGCAACTTTTCTTCTTCTCTGAGGTTTCAAGGCTGCTGTGACTTTCCACTTATCTCATGTATCAAATGACTGAGCTCTGTTGAAGAGGAGGAGTGCTAATGTTTAGGTTATTTGTCAGATAATACTGAGGTGAGTCTGAGGTCAGGGATGAAACTTCTCGACCTCCCAGTTAGTCAGTAAAGTCTGAAGCAATCAAAGGGGTTACAGAAGATGAAAACAAATAACAGCATCTGAAGGAGAAAACAAATGGTACAAATTTAAACATAAAAACATTTATAGCAATAATTATAATTCCTCGATTTAGAAAAAAAGACTTGGATTTGTGGTTACTTCATTGTGATTAAAAAAAAAAAAAAATCTACTGACAAAAACGTATGCAATCAGTTGTGGTAATTGTACAAAACTACATAAACACAAAGGGCTTTGTAATAAGTGTTAACTGGTAAGAAACCAAACCACAGCCAGCTCTGAAGAGGGTAACTAATAAAATAACAGAGGGCGGTAGCAAAGGCTTAATTATTTTGGCATCAGTGAGCAGTGGTGTAGTGTCATGTGACCTGGAAATCATTAGCTAATTAACAAAGCCTTTTCTTGCTCTGTGGCTGCAATGTCAGTAACATTCGACTGTGGCCTGGAGGACTGATGATTAAGCACAGAACATATAATAAACAAAGTAATTAATTAAAAAAATCACAAAGGGAGGAAAAGCTGAGTCATGGACAAATGCTCGACTTGTAGGGGGATTGTGCAGGTGTGTGTAGTACCTCATTTTTGTGGTAACCACACAGTGTTTGGAAGCAAAGCCTCTTATCATTAGATTTCACATCACGCACTAGCACAGCCCTGTAGCACTGGATCCACAGTACCCAGGAACATGCGCGCACACGCACATGCACACGCACACGCACACACACACACGCGCGCGCAAGCCACAATATCTTTGACATGTACACTACACAAAGGCTAAAAAACTTTCCCCAGTTCCTCACAAGTTGATGTCTGATTCAGGATTCATTTTACTTTTTCATATGATCAGTTTTAAATGTATCAGAGCTGGAGATCAAATACTGGGATCAGTTCAAATTCAAAAATAACTCTGAAGATGTAGCCAGGCTTATACAACCCTTTGGCATTGGCTCCATTTACATTGAAAAATAAAAACCATCTCTGAAAGCCTAAAAACCGGAGAGTAAAAACCCAACACTGCTGTTGCTTGTATTCAGGCGAATCACGCAAATTTACACTGTAGAATACACGGTTTTATTTTTAAAGTGTATGAAAAATATTTGCTTTGTGGGCAGACTAAATCTTTGATACATGAAAAATATTAGAACCTTCATGAAGCTTGATTACAGGGCTGCTGCATTAGTTTTAACTACATGTACATGTACCTAATAAACTGGTATCTATTGTGAACATGTTTTCTGTTGCCTATCTTTGACAACAAGGACATTTGGAAAACTCACTTAAAAAGAATGATGGACGGACAATCATTTGCAGACGATATATTGATTTTCTTCAAGTTTAACTCAACTTTTGACATTTTACATGTCAGACAGGCTTCCTGTGTAGAATATAAAGAGGAAATAGGAGATTATATTACGTATGTTGTGACTCACTGGATCGGCGGGCCCACAGAATTCCCTGAATGTCTGTGGTGTGTCAGTGCCGTGGATTTCCAGGACCATGCAGGGTCCAGAGCACAGCTCGGTCACCATACTCTGCAGGGAGTGAGTCAAAATACAGTCAAAACTGTTTTTTTTTTTTAATGTCTATTGACAAAATCTGTCACATCTTTTGTAACTATTCTAGATCCTGACAAAAGATTAGACAATGTTTGCATTTCTGTTATTATCAAAAGTAACAATTTCCTGAACTACGATGCAGGTGCTTGTCATGATGGCACAACAAAACAGTGTTTATACTCACAGGGTACTCTGTCACAACACCTTTGTAAACTTCATAGAATTCTTCTGCATTTGCCCGGTCCACATTGAACTATGAAAAGGACACGAAATGTAAAAAAAAACAGTAGAGGACACAACAAAGGAACATTTCTTAATCAAATGAAAATGCTTCACTTAGTGTATGTGCTTTGAAGTGTAACAACATTAACCTCATTATCATAAAAAGACCTTTTGAAATTTCCATAAAAGAAATCCTGACTAATGTATTAAGAACACAAAAGATACAAGATCATGTCCTTGAGCATTTATTTTATTCCCATTAATGCACAACACGCTCTGCATGTAGTCACACTGATAAATCCCTGATTGATTTATTTTTGTCCTACGGCCCAGACTGTGCATCACATCTGATGTGGCAAAACAAATGGACTGTGAGAGGTCAGTTTGCAGCAGTGACGCTGACTTCATTTATGAGGTCAGGCTGGAGCAGAGTAAATCAATAGAGTACACATATTGGTTACGTGAGTAGAGCTATATATATGGGCACACGAGCACATTCAATTTAGTTTAAAACTGATTTACATGAACATACCCAAATGACATCAAGCTCAGGAAATGTATGACAGACTCTACAAGACCAAAGCACAAGGACATGGGAATTATTCATTAAACCTTTACCATTTGAAGAGCTGAGATTTCAAATCCAGCTGCAGATATGGAGTTCAGGATCTTCCCAGTCAGGCCTGTGAACACATCAAAGGTGTTGATATCTTTTATGAGCTTTTCCCCAAGTTTACACAAACTGACAAGGTAATATGTTTAGTGCTGCAATAAACTGTTCAGTGTGATCCTAAGAAAATAATCTCTGGAGCAACAATCACAGTTCAGACCACAGGATCAAACAAATAATATTGTTCTTATTCTTATTAAATGGCTTATTATTATTGAATGTACTAATTTGTCAAGAAGCCATTATAAGGCTCCTGTTCAAATATACATTTTATCTTATGTTGCAACAACCTCAGACTATAGTGTCTCCTTCGGACAAAGCACAGTGAGATTGTCTTACAGATGTCCTGTCTGTTAGTGGAGAAATTATTTTTGTCCAGACAGGCAACACTTCACAGATACAGAGCTGTACCTCTTGTCACTGTGGTCATGCATTAATATAAAAAACGGTACAGTCGCAGGGACAAAGGTGCAACAGTGACAGTGAAGGTCAGACAGCTGCAGACACATGTAATTGAAAGAGGGCGCCAGTCTCATAATCTCAGTCAGACATCCTGATAAAAAGTAGCCTGCACACTTGTCAGGCAGGTGTCTACATTTTCCATTTATTCTAAATGCTGCTGTGTGTAATCGTGACTTTCATTTTGGACCAGGTGCTACACCAATGACAGGTTTCTCTTATGTGAGTAATCATTCAGTCCGGTTATGTGTGTATTAGGTAAGTAACCACCTCCTGAGTCCTCTGTGCCCTCCCCAGCCAGCAGCCAGACTAGGATAGGCACGCATTCAATGCAGCTCCCAAAAGCAGCTGGTGCTGTTGCTAGGAGATCCTATTCTGGGTGCCTGGCAACAGAAGCTTCTCTATTCCAGTCATGTCTGAATGCATTTCAGTCACAACTTCCTTTGTCACCACAGTGATTGGCTGCACCCTGGGCAGCCAATCACAGCCTCTTAGCCTCTTAAGTGATCCTCGAGGGAAATCAAAGCAACCTTTTTGATTCTATTTGTCTTCGAACCAACTTAAAATCCCAGCAAGGGGTCAGCTTGCCAAACCCCTTAAACTGAATCACTATTTTTGGCTCAGACCACAACGACCTTCACGACTGAAGATAAACATTATGGCCACAGTGATGCAACTTCAAAAACAAGAATCTGAAAATGTGAACATATTCTCTCTTAGTTTGTACTTTTTGATACAATAACCTGTAGAGTTTCTATAAGACTGTTGTGATAAAAGTCAACTGAGTGTGGCAGACAGAAGCCAGATCAATCAATAAATTATGGAAAGTCAGTCTGGTGATGAGACAATCCTCACTGCCTGTAAGCTGTTCAAATGAGGTACTGCAGACATAAAGTACAACCCAGTATCCACGTCACATTTACTCAGAAACTGTTTTTGTTTGTTTGTTGGGTAGTTCAGGAGGACTTTGACGAGAGTTTTAGCCTCAATCTCTTTAGAGTGAATATCAAAAGACAAAAAACAATCCAGAACGTTTGTGTTAAGACAGAAAGAACTGTCAGTTATACTGTAGACAGCACAGCCTACTTAATGCAATTGCAACATAATGCAATCCAAATACCTACTGAGCTGCCGCAGCACAACGAGCCCAGGGAAATCTGCATGTTTACTTTGTACGGTTGCATAAGCTGCTCCTAAGATAAAAGCTACGGTACAGTAGAAATATTTAAATAAAATGTACTTTAACATTAAAGAGAGAGCATGTATTAGTAATAGCATTATAAATCAATTTTGAAGCGCTGAAAGCTTCCGACTGAATTAACAATTATGAAACTGCACAATCTTCTTCACAGTTTAACTTGTACAATAAACCAACAGGTGACTGCCATTTTCTAATTTCAAAACACACATTTTTATGTTGCATTTTAAATTTTAATTCTGCAGACAAAGATCTTCACAAGAAATTTGACAACTGCCTCAGAGTTAGCAACCTTCCTTCCTCTAGTTTGCTATTTTTTCAAATAAACCAACAAAACGTGAAGATAAGGAGAAACAAGAAAGAACTTTTGACATATTTAATGTTATAACATAGATCTTAATTATAACACCATAATGTTGGGAATAAATGAGAATTATTATCAGTAACCACTAGTATTAATTTAAACTTTATGTTTTGGATTAATTTAACATTGCATCTGATTTTGAGCAGTTGCTCAATTATGCCCTGCTGCAAAACAAAGCATGCCCATACTTGTGTAGGTTTTTTAACGGTCCTCTCTTATAGACATTTCCCACAGCCGATATTTTAACTTGTCATAGCAGGAAAAGAACAGGTACAACTACAATTATAACATTATATAATTATGACGTCATTCTATGTAGGTGTGGCAGAAAGCCATGCCAGTGAGCAGCATGCAAAGAGCCACGGTCCTGGCACACCTAGATATCATGCAGACACACTTGGGATTAAAGATTAACCAACATCAAATGCACCAAATACTAATACTAATACACTAATAAAGTATAAATTCTGCCTGGTCACTTTTATTATGGTTCTTCCTTTCAGATGTTGCTACTGAATAAACATCTGAAGCTAGGAGGAGCATCTCCTAATTAAAATGTCCTCTCGGCTCAAATGTTTGTCTACAGAAAAGAGGTTTCCATGATGTGATGTAGACAAGTGAAAAACAGAGAAGGAGAAAGAGAAAGCACAAGTTCTTTAAATACATGGAGACTAAATATAAACCTAGCTCATGTCACATACCAAACTAATTACCACTGAGGATAAACACTAGAGATAAAATCAGGACCATAGATCAGATTAAATTACATGGGAGCATGGTGAGCCTATTTATTTTAATGAACTATGTTTGGTCTTATATGTCCCGAACCAGTCCAGTCAACAATTTTTTGTGTGCATACTTCAGCTCTGTCCAGAGAATTTCACATTTCACAGGTCAGAGCTCTAGTGGCATGCTCCATGAACAGGGATCAGGGCAGGGATTTGGAAAAATCCAAAGCCAAATTTGGTCACCATGTAGTGCCAGAAGTGTGACAGAAGCACGTTAACAGCCATAGGTGGAAGGGCTTTTACAAGTCAGTGGAAATCGTTTCACAACAGGTGAACTGCAACAGGATAAATTATGGATGTGTAAACAGACAGATACCAGTAGACGCATAAATAAATAATGTTGACATGTGGTATTATGGATAATGAAAATAATCTTCAGATGTAGATACTGTAAGTAGATAGGTGCTCCTTACCTTCTGACATGGCATGAGGTTTGATGATGCAGCATGTACAGTCTGTATAGATAGCTGTATTAGAGGGACCATGGCCAATTGTGGAAGGGAAAAAAAATTCAAGCTCCTGATAAAACAAAGAAAAGGAGAAAAACAACAATAATATGGTCACAATATCTGGGAATTTGGGGCATGGGCTACAGGGGCACATATGAACATGAGTAGGGCTTAATATCCTTACTCTTGCTGCTGCAGCAAGCGAGTCAGAGCCATGTCCAACATTTTTGATGCCATCTGTTCCAAACTGGGCACGGACACTCTGCGATGCCTCCCTCCGTGCCACAGCAGAGTCTGCAGGTCCCAGGAGCCTCCTCCAGATAGACACGGCCTCATCACCCATTAGCTCCATGGCAACCACAGGCCCAGAGGACACAAACTGTACAAGGTTACTGCAAAATGGAGCATTCATTTAAATGCAATACCTACCAGCAGTAGGTCAGCTCCATTAAATTTGTCCAAATGTCACTACAATGTCATTAGGATCATTGTCACAGGTTCTGTTAATGATAATGGCCAGCCACTGCTAATCTTCTAATGTTCATACCTGCTCAGACCTGGAAAATCATTTACACAGACACTCACTTGAAAAAAGGCTTTGACTGATGTTCCACATAAAAGTCTGCCGCTTGGCTCCTGTAAGAAAACCATAAAACATGGAGTTAATGAGTCACCAAGTTATTGTGCATATTCAGTATAAACTCTGTGTACCAAACTAACAACAAAGACATTTAAAGAGGTCAATAATATTTCTGTCTGGAACGGGTCCTTTTTGGTGTATAAGGTTTTACCGTCCTAATCATTTGGAAAAAAACAATGGATGACCCAGTGTTTTTCCAACAGATTTTTATTCCTGGCAGTGTGGAGACAACAGTTGGACTTTTATATCAGCTATAGAAATGTTAACACAATTTCCTAGTAATTTCCCAGGAAGTGTCTGGAAAGAGATATTATCGTTGTAAACTGGTACTAAATATAGACAAAAAAAAAAAAACTGATAAGAATTTAGTCTGTTGTGTTATGTTCATAAGAAGTTAGTCAGAATTTCCACAGAAGAGCTGCTCCATTTAAATACATAAATTGGAACATATATATATATATATATATATATATATATATATATATATATAATCCAAAGTAAAGGTACTCATTATAATCATTTCTATATCAGAGACCCTGACTAGTTTGATAAGATGATTGCACCATGAATGAGCACCTGATAAAACAGTTAGCAGGTAATTAAATGCCATCCTTTTCTGCCCCTTGGAATGCCATATGTTCCTAATGTGTGTGAGAAAGCAGAGCCATCCATCTGTTTATGTGAGGACACTGGCACAAAAACACCCTGTGTCTTCCTCTTTGACAAGAGTTTCTATGATACATTACCAGAGTATGACTTGTAGTATTATTAGACACTCACCAGTGAGGCTTTGGCCTTACCATGTAAGCTTTGTCATTTTGGCTTTGGTCACAATCAAGTTGGAGGAGTATATCAATTCAAGGACATCTCCGATCTTGGTAACTACATCTGGCTTTATCAAAGCAAGGGTTCTACAAAAATGGAGTGAGAAGAAAAGAAGGTACATTAAATAAAAATGCATCAGGATCCGAAAAGACCACATCTGACATTATGTACAACAGCAGACAACATATGAAGATCAGACAACATAACACTTCTGCATTACAGTAATGTAAATGTATGTAGAATTTATAATGTATTTATATGTAGGGTTCTGTATTATACTTCAATATGCATTGGATGAATAGGTAATTGTGGGAACAAAGAAAAACCAAAAGCTGACAAGTTCTCAGTTTGTCCAGTAGCCTTTGGTTTATTGTTTTATTATTTAAAACTGTAGTTTTTGAATTTGTGATGGGACTAATATACAAAAAGGTATTGCAGCCAAAAGGTAAGTATTGTACGTTTTGTGAAAGTTTGAGTGATACCCAGCCAACATATGATTGTTTGATCACAACAGAAATCTATTTTCCAGCGGATGCTGCTTGATAAGCATGCATCCCTGACAATACTGTATCTGAGAAAAGAAAATGACCTCCCATCAAATTATGAAAGTAAATGTAGATAACAAATGTTGATAATATAGCAGTTTAACAAAACATGGTTTTGAAAATCAAGAAATACAGTTGATTTCCATCACCATAATGTTTACCATTCTGAGGACTGAGTTCTCTGTGGCAGTGAATATTGATTGTGAATATTTTCACACAAAATAGATTCAGATAAAAAAAAAAAAAATATATATATATATATATATATAAATAAAAATAATGATCGGATAAAATTACGAGCCACACTTGCTTGGTTTAATTACAGGGTGTGACAAACCTGTGAGGCATGTAACTGGTGAGGATAATAGGGACTTATTGCACAACCTAAACAATCATACCGTTCTTTTTTGCTGCCAAGTTTGTTTGCTGTGTACTGATCCCCATATTCAATCAGATTAAGCTGCCGTGAGAACACATTCACTCGATTCCCAATGAAAAGGTCCTCTTGATGGATGTCATCATATTTGGTCCTTCTCAAAAATATTCGCTGGTTCTTTACATCAAACTGCAAAGAAAAACAAACATGAAAAATAATAATGATATTTGCATAAAAGAGCATTTAAATGATAATAAATAAATTGAGACACTATAATCTAACACTTATAAAGATATTAAAAACTTAAAAAGTCAGCAATAAAATAACATATGCTCTGATTTTATCCAAGGATGTCATTTTCATGTGATGTAAAGAACACATTTGCATCTTACCCTAACATTTTCCTTAAACATTTCGATTTTGAGGCTAAAAAGCTTAATACATTTTATTATAATAGCCAAGTAGCCCAAGAAGACTGAAGCCTCCAAAGTAACAACAAAGTTATTATTAACTGAAATAATAAATGTCTACCATTTCGACTGAGCTATCTTTGGGGTAGTAGAACAGTTGGTAGCGCCGCAAGAGAGCTGCAGTAGGGTCATACCACTCAGCAAGAAAGGCGTAGCGATCCTCCTGATAAAGTCAAAGGACAGATCAAATCAGAGTAATGTGGAGGCACAAAATAACTCAGCCTGATGTTTAAAAACATCAAAAAGATATCACAAAGTTGACTGATTGATTCTGTAACAACAATGAAGACATTTTATGTGAAATTAATTTGTGTATGCCTTAGTCACAGTCACCTAAATAGTTTCACAATAACCCTAAATGAGAACAAGGAAAACACTGACTAGTCCAAACAATTGAAGACTAAGAAACATTTCTGCCAGGGTCAACATCTCCATATTTGTTGCACTTATACTTTACATTAGAGTTAATTGTTTTTCAATGTTTTTCAGGTTTTTGGATGTGTCTTCCAAACTTCTAGCTATTCATTATTTTAGCTATGAAGATCAACTCATAGAGTATTGAAACATGCTTGAGCTCGGTAGCACAAAGCAGGAAACATTAAGTCTCATTTATTTAAAAATAAATAAATAAATTATATATATATATATATATATATATATATATATATATATATATATATATATATTTATATTTATATACATATAACTGCTGCTACCTGTGTTAGATTGCTTTAATAGTTTCAAATCTATGCAAGTTGATTTAAAGCATCCAAATGAGTTAAGTTTAGTCACACAGCAGACTATGTTAGGCTTTCCTCATTTAATAAGTGTGGGTTCCTACAAACTCAAGGGTAACGTTTCTGGAAATTCCCTGTTAGCATGGCAGCCTACTTCAAAGCAAAGTGCTATTAAATGCCACTCGTTTTTGTGATTATACAAACAGTTAAGAGTGACTTAGAATGCTCTAATATAAAAATTAGAGCAATGACAGATCTGATTTTATTTATCTCTTCTAACAAAAACAGTTAAAATTTAAAAAGGCAGTGGACACTCATACATACAAATGATTACCTCAAGTTAATTTGTCAGTTTAGCTTAAACTTGTTAAATTTATTGAAGTGGCATCTCATTTGTTAGCACTGTCACCTCACAGCAACAGAGGTCTGTGTTTGGCTTCCAGCACCTTTCCTGCAGACAGTCACAATGGGAGCTCTAGTTTCCTCCCACAGTCCAAAGTCATGCAAGTCAGGTGAATAGAAGACTTTATTCTGACTCTGAGTCTGATGGAGTTTGTATCTGTGAAGGACATGTCCTTCTTGTCAACTGACCTTACTGTGTAGGCAGATAAACAACACTTCCCTTCTGCTCTACGAAAATGTAGGGCTGATGTAAACTCTCCAAATATTGAGGTATTAGTGGATGAAATAACTTCATCAAACAAATGATCCAAGAATTAGCTATCGCGCCTCTCAGATTCACATCATATTGGAACCATTTTTAGATGTTTAACCCTGTTTAGCTTCCACGCTACCAGAGGAAAGTCAAAGTTCATGAACACTGAGACCAATGCCACAGATTCAGAGTCTTGCTGGAGGGCCCTTAATCAGAACAGGTGCTTACGTCCACTGTCACCTCTTTCACTACATTAGCCAGTTGTTCTTTCCTGTCCAAGTTAAGGTAACTTTAAGTGCTTTACAGTGAAAACCAAAACGTATTGACCACCCAATTTAGATTAACTTAAATTAACCTTATACACAAACACGCACATTCTAGCCGAATGTGTAAACTCCTTGTCATAATGGCTATGTTATTTTGTGGAAGTAAGTAAGCAAAATTTTAGCACTAAGTTAACGTTAGCGAGATTTAGCTACAAATCAACGTAACATAATAGTTAAGTAGTACCTATTGACATAAGCTCGTTTGTTGTTATTTACAGTTACAAAACTGCATATAAATAATGTGTTACTTAATTTGGTTACTCCAAAATTATTATATCAATAAAGCGTCTATGTATAGTTTACCGTAGAATAGTAAACAAGCTAACAAATTAGTTAGCGCAACTGCTATGTTACCCTGTGATTGCTATGCTAACGTTAGCAAACAATTGTCCGTTTGGTCAGTTTAAGTGCACCGAAGTTTCTACTGGTCTCGTATACTTTTATAATTTTTTTGAGCATAACTGGACATGACATATTCAACTTACCATTTCTAAAAACTAACAATGTCCACATGCCCCACGACTGTCGTCAGCTTGCAAACGTTAGCTACTCAGGGCTATTCTTCGTTTCTATAGTAACAGTGCTGACATGCCAAGGTGCGTTCAAGAAACGTTGTCTAACCCTAACTACATTAAAGTATTGGAAATACAACTCAACTAATGATGGGAAAATATATTACACGAAATATAGCATGCATTGTAGACGTAGCTAGTTAAATGTACATAAGCAGATACAAATGCGGTAGACAAGTATGGAAAATGTCACATCTGGAAAAAGCCTGGCTGGATAGTGCTGTAGCCTTGTTCAGGCGATGATTCTACATTTCGGCGACAAGTCACAAGGACTGACTCAACCATGAGCTGGGCTGTACAAATGCATCGTCAGACCCTGACTGACTGCAGTCATTGTGTAATGCGCCATCTAGCAGTGGCCTAGTGAAATTGTGGAGGTCGAAATCACCCCCATCATTAAAGTTTCGAGTGGCCCTAAACGCAACGTTCGAACTTTGTGTTACCCGGAACAACAACAGTCTGAAAAATAACCTAAAGTGTTTCATGTACTTTACTTTGTGTATAGGGCGTTTAGTTAATTTAGTTTTATTTACATAGTTTTATTCGCTCGACTGTGTGTGTTCAGTGTGAACAAGAGTCTTAACTTTAAGTCAGTGTCTCTTAATTAAGGCGTTTGTCCATGGGTTCTCATCTACGGCCTTATATGAGTGATAATGGACCTTTGATTCTGGATGGTGGACTAGCAACTGAATTGGAAGCGCAAGGAGCTAATTTACAGGTAAAGCAGAAAAAAATAATTAAAAATATACTCATCTGCGTCATATTATTAATGTGGGTGTATATTCTAGCAGTTAGCATTGATTTAGTAGCTACACACAGCTTAGTGTTTACTACCTCTACCTGTTTTTTTTTTTTTTTTAAATCATGCAATTCGCGCCTATAAAGGTTAAATGTATTTTGTTGGATAAGACCAGGCATAGCTACATCTTAACCATGTGATTCAAATGTAGAATAACAAACTTTATATATTTAAACTGGGCTTGAGAGTGTATCTAAATCTAACTGGACTGTCACTGCTTTAAACTAACTGATCATAATTACACAGTTGCCAGTTAGCCAGCCTTAAGAACTGTGCTTCCAGACTAAAAGTCAACACAGTGGTTGGCAACTGATGAAAAAGAAAGGAAAACATGAGTTATAAGTTGTAGTTTGATAATAATAATAATAATAATAATAACAATAATAATATGGTTTAATGCACCACGAGAATGGCAGTGGTGCAAGAGGTATTAAGAGCTTTCACTCAAATAAGAGTGGCAATGCCACATTTAAAAACCCTAATAATGTCAGTCCTGCTTAAGGGAAAGTATTATCAGAACAGTTTTAGTACCAGATCATTGTTATTGATGCAGTGTCATGTAAGATGCATTTTAATGTTGTAGCTGGCTGCATTAAAACTAGGTTACTCATCTTATACACATTTGGGTGGTTGACTTTACTGTATATGTATATTATAGGTCTTTAAAGTCTTCATCTGCAAAGAAACTAGTAACTACAGCTGTCAAACAAAAGTAGTGGAGAAAAGAGTTTCATGCTTTTGCTGTTGATGCAGTTTGAATGCACTAGGTGGAGCCACAGTTCACAGTCTGTTGCCCTTTATTCCTCTCTGTGTGGGTTGAAATGTTTCTTTCAGTATGGTGAATACATGGATATGCATCACATATTTTATGTGGATAAATTGGGACATAACCAATGTAAAGGTTCAAAGGTTGTTTCCATACAATAAATAATCATGCTTGTGGTGGTGCACTGTCAACAAATATTTTGAGACATTTTATATACGATGTTGTGAATCAGTTCCAAATGCAAGTAGGAATCTGAAAATTACAGGATTAGCTGATATCAATATTTTTTTATCAGTCAAACACATTCATGTTTTGAAAAGGAGAGTGAGATGTCTGTGCCTGTGTGTCACACGACTAGGGAGATCCACTGTGGAGTGCCAGGCTTTTGCATACTACTCCTCAGGCCATAGGAGATGCTCATTACAAGTAAGTCCATGTAAAATATCATTACAAGTAAGTCCATGTAAAATATCAGAGGCTGGTTGTAGAAGGATATAAAGAAATGATAATCAAGTGTAGAAACTAATTTTATTGAATTTGACCACAGGTTCCTCCACAGTGGAGCTGATGTTATCACCACAGCTACATACCAGGCAAGTATTACAGGATTCATCACTCACCTGGACGTGAGCTCTGAATGTGCCAGAGAGCTGCTGATGTCTGGAGTTCAGGTGGCCAAAGAGGCAGTGAAGAGATTTGTCTCTGATAGTCGTCCAACAGGTGCAGGAACTACACCCTGATGTTTTCTAAGCTGAGTGGACACTGTCTTTGTGCACTATGATGCTATTTCAATGTGTGTTGTTCTATTATCTCTTAAGGGCAGAGAGATCCCTTGGTGGCAGGTTCTGTTGGACCGTACGGGGCTTTTCTGCACAACGGCTCAGAGTACACTGGGGCTTATGCAAAGGAGATGAGCATAGAGGTGAGTGGCTCTCAGCATGCTCATACAGCTTCCACATTCAAGTCATTATATGTTACTGTATGTAAAGCATTTTTATTGCTAGTCATCGGACTGTCGACCTGTTTTTGACTTGTTTATTGACTCTGGTGTAATTACTTGGTTATCAGGGTCTCATATGTCTTATTTTTCTTTATTAAGGAGCTTAAAGATTGGCATCGGCCTCAGATTGATTGCTTAACAGCAGCAGGAGCTGATCTCCTTGCTTTTGAGACAATCCCAAGTCTCAAAGAGGCGCAGGCTCTGGTGGAGCTGCTGAGAGAGTTTCCGAGCTCTAAAGCCTGGCTCTCCTTCTCCTGTAAGGTAACCATGGCATGAGAAGAGTACAATTAGTGCTGATTCAGTAGTGCATCAAAGTAACTGAAGTTTGTGTTAAAAAAAAAAACAAAAAACAAAACTCCATCAGGATGGGAGGTGTATATCAGACGGCAGCCCGTTCACAGATGCAGTGCAGATGGCTAACAGATCCACGCAGCTGGTCGCTGTCGGAGTCAACTGCTGTTCTCCAGCTTTGGTGGAGCCACTGCTGGACTCTGCTGGGTCCCTGCTGAGCCTGGACATGAGCTGGGTGGTGTACCCCAACAGTGGAGAAGAGTGGGACACTGAGAGGGGGTGAGTCTGTAGTTGAAGAGTTTTAGTAATAAAGTCACCTCTTTAGTAGCTACTGTGTTTTTCTCAAGAGTTAAACAGAGAAACTCCTCTTTAACACTGTGCATCTCCTGCTCACTATTGTATGTCACCTTGTAAAGAACAGCCAAAAAGATGATCTATTCAACAACACCCATCTCTAAATTAGATGTGTTGATTAACACTTTTATTTTGTAAATATTTCTGGTAATGTTTTCAGATTAAATAGAAGTATAACTTGTATTAATCAGATTTAGAATGGGGTGAGTAGCAAATAGGGGCACCAGGGTAGAGGCGTGTAGCTTTCCTCACCACCACAGCAGCTCACCATCCCTGTGTCAGTCACTCTGCAGTTTAAGATTTCTGCTGTTGGATGACAACAGACCCAGAACTTAATATTTTGTTCAAGCTGGTAATGAAAAGAGACTGAAAATCTTTCCTGAAATACCACAGCAGATCCACACACACACACACACACCTCCACAGATGTTGCATTAAATAATACATCACACTATAACAAGACAGTCTAGAGATCCATCAAAGGAAACTTGTGATACAGTTGCTGGTCACATGAATATTACAAACCCTTTGAGTAAAAAGCAACTGGACATTAAAATGTGAGAGAAAGGGGGATAAAAATGCTGTAGTTAATGTCTCTAATGGCAAAAACAGGGATAATTGAATGAGGAATAACTTAAATGTTGTCTGTTGTCTGTAACTTAAATAATGTCTGTTATAGAGAGGAAGATCCAGTGTGACTTTTAAAAGATACAGACATGGACTAAAGTTAACCACAATGTCGAGCAGTGATCTCATTTCCAAAAATGACTTAGCGGTGTGAAAAAACACTGAAAGATGCATAAACGTTCCTTCTTTGCTTTTAGATCAGGAACAACAGGGAGAATTATCTTTTGAAATCTTATGCATGCTAACTTGAGTGAGACACAGAGCAGAGTTTGTGTTTTCATACAAAGGTGGTTAACATCAGTGGAAACATCAGCATCAATACCTGAGCTGAGTCGTTCATGGATGAAGCAAGGCGCTGCTTTGATTGGTAAGATGAACTGTTTTCTCTTCTTCTGTCCTCATATTTTTTTCAGTGCTTATTATCTGACGAGTCTCTTTGTCCATCAGGAGGTTGCTGCCGTATCGGTCCTGCACACATAAGAGAGTTACGACAACAATTAAAAGGAAGTTGTACATCTCCAGCGTCTACAGTGTAACTGGACTGAAAACGTAGCAGTGATTGTTGTGAAGAAAGACGTCTGTTCCAGAAGCTTATAAAAATCTTAATTTATTGTAAAATAAATAAATAAACCACTACATCAAATCCTTGTGAGTACACAATGACATCTGTGTTGGATCAAAGACAAATGGCAGCACAACAGTGCAAACAAAAAGTGTGAGAACAAATGATGTCTGTACATAAACATGAAACTAAACCATGCAGTCTTCGCTTTCTGTGGTTCACATTTTGTGTTTGGGCGAGTGAGGGATTCCACAATCACTTCTGTACGGCTCCTGTCTTTTAAAAACCGGGATCATCTACACAACAGTCTCACTGTAGGTTTCACAAAGCACAACACAATGTCAGCTGCTTTCACAACACTTTTGACTGGACGGCATTTCCACTGAAACTAACCACTGTACGTCAGGCGCAACACAAGTCCACTTACTGTACCTGTACACTGAAGTGTGGAGATGCATGTCGCTGAACAGAATTCACAGCAAATGTGTTATTGTCATGTTTCCTAGACAGAACTAGTTGAATATAATGTGCACTCGTACAGTATCACTGCAGCAAGTTGAAGATGATGTGACATAAACATAATTGAACTCAGAGAAACCTGTTTGTGATTAGAGTTACCATGACATGAAAATAATCCTGTGGTGTGACTGTAACATGTAAGAACAACTAATCTCCCACTGTTGATTTAAATACATGGGTGGACAAAATAAAAGAAACACTTTATAGTGCGTTGGCTCTGTGAAGCACATATTGCCATTCAGTTTTTAAAACTGTAAGTTCTGATTCACTCAACTTCATATTTGAGGCCATAGTGTGATGCTTGTTGTCTGTCCCTCTTTGTCAGTGAAGTTTTCTGCTGTTTGCAATATGTCATCAGGATTTTTAAGACCTAACTGATGCTCAAGCAATCCAGACAGCACCCATCTGTCCCCTGTGTGCCTGCAAGGTCCACTTACAAAAACAGTAATGTTCAGATCACTGATAAAACCCACTGCTGTACAATAATCAATTTGAAATGGCTCACTTGTGTAGCTGCCTGTGTGATTGTGCTGGTGCACCAGTCGCAGTCTAGACATTGTTAAATGACTTAAATGTAGCAAAAGAAAATCTTTTAAAAGTCATGAGGACAAAGAGGAACAGTAGAGAGACCCTCACCAACACCACCTTTAACAGAGTACATGACTAAAAGCACTTTGAACTATGTTACAGCCTCAAAATGACAGTTGGATTGAATCTAAATCTGATGTTCACTCACCAATATTAAAGGAGAAGTCTGGTGATATTCTATATTTTTCTTGTCATTAACAAATTCCATGAAAACACTACAACCAACAATGAATGTATCCTAGTAACAAGTGCTGCATGTATATCCAGAGTCTGGTTTCTCTATATCTATCATCCAAATATATGAAAAACATCACTGAGCCAAACTGTTGCACATTGTGTTAAGTTAATCCTACAAACACTAATATTATGCCGCAGGAAATACTCACTAGAGCACTAATGTAGCAATATGTATTAATCCACTGCTGAAAATAGTCCCAACCAACTCCTCTTTGAATATTGTTATACTAAAAACTACAGTGCGCAGCTGTGTTGGGACATTATTCAGCATCTAAACGAAATGAAACCAAATATTTGCGATGCGTTTTAAAGATTTACGCCGTCAGTAGGAACCAGTGGGCTTGGAGTGAAATGCCACAGACGGGGTAGAGAGGTCAGGAAGTACTGACAGGTTTGACATTTGTTAAGAGTAAAATACAGAACAATACCAGACTTATTCTTTAAATGTATCTTAAGGCTGCTGTACTGTGTTATTTTGTCCTCCCACTGTACGTCCCAATAAACCTTTTCAGTCTGTGATGTCTTCTTCCAGATCGCTGTCAGGGGAGCTCTTCTGTCTGTACTCTGTGCTGTTGGACAGGCGTTTCCAGCTGGCCTCTTTCTGACTTCCCATACTGTGCGAGCGTCCCAGGTGGGCCAGGCGCTTGCTCGACGTCCTCTCCTCCGCGTCCTCTGAGGCGCGCCCGTGGGCTCGCTCCGTGCTGGGGTGGTGGAAGTCATGGCGCAGGTTCTCCAAATTCAGAGCCCAGGGGCCGAGCTTCTGCCAGTTCACCCTCTGGAAGGCCATGATGCAGTGCAGGTTTCCACCCACCTGTGTTTCAGAGAACAGCTCTTAGTACTGATGTGTTTACTTAAAGAGCCACATTTAATTCGACAGATGTGAGAGGAGGAGAGGAACCTTTTTGGTTTTGCGGCGTTGAATCCCCCTCTCTGTGTGACGAATGTCCAGGTATTCTGGGTTTTGCGTGTTGAGGTCAGTCACAATGTCGAGCCATCTGAGAGGAGAGGTTTCATGTTAGTCCACTCGGCCACAGACTGAAAAAACTCGGCAGAGACTGAACAGAAACAGAGCTTACTTTTTACAGTGAATAGCTGGGTGCTTCCTGCTGGGCTCCCCGATTAGGATCCAGTGCTCCATTTCATTTGTGGGTAGAGGGCCCCTTCACACAGCACAGAGCCACACTCATCAGTTTATACACTCTTAACAGCTGAAACCAGTTCGATTCATTGATTAGTCAATCAATAGAAAGATATTCAGCAACTATTTTAGTAATCGATTGATCATTTTTGCCATTTAAGCAAATACAGTGAAAACATTGTAAATGTTCTCTTGTTCAACCATCTCTATGTCATTTTCTGCTTTTTTTAAATTTTAGACTGACAAAACAAAACAGAAGACAAGATAGGAAATACTTTATTAATCCCTATAGGGAGATTCACAATTGTCCAATAGCTTATTCATGTATTTAGTTAAGACTGAGTCTGTGTCATTGTCCACTGCCTTTGTCTGGGTAGTTAAATAGTCTGGTGGCAGTGGGGACAAAGGATTTTTAAAGTTCACATATTCTGCTTTTTGTTGTTTCCCTTCCTTTAGTGTGTTATAGCTTTTATTTAGCATGTAAAAGTTACAAAGCCCTCAGTCCACGGCAAAGGGGGTTATTCTCTCCCACAAGAAAGTCAATCATCTACATCAAGATGTAACACATTCACATACTGCCCACCTACCGGCTCGTCAGAGCAGAGGCCGGGAAGAGTTTGGTTAGTTTGAGCCCATCACCGTGATGAGAAGATGGGTTTTTTTTGTGCAAACTCAAATTCCCTTTGTGAACAATAAGTGACGGTGCAGATTTACCATTCAGTCGCTTGGTGACAGCTGAATAACATTTTACTGGCATCGTTAGCGTCTTTATTTCCTGACAGCAGACGTTTCCACTTCAGTCAGCACTTTAGCTCATTTCCCACATATATTTAGACACACATGCATTATTAGACAAAAAAATTAAAATATTGATTGTGATTGAAAGACTAAATCCACTCTTATGTCTCACAATAAGCAAGATTTTGTCTGAAAACCCACTTTGAAAACCTTTGGACAAAAGACTAATCAATCATTCACATACATAATCACCTATAATGAGAATAAACTGCAGGGATGTGACTTACCTATAAGCCTTTGCTGCTTTGAGTGGTGTAGCTTCAAAGCCCACTGGGCAGAAGTAGTGGTTCTGGCAGTGGTAGATGTAGGCCATAGACTCATCCTTCAGCCCTTGTGTCAGTTTCATCAAAGCTCCTTCAGCTGAACAGATCAGAGCGGTTATCGCTTTTGTTTTAGCTCCTCACGAGCAGACGTGCAGCTGAGTTTGGCAGCTCAGGGACTCACCTGTTTCTCCTGCTGTCTTGTGTTTTCCGTGTGGTTTGTAGAGAATGTAGGAGCAACCTCGCACTCGGAAGTTGTCATTGATTTGTCTGAACCACCTGGAAGGAAAAGGCACTGATTGAACTGAGCTGCATGAATATCCTGAAGCCGAGTGATTATTTACACAGGCTAAAGGAGCAGTTTGTGTACCGCATCAGAGTGGCGTTTCCAGTGAAAGGACCAAACTTGATTTCTTCAAAAGGCGGCTGAAACCCCAGAATATGCAGAGCCTCCTCCTGAGAGATGGGTGGAAGACTAGCAACACAGGTAAATATACACTTATTAGAAAGTGATTGCAACTTTTGTGCAATATGAACTCATCTCACGTGTCACCAGCTCTGAAGAGAGTGAATCCAAAACAGCTGATTTTATTTTGTCTCATCAACTTGTTTTATGGGTGGTATATGTTTTGCCTGACAGACAGCAGAGTGTTGCAGTGAACGGCTGTTTATCTGGAACTGTAGTAACAACACCTCAGGGGTGCATCTAATCGCCTTTATTTTTCATCATGGTCACTGACAGCTGCAGAGGCTGTGAGGACGACAGCCACCGACCAGGACCATGGCTGAGCTCTTCCCACTTATGTAAAGTGGTGTGATGATATTTTTTTTTAGATTTGAATGTTTCCACAGCCAAAGAACTAATGACTGATTTTATACAAATCAGAGATAGAATCAGTTCAATTAAAAACAACCTCATTGTTTTAATCTTTTAACCTTTTCTTTTATTTGCTGGTCTGAGAGTCTGACACTGAAAGAGAGAAACAGCCTCAACATTATTGTTAAGATCTGTTCAAAGATTTACTGGCGTCAAATAAAGGGATCTGACCTCATTTTGTGTCGAGGAGGAAAACAATGAGCACACTGAACCGACCTAAAGACGTCTCAGCAGGTGAGTTCTCATTGCTGCTTTCAGGACATCAAACCCACTTGAACTGAATTGACTTGAACTCATTTGAATTCAGAGGCTATCTTACTGTCTCATGAGCTGTATTCCTACATGAAATCTGACAGAAGACATAATGTGCTGCTCACCTTCCTGCGCCCAGAGTGCTGTATAAGAAGTTCCAGCAGGACACCAAAGAAGAGATTCCACATGAAGTCTTGTACTGAGGCCGACTGATGCAATACCTGAGAGACAAATCCTCAAAGTAATATCAGTTTTTACAATTACTATTTTTTACTACTACAATAAAGGTTTTACTATAACTCCTGTCCTTGCTCTGCCTTAAAGTGCCACTACACTCTCAGAACACTTTTTTTTTTTTTGCATTTTCAAATACACCTTAAGGTTTCCTGGCTCTGATGCATGTGTATTGTTTAGCCTCTTCATTTTTCTATAAATTATTATCTATAGAATTTCCTAACCGCACTGCTACAGGCAGATGTAAAGCTGACTTCACTGTGCTTTTCCCTTTAAAACTGTTGAGGCAGTGAATGTAACATTACCATCTTCTAAGGTCGAGCACTTTTCTCTGTTTGATCTCCTCCAGTGAGGCATGAGCTGGGACGTCTTGCAGATTTCTGCTGGGTCTGTCTGATGACTTCATCTTCTTGGAGCTGCATTTCTTCACATTGCCTGAAATAGTGTGTTAGTCACTGCAGGATATACCAGGTTTTAAAGTGTCCAGAAATTACAGAACAGATAAATGGTCAAAAAACAGGACTGCAGGAATGGCATCTTTGGGTGATGGCAAAGTTATGGCACATAACTAAAGATTCAGTTTAACTTTGTGACAAAGTGTATAAATTCATATCAAATATTTCAATAATGATATTTTTCTTACTTGTTCTTGTTTTTCTAGTAAGCACAGCATCGAAGTCTGCTGTATCAATCTCCCAGGCCAAAATAGGCTTAGTGTTGCCAGAGGACACTTCCTCCATGTCACAGTCCCCGTCTGATCCCACATGGGCCCCTCCAATTTGACCAGCGCTGAATTCAGCTGAAGATTTGGGCTTCGCCAGCTTGGGCCCATCATCCTGCTTCTTCTGGACCACGTCCCTGGCTGTGTTTGGAGGACAGTACACTGAAGCAGCCTGGTTGAGAAGGGCATAATCGGAGCAGACTGTGTAGAACTTCTCTCGGGAGTGTGTGACTGGGCAGGTCCATGGGAGGTGCAGCTCTGCGCTGGAAGCCCTCCGTACTCTGGCGGCATCCCGGGCGAGGGAGCTGATCAGACTGTGTTCCTCCTCCCCATCAGTGGTCCTTTGCAGCCCTGACGCCTCTGCTGGCCCAGATAGGTTTGCTCCTTGACCTTCTGATGTATTAGGCATTGAACAGCCACTTGTATGATGGGTGAGAGAACTGGCTGAGGCTGATTGTGATGCTGAGGTGATGGCTGTCTCTTCTGGGGATAAAAGGACAGGCATTTTTAGAAACAGAGATATAAAGGGAAGATGTAGAAGAGGTGTGGTGACACAGAGTCCCAACACTGTGGACTCAGGGGACCTCTGATCACATAAACAATCTTTGGACAAGGGTTTTCAAAGTCACAACCCTGACCGTCATTGTTTGAACCAACGACATTAGACAGCATCATACAACATTACCTTTGACCTATAATAAGTCACCTATTACGAGGCTCTTATTATTGAATATTAACTAACATTTCACCTGTGAAGCCGCTATGGTCCAGATGAACACACAGCTACATCAGGGCTGTATTGTAGTTAGCCGATGTCAACACGCCCAGCTGTTACGTTCATTTTTCCATCATACCGTGAGCAATGTCTCACGACAAAACAGGGTTGGGAATTGGCAAAGCATCAAACTAACCAGATATCACTAAACCTGGGTGCACATTAGCCTGGGACCTGTTAAAAATGAACGACAAAGGTCCCAGAACGTCGTCCTCCTGACCCGTATCCTCTTCCTGGGCAGGTTTAACGGACTGTACCATTCTGGGTAACAAGCGGGGTGCGGAAAAACAAAAGAAAAACAATTAAAGCCGGATAATCAATGAAAACACTCAAGGAAACGATAAGGTAAAATAATAAAGTGACTTTGATTTTCAAGGCGACATTTTATTGTGTTTAATTATATTTACTTTGAGAAATCCATGCCGCTTTTTTAGCGCCTACACACCTATGTCAGCAAACAATGAAATGATCCAACAATTCAAACCAATCACAGAAGCGGCAGCTGTGCCTCTTTAAACTTTACTTCACAGCCCGAAGGTAAGTCCGTCCACTTCAGTTCTTTGAAAGCTGAGATAGTAGCTGCGCCTTATTCTGACAACTCTGAATAAATTATGTTAAATTAGCGACTCAGACTTAGTTAAAATAAGTTAAAGCGGTCAAGTATTAGCTGGTAATTGTCATTGCAGCATTGTGAATTTGTTCAGTGCGAACAGTTTCATTGAAATAATGCTATGTTACAACAGAAGACCTCATACAATGTATAATTTATCTGAGGTAAGTCATCCTTTATGTTGGAGAGTGTGCTTCTTGCCCTTTTAGTCTGCCTGAATTTACACTAGTGCAACACAAGAAAAAACACCTGGTAGAAAGAAGAAGGTCCATTACAAAGTTATTACAGGTTATATATACTTGTGCAAGGACCCCTGGAAGTATGGATGGATTAGTGAGCGGGCCGCCCAGAGGCCCCTGGGCCAGAGCTTCTGTTTAAAAGGACTGGTTATTATTTCTGTCAATAAAAAAAAAAAAAAATGAAAAAGATACAATACAGCTCAAAAGACACAAAAATGGCATCAAAAAGATGCATAACAACCACGAAGAGAGGCTAAATAACTACAATGAGATGCAAAATAACCACAAAGAAACAGAAAACAACTACAAACCCATGCAGTCATGTGTGATGTGACTTCAAAGAGAAGGAAAATGATTAACTAATGTCTCTGTGTAGTCACTTTGTGTCTCATTCAGTCTCCGTGTGTTGTTACTACATAGAAGCAGTGGGGACCAATTGCCTTATAATCAGTCTATGCCTGGAACTGTCCCACCTCCAAATTAGACATCCTCTGCCTCATGTCCTTCACCTGTCTGCTCCATCCACACATAAGTTAGTTTTTTCCTCTGTTGGATCACAACATAAAAAAGCAAAATGAAAAACAGAATTAAATGTATTAGAATAAATTAATAAAAATGACAAGTGAAACTCAAGTTGATGCCAAAAACTTGACCTCTAAGAGGTAAATAAAACAGGCCAGACACCACCTGCGTTTGAGAAGGAATAGTTCTTCCTGACCAATAACCAAACAGCCTCTTAAAGACTTAATGGGTTGTTTTGGAAATTTGGATTTTACAGAGAACCATGGCAAAGAAACTGGTGATCATCGACACAGACTGCGGCATAGACGACGCTCAGGCTATCATGATGGCCCTGGCAGCACCTCACGTTCAGGTCCTGGGCGTTACCTGCGTGTTTGGGAACGCAGCCGTGGAGAATGTGTGTCAGAACGTGTTGAGGGTGCTCTCCGTCTGTGAGCGCGAGGGGGTAAGTTCACTGAAGCTGTGTTTAAATGACCCGATGAACTGTAATTACTGTCCCTACCTGAACAGATACAGATGTGGACTCGCAACAATAATCTCACTCATTTCTGTCACATTCAGTTGTTCAGGAGCGGATTTTGATGGATTTACTTTTCAACACTTTCTAACAGTTTTTTAAATCTTTTCCCTCCAGGACAACCCGTGTTAGTTTGTCAGTGCCTTCTAAAACTAAATCTTATTATATGACAGTTTCCTGATCTACTACATCTGTGCTGAAGGTTTGGTTTAGGTACAAAACTATTTGGCTGAGGTCAGAGATAGTGTTCACTGTTAGAAGACCTCAATGTTGACAGGAGATGGGTAATGATTAATAGACCTCCCCCAGAGCATTTTGGAGAAGCCTGCAGTGATAGCTGGTGTTTATTCACCTGGGTGGGGGCGACAGGCACTAAGGACTTGGTGCACAAAGATTTGACCCCAACTACAGAAAACTTGCATTTCCTCAACAACTGAATCGAAAAAGCTTAATTTCTCACCAAGCAGATCGTCTAAAAAAAACGCTGTCTTTTCTTTGTCTCAGAGAAATAAATCAGCTCTTATGTGGACCTGTTTCTCCCAAACCCCCTTTAGGAGAAATAAGAAGCAAAAGAATAGATCAATATCTGAGAAATCAATCCTGTCCAGTTTGAGAATAACAGGGGAAACACAAGAAAAGCAGGAGCTCTTTGCTGCGCTTACAGGCCTTCATTTGATCACAGTCACGATTTGAGATGTTGTGCAGGCTCATTTATAAGCCAATCAAGTTTTCTTTGAGCTTGTTTGAGCTGATTGTTTCAGATAAGTAAAAATCTGAGCTGTGAGAGAAAAAAAGACAATCATAAATTAAACTGAAATTGGACCTGGGCTGAGACGCAAGGAAGGCTTTTCATGTCCACTAACTTGATTGTAAAATTCAGATTTTCTGCTTAATGTTTAACAGCTTACTGCGTCTGTGGTAGTTATCCTGCAGATAAGAAGTGGAGGACAGTTTATTTTAATATGCTGTCTTCCTATTGCTCTCCTTGTTGTTGCCATCTGCTGGGCTGGATCAGTGGAGCAGGTTACAACTAATATTGTGGTAATGGAGAGGTGTGTCCTATGAGACAAGCATAGTGCAGCTTAACAGGAAGAGTTTGAGGGCCCCCCCCCCCATCATTATTTATATAATCCTCTGCTTCTCCAACAATCATAGACTGTATATAAGAACAATGAGCTACAATTACTGATAGTGTGAGAAAGACAAACAGACACAGCTTCATTTATATGAGTTCTTGTTTGACTGCTCATGACTCCAATTGTTTTATTGGCTCATTTACACCCATTTATCAGATGCAGGTGTTGAATTAGTGCAGGCCTGGGACATAGCCAATAGGAAAGAGAATACAACATACACATTTTTGTGGTTAATTATATACTGTAAAATAATAATAATAATTATTATTATTATTAAGCTTTGTGGCTGGTGGAGTGCTTTACTTCCTCACCCTCTATGAACAGTCTACTGTTCATAGTAGTTCATAGTTCCCACTCTACCTCTACCTGTACTTCTGAGCGAGAACAGACTCATATTAGACAGACAGATAGATAGATAGATAGATAGATAGATAGATAGATAGATAGATAGATAGATAGATAGATAGAATACTTTATTTAATCCCTTGGGGAAATTCGGATTGTCCAGTAGCTTATTAATGTATTCATTTAAGATCTGAGTCTGTGTCATGATCCAAGCAAGAGGAACATGTCAACAAATGAGAAATCCACAGTGCTACAGTTCCATACAGAAGATAATAGCTTGGGAACAACAAGTCAGATATTGGCACCGTGACATTGTGGGTCACTTGTCTGAGGGAGCAGGGAGGTTTTCTGGGTCTGTCATGTGGACTGTGTGCCTTTGCTTTGGCATCATCATGTGGTGGGGGCATTATGAGAGTTTAGTGGAGCTGTACTGACTGAGATGATCCAGGACGACCCAAACCAAAAACTAAAATGTGACTGACAAACTTTTTCTTGATGCAGCATGGACAACATTATGTATTATATTGATATTATACATCAATACTCGGCACTGTGAAGAGTGTTTCTACCAGAAATCTTTGTCATATTAAACAAACCTTGTTCTGAATCTTCATCCTCATGTCAGTGCAAACAGGAAGTTAACGGCTGTGGTCATGTGATTTTTTACACTTAAGAGGTGACACTAATTTTATATAGAATAATTATTGTACTTATTCACCTAAAAAAAAGTAAATTTATATCCTGAAAAAAAACGTTCCAATGAGGAAATATGGGCAGTAGGGTTTCTACCTAAACCACAAGAGGGAGCCATCTGATAATGATACAACAAGTCCCACTGACTGAGCAGGACTCTTTGCCCTGCAGATTCCAGTGTTTCGAGGTAGCGCTGGTCCTGTGGTTGGGGTCAGTAACCCATGTAGTGACCACTTTGGAGGAGATGGACTTGGAGATGTGATTGAAGACAAAGATCCACAGTGGGAGGAGAAAATCCAGAAGGAGCACGCAGTCAATGCGATGATTAGGCTGGTGTCTGAAAACCAGAACCAGGTGAGAAACCTCTCTGTGGTCCGTCTGCAGTCCGCTGCTTCCCTCTGATGATGCTAAAAGGTACTAAAAGTTACTAAAAGGTGCCTCCCACAGGTCTCCCTGGTGGCCCTCGGCCCGCTCACTAATCTGGCACTGGCCGTCAGACTGGATCCATGTTTTCCCCAAAAGCTCAAAGATCTGTACATCATGGGTGGAAACATGGAAGGTAATACCGTGATATGATTACAGGGTTTATACTTGAGACATGTGGCCTCGTATAAGTTGCTTTTGTCTTTGTAGGAAAAGGGAATGTGACACTCTGTGCAGAGTTTAACTTTGCAGTGGACCCAGAGTCTGCCTACATTGTTCTTGAGGACTTTCTCTGCCCTACATACCTGGCATCGTGGGAATACTCCTGCAGAAACGCACTGACATGGGTAAGAGGCGTAGAGCTACACAACTCTGCGTAATGACTGTCTCACTTTAAACTGATCTCATTGATCTCTCTTATTCAGGAGTTCTTTGAGGAGTTGATCAATCAGGATGCACCTGCTGCACGCTTTATGAAGACGATAACATCTAAGTGCTGGGCCTACTCCAAAGAGGCCATGAAGACGAGGAGAGACGTGTACTTCGGCCCTGGCTTCGTCTCTTATGACGCCTATGCAATGGCAGCCTGCATTGACGGCAGCGTGGTAACAGAGAGCATCGAGTGTCCTGTTCGTGTGGAGCTGCAGGGCTCCATGTGTCGAGGCATGATGGCACTAGATCAGACACATACGCTGAAGAAGAGTCACAGTGTATTTGTTATGTCTAAATGTGATGTTGCCAAGTTTAGTCAGCTACTAATGGAGTCTCTGAGACAACCATGTAATAAATAATCTGGGCAATAGATATATAGATACGCAGATGTGAGAAATAATAGGAAAAACCTAAAGCCTTGAGAAACATAGAAATGTAGATGCCTCCACACAGGGCAGGAGGGCTCGCTCAGTGGTTTATGAACGTGGTGTCAGTCATGTTATAGCCTTCACCTGAACACCTGTGGGAGATTTCGGAGCTCAACACCAGCATCATTAAAGCAACAAATGAGGTAATAGCTTTCAGCAGAGTGGTGTTCATCCCTCCAGTGGAGACTCCAAAGACTTGGAGAATATAGGCCAACAAGCACTGAAGCTGTTTTTTCTTTTCTTTCTGTCATTTGTCACCAGTTTTTAAATGTATAGATGAGCTCAGAAAATAATAAAAGATTATTTCCTTCCCTGAATCAAAATGTTTCAGTCTTATTAAATAGAACAAGTTGAAAAGTGAGGTGCTTGGCTGAAATCTTTTTTTAAACCCGCTGACAAATGGAGGCTCTACTATTAAATTAAAATAATATGAAAACCTCAAACGTATTAGTATTCTTGAATCAATGTCTCACTCGGGCTGTTAATCGCGATTAATCGCGTGATTGTCCAAAGTTAACTCGCGATAAATCCAACTTTTTTTCTATTTGTTCTCTAAATGTATCTTAACGGGATCGTTTTCAAATTTTTATACTCTTATCCACATGGGAGTGGACAAATATGCTTGCTTTATGCAAATGTACGTTTATTAGTATTGCAACAATCCAAAACAATGACAAATACTGTCCAGAATATTTTCCAGAATAACCTCAAAGGTACTGACGGCAGGCTTTGAGGCTCAACTTTCTTTGGCCACCTCTGCGGGGTTTGTTTCTGCTGCCATCATGGATTATTATAAGACCATCCACAACGTTAATGCTGCGTCGCTTCCCGATTGCCCAAACTACGGGGCGGCTCGAAGGTCATATTCACGGAAAGTGCGTGTTAAACGCGCGTCAAAAAAATTAGTGGCGTTAAAAGGAATTTGCGTTAACTCGTTCTTATCGCGTTAACTTTGCCAGCCCTAATTCTCACACAAGGCTTTGATATATTTGTCTTGTCTGTGCTCAGTTCGCTTGGTTCCCGGTCTTTGGGATATCTGCGGTGGGCAGGCGCAGGGCCGGCTCTGGGCCGCCAGCCCGGCGCAAAGGAGGATGGATGCTTCACTGGAGAAGCAAACTCGCTCGTCATCTGAACGTCTGCACATCTGCATCTGTAAAAACTGCTCAGGTTATCAAGCTGCATATACTTCTTAAACTGGACTGATTTTAGGGTTAACACAAGTGACTTTTTTTTACTTTTACTCTAGCTAATACAAATATTTTTGTGTCTTGACATGGATTACTCATGGGAGTTTTATATTGGCGTCCATCAGCTCATGACAGGATGAGAGACCATGGTTTCACCTCAAGCTGATTTTTATTTTATTTATTTTTTGGTACAAACTGTGTTTGTTTCCAAAAAGAAAACCCAGGTGTGACCGGCACCTCTTTATGAAACATATATTTTTAATTTAATTATGACATTATAAAGCCATATGTGGAAAACTGTTTTTTAATTTCGAGTGTTAATTTTCCATATTTCCGTAGCAACTCTACTCTTCTGCAGTGCACCTTAGTCTTTTTAAACACTGAAATGGAATGAAATAACAAAACAAGACGTTTTGCAGAAATCCTTTATTTAAATTTGATGGCAAAAAAAGGGCACCATACAAACCTCAAACTTAAGTATTTCATTACTTGACCAATTTGTTCTCACAGAAGGCTTTGATAGCTTCAGGGCTGAGCCCACTTTTTAAATGGGGTTTTAAAAGCTTTCTGGGCCTTTGATGTTTTTAAGTCAGATTATGAAAGATCTCTGTTGCCAAATAAAACAGCGCAATTTAAATTCAAATTTTGATTCATAAGAAACCAATATGATGTAAAGTGATTGTGAAAACAGGATATGGCTTAAAATAAGACATCTGTTCCAACATTAATACTGATCTTTAGAGATTCTGCGCCATGTTTGTATCTTTGAGAAGTAATGCAGCACCACCAGCCTTTCTATATCAGCAAAATGTCTGCACTGGCATTAGCATACCATGCTATCAACATTTTTAATGTAGGGGCATCTGTTAAAACAAATCCAAATAAAAGTTAGCATTTCTGGCCCCGTGAATAAAAAGCTGCAGAGAACTAAATTGCAGGGTTGGTAACCTACAGCACTGGGCTACCAAACGTGTCAAGTAACATTGCTTTCTGTTGGGATTCTCTGATTAAAAAATAATCTAATTTAGCGCACAGAGTATATCAAATCCTTGACATGCCTCTGTTAAGTGCCGTCATGTGCTGTTTAATTGCCGTTGTCAGGGGAGCTGGGCCAGGGTTCAGAGCTTCGCCTGCTCAGGGTGGGGCGCCACATGCTCCACGGGTTGTAGGTCCGACTCATCTCGGTGGAAGCTGGGGGTGACGGGGTCGAACTGTTCACCAGATCAGGCAGAGTTGTTGTGTTGGTAGTTGGAGCAAAAGGGTGTAAGGCTGAATCTGCACTTGTCGACCAAATGGAGCTGCCGAATGGTGTGGTTGTAGACCAGGGATTGCGGGTGTTGCCCAGGAGTGACTGAAAAAAAAAAGAGAAGTTTCACAGTAGTATCATGAACAGGAGGGGGATCTGTGAACTACATCAAAACCAACAAGGGATCTTACTGCAGTCGGGGCGGTGGGTGAGCTGGAGCTGCTGGGCCAGGAGTGCAGAGATTCACTGTTTGGTATGTCCCAGATGGACGAGGGTACAGTGGGGAACTCAGGCCAGTTTTGCTGAGGCTCAGATGATTTTGGGAGATTCATTACACTGAAAACTAAAAACAACACACACATACAGCCAGTTAACCATGAACTGTCACACCAGTTACTCTACATTCTTGTCTTCTGTTTGTTATCAGCCTGTGAGCCACTCAGGTTACCTCCTGTCAGGTTGAAGGAATTGTTGGGCCCAAAAGCAGAGAACGAGTTGGCAGAGTGGTAGTTTGGACTGCTGGCTGTGTCAATGGGACTCCATAATCCAGAGCTATGGGAGACAAAGAAACATATTCAGCTGGGATCATATGTTGATGTCATGTCTGGATGTGTAGTTTGTCTTTTTCTCACATTACCTGTCAGAGCTATCACTTTCCACTGATGTCATGTGTGCCAGACTCTTTCCTTGGCCGTCAGTTTTACCTGGGCCAGAGCCGCCTGATGAGACGATTAAAATGTCAGTGTAGTGTGAACAAACCACCATGAGAACAATGTACGCACTCTGATCAACTGTGTCTTGTTAAATATTTACCTGGGCTTTTGTCATAACCTGCAGCTACAGCAGCAAACGTGGGGTTTCCATTTTTGCCTGGGAGTGGAGAGGCCGCAGACAGTTTATTTCCTGGGGCCTTCTTCTGGTGTCCCTCACTGCAAATATGTCAGGAAAACACAAACAATCTGGATTAGGTTTAGGTGTAGTTAAAAATATAGTTTACCATAATATGATGATTATGGTTTTAAAAGGGTTTTAAAAAAGGGCACAGATCTCGGTGTCATCTGTATAACATTAGTAATGAACCAGTGAACATTTGTGCCAGATGTAATGAAATTCCCTCTGGGTGTCATTCATGTTGTTGGAAAAGGATAAAATGCTTTAATGAAATAATTATGAATGAAATAATGATGTTGGGGAAATGGGAAGACCTGACATGTTTGACAGCTTTTTATGAAGTGGACGTGAGCAAAAATGTTTCATTAGTGATGTTAAGTTGTGCACTGGACCAAGCAGATACCTGTTACTGTTGAGTACGCTGCTGTAGGTGCCTCGGGACAGTAAGCCGGGGGAGGTCGGTGGAGGGGAGCCGGTCCCGGCTGTGGCAGATCTCTTCAGAAAAGGGTCTGCGTTTATAGTCTGGAGGGAGATCTGCTGAAGACTATCTGCCTCTGCTTGAGGAGGACAGGAGAGCACTCAGTGAATATTTGAAACAGACACGAGAGGGACAGGCACCAGACATGCCAGGATGGTTTCAGGCCTCGACTTACGGATGCTGTTTTTTGAAAGAGGTACATCCCACTCTGGAGAAGCAGAGTCCTTCTCGCCTTCAGAGCTGTTGTCCGAGCCGCCGGACAACAGTTTGAACAAAGCAGGACGCCCGTCCTCCAGATTCCCATCTACTGCCAAAAACAAACATGTCAGACATATTTGGTACTGAAACACAGAGCAAAGTGACGACATTAAGAACCAAACTCACATCTTTGTTTCTGCAGAGGTTTTGTCTTTGGGATGTTGGTGAGAAGAGCTTTGGATGTGAAGCTCTTGCGCTGTTTGTTCTCCAGTGGTGTTACATATGGCAGCTCCAGAGAACTGAGGACAAGACATATTTGTCAAAACAAGGGCAGAATAACAGACAAAAATGACTCGCTGTAACTTTTAATTCAAAGCAAACCTGGATTTTTCTGCTGGGGTCTCTTTCTTTGTGGTTCCTTGTTTCTTGGTTTTGGGCTTAATTGAGAAAGTTGAAGTTTCTTCTTTCACATTTCCAGTGGTTACTGTCCTTCCTTTCTTTTTCACTGGTTCCTGGAGGAAATGATGGGAAACATCATTTTTTTAAACAGATGAAGACAGAAAGAGAGCTGATGTGAGTTGGACTCTGACATTATTATTGACCTCTCTGATGTTTGTCTCCACATCTGGGTTGGAGGTCTCTGTAGTCGTGGAGGAGCTGTCGTCGTTGTCTGCCAGGTTATCTTTGAGCTCGTCTCCCTGAGTCTTTCCTGTTGATTTTTTCTCTTTCTCTTCTTTCTTCCTCTGGGCTTTTGTTTTACCCCTCAGCTTCCCTTTGGCTTCCAACACTGCAAACAATACGAGCACTACTGTCAATTCCCTTAATGAAAACTAGGATGAAGAATTTGTTGTTGACGTTTTTCACAACAAAAACGAGACTGACACTAAATAAAAATGACCTCTGAAAACAAGAACTTTGATGAAATGGATATTCTTTGTCAACAAATAAAAACTAAATGATGATGTGAAAGATGGACAAATGGACATGTTTTAGTGCAGTGTTATTAAGCAGCCAACCTCTGAGTGACACCTGTAACCATGGCAACTACACAAAGAAGGTGTCAGCTGCTGAAAATTTGATGAACATGTCACTAATGACTAAAACGAACAAAAATCAAACAACTAAAATTAGACTAAAACTAACGTGTTTCTGTCAAAAGACTAAACTGAATCTAAATCAGGTCCCAACATCAACACCACTGAACACCTTCTAAACCAGTGGACGGTGCTGTACGAACACGTGTGTACCTTTGTGTTGTATGGACTGAGAGCTCTGCTCCTGTAGAGCCTCGGCACTGAGGGAATCTGGACGGTCGAGGTCGCTGTCCATGGCTCCTATCAGGTTGGCATATTCTGTATCCTCAGGGCAGAGGACTCTGTGAGGCAGCGACGACCCGGCTATCATTTGACTCTGGAGGTCCAGCGGTTTGGTGCTCCGAGCCTTGCGGTTGGTTAGCTGGCAGGCAGCTGAAGGACCTTCCTGGCCTGAGGTTGTACTTCCTTTGGTGAGCTGGGAGGAAGTAGCTTGCATAGGTGTGCGGCTGAAGGCGATCCTGGACCTCTTGTCTTGGCTGTCTGAGTCTGATAAGGTGCGACTGTTGGCCTGTCGGCCCACGGCTCGCGCTGCTCCGTTGCTGGACGCATATAATCCTCTGGAGTTCTGGGGTGAGTCGCTGTAATGACAGAAAAGTCTCTTAAGCTACACTGCACATGTTACATCTGTGCTCTCCAGACACCTAAATCAACCTTCTATCAATCTCTTCACCACTGTATTATGTGGTATTCATTTGTTTTTGTCCTCAATTTCCTCTAAATTTTTTTTTTTTTTTAGATCTGCTGGGAGTGACAGTCTTTGTTAAATTTGTACCTAAACCTAAGTTGATTGTGACATCAGTAAAGTTACCTCCATGATGCTATGGGCCCTCACACACTGAGTTGACCTCACAGAAGTAGAGCCACCAAAAACATGATTAAATGTCTTGGTTGACTGGTTTGGTCCAGTCTGTGGTTTGCTTCTGGATAAAAGACAAATATAAGGATGGAGGCTGCAGGTAATAAATGAAATCAATCATTTGCCTGTCAGACAACTCTCTCTCACAGTCAGCCTCAGATTAAACAGGCAAAACAGCTGAACAACCAGTGATAGGGTCAACTGGTGGTTACAGCTCCAGACATGGCAAAAACTGTGAGCAGTGGTTATCCACAGACACTTCACCATAGTCCAAGAGCAGCTGATTGTCCTCTCTGTGAGTCAGAGCCCTGTCAACACACCTAATCAGTCAGAATGACCTCACATCACTCACAGTCTTCTCAGAGACAATTCAAGAACAGTTACAGTGTAAATTTAATATTTGTGTGGTGCTCCAAAATCTAGGTCTTCATCCACATTAGTTCCAGAATATCTGATTCAGTAATGATATTATTGGGCTTGGTAAGCAGGTCATAACTGACAGGATGTTGATGTTTTCCATGTTTAACTTACTTTGAATCACTGTGAATTTGCACAATGTCCCTGAGATTAAATGGTCTCCCAGTCTCCAAGGTGGAGTTGGATTCGACAGACACACGTCTCTTGAAGGGCTCCCAGATGCTCTGAGCCTCCAGGTACGCCGTTGCAATCACCAACAGAAACATGGAACTGCAGAGACAAACAAACAAAAATAATCAACTGTGAGTTAAGGTGAAGTTTTAGAATGTAACAGGGTCGTGTTTCAGTGCTCCTGGTGCTGTCTTAATGCTGCAGTGCTGCACAGAACGACACTTACCTCATAATGAGAGATACTATGATGTAGAGCTCCAGCTCCCAGCTTGGTCTGGGCAGGGTCTCTGCACATGCAGCTAACATGTGGTAGGGTAAGGAGGCGTTCAGGACAAACACAAATTCAGAGCCTCCACATGTCACTAATTTCAGCTCCCGGATCACTCGAGATGAAGTGAAGTCGGGTGTAAACCTGTGAGGAAAGGAGGGAAATGTCTTTGTTCAAAAAAAAAAAAACCTGAGATGGACCTGAGGTCTAATCATGTGTGACACCAAGTAGGACTTTGAATCACAGTCAGAGAGCAGAGTTGAGTCAGGAATCTGTGAACCTGTCAGCATCAGGATGTAGTCTATGGTCTAAAAGAACTAGTTCAACAGTCTTTTCAATCTGCCCAGCGACTGCAAAGTGTGCGTGCAAAGGTTTGAAACGCCTTTTGTCTGGACTAAAACAGCAACTGTCCTACTACTGTTAAAATGAACACAGCTGAGGTGAGGCATGCAGAAAACCTGTTTGAGAAAGCAGTGGCTCTTATTTATTCAAACGGAGTCATGTAGTAAACATGCAGTGGATGGGCCTGTGTGTTGTTAGTTGGTAGCACCCAGGCAGAGTTTACCTTTTTCAAGTAGGAAGTTAATGGTACAACTTTTCTATTTTCTAACCAATCAAGTAGCTGATGCTTCGTAGATACGAGGTCAAACTGTTGTCTGAGGTCATGAGACTTTTTAAAGCTGGAGACACAGATATGTTTACTAATGATCAGATATCAAAGCAGAACTGTTGTGACAGTGACAGTAATGAAAAGAACAGGTACAATTGACAATGTTAGTAATCGCATCATTTCATTTTGGTGTGTCAGTACCAGGCCCTGCTATTGTGTATGAAACAGGCAGCATTAATGTGTGGGACACTGAAATACAACAAAGCCATGAGAAGCAGGTGGTGTTGTTGCTGGCTCCACCTGTGCTTTTCCTGCAGTGATGAGTCAGAATGTCTGCTGTGAGAAAACTCTGTGGCACAATCAAACTACACTGAACAAATATATAAATGCAGCTCTTTTGTTTTTACTCCCATTTTTCATGAGTTTAATTTAAAGATCTAAGATTTTTTTCTAACCCCACAGACGGCATCTTTTTCTCGAATGTTCTTCACAAATGTGTTTAAATCCATGTTAGTGAGCATTACATAATCCGTTCACCTGACGGGTGTGGCATATCAAGCTGCTGATTACTGCACAGGTGTGCTTTGAGCCGGTCACAATAAAAGTAAAAACTTTAAAATGTGTAGATTTATTTTGAAAAGAAGACATTTATTAGGCACTGAACTGTGTGACCTGGGCTACAGATGTGCTTTTTTTTAGGTCATAGATCAGAAAACGAGTCAGTATCTGGTGTGACCACCATCTGTCTCATGTAGTGCGAACTATCTCCTTTGTAGAGAGCTGATCAGGTTGTTGATTGTTGCCCTGCTCCTCTTCAATGGCTCTGCTGCGTATTGGCAGGAAGAGGAACACGCTGTTGTGCAGGCAGATCTGGAGCATTCCAAACATGCTCAGTAGGTGACATGTCTGGTAACTATGAAGACTACGCAAGAACTAGGATGTTTAAGCGTCTTGTTTACATCAAGCTGCAACACGTGGCGATGGCAGCAGATGAATGGAATGACGATGGGCCTCTTGTGCACTGCTTGATTTGATGTTATCACTTTGCCATTATCAGTGATCACTGCACTGGTGCTAACGTTTATAATTTAATGTGCAGTATATAGTGTTGAGCTGCAGTCAGACCAAAATCCATTTAGCAACATTTACTTGTGCAGCGTGGTCAAAAGCCAGCGGGACAGGAAACTGGGAAGGTTGTAAACATTAACTGTGAGAGATATCGAGCTAAAACAACAGCAGCCCCCACAGTTATAAATTACACTGTGTTTTATCAGATGTTTTACTGTCATTAACTTCACTTACTACACCTAAACAACACCCTGCTTTCTCCTGCACTTATAAAACAAGAGGATTTCCTGAATATTAGGTCAGTCCCACCCTGTCTCTCTGATTGGCTGGACCTGGACAGCCTTGCAATCTTCCATGTAATGAGTCTGAACTCTGCTGTGTGAAGGAGGTCAGTCCTATTGTCGAAAACATGGTCTGACTGCACCACTACTTCTAAGCCACACCTCTAACGCCTCAGAGAAGTGCTTGAATCAGCTGTTAGCTCCCACTCTTGGCTGTATCCAAATACTACTCGTGTTCAGTGGGTATATAAGTATGATATCTAACTGTAAAATGCATCATAAGCAGTTATGCAGTCCACTGAGGAGTCAAAAGTGCTGGTATGATAAATCTGATTACTTGTCATGACTTGCAGCTGTCGTGTGGCCTTTGGAAGCGACGAGCAAATGAGTGGGCAAGCTGCCAGAATGTGTTAGTTTACAGCAGGTTAGCTAATCCCAATCAGAAAAACAGACTGTGCAGTTGGTGTGACTTTATGTTTGATACATTGACCAGTGTACAAATGAAATGCTGTGCACATCCACACACACGTGTCCTCTGTTATACTGGCTGATTAGACCTCTGCTGGAGTTGAAGATGGACAGAGCTGTGCTGTCTTCATCACAGCACACATTTTGGCATGTAGTTGGAAAAACACATGGCTGAGTGTCTCAGTAAATCCTGACAGTGAACCAGCTGAATGGAACTCAGTTGTCATTAATTTGATTATTAACACTTGTGCTTTTCCTGCTGCCACATGTCAGAATGTCTTCTGTTGTGAAAAGGGCCTGTTCTGTCCCAATAAGAAAGATAAAAAGCGGAAATAGTGACAGGTGCAGGTTAACAGTGTGTTCAAACCCACACGCTTCTGAGAAGAGGTCTGAGCAGGTAAAATATGTGGAAACATCTGTGGGGCTGTCCAGAGGGGAAGTAGGGCTTTAAAACACTTCACTTCAAAGGGAAAATGAAAGAGCTAATTTATCAGTTCCTTTACAATGTAAACAATGTTTTTTTAATAGGTACAGTAGTCTAGCTCACGTTAGCCTAATATTCATATAGCAGGAGAGCAGTGGTGACACTTTATCTAGTGGCATTTGAAAGCACTCAACAGGCAGATATCTATGCAGCGGTTGAGCGCTTTCTTATTTTTAAAAATGACACTTTTGCTGTCAGAATGATGAAAGCTCTCACAGGAAGCCAGCAGGTGACAGTTTTAATACTGATGTCAGTGGGAAACTAACTTAGAGTCACCTACAGCCACGTCAATGTGTTTGATTTAGGACACTATTCCTGATAATGAAAGAGGAATCAGGAATCAGACCTTATAGCTGAAAACATGTCAGTGTATTTAATCTGAGCTGGCATCACTGACTGTTGAGTAAAACCTGGTTACAGAAAAATGTCCTGACTTGAGTATTTGTGGAAAACATTGAAGTATTTTTTAATTTGTAAATGAATAACAAGTGATGATGAAAAGTGAGGCCTGAGGGGAGCAAGCAGAGGCTGCAGAGACACAGAGAGCCAATTCATCCTCTTACTGAAGGCTTACTCAGCCAGAGAGGCTGAGGACAAGTATTAATAGAGCTTGTGGCTGATGAGGAGAGTGCACACACACACACACACACACACACACACACACACACACACACACACACACACACACACACACACACAGAGAGAACATGTAGCTGTTTGTTCACTTACAGTATGATGAGGTCTTTTGAAGTATTTGGCTTAAGTGCAAATTCTTGACAATTGAGAACTTTGAATCCATATCCTTCACAAGCTTGTCCGTTGATTTCTGCTGATCTGATGGTGATGGGGAGCAGGCCTGTGTTCTCCACTCTGAAGGTTCTTTTTAGAGTGAAGTTTGGCTCTTTGACTTTTGTCTCTGAAATAAATCAAGGGATTATAATTAATGGATAATAGTTAGTTTCAAATAAGAGAATGAGTAAAATGTAGAGACACAGGAGAGTGTTTTATGCATTTTTTAGAGGTACTGTATGAGTTTGTGTGCAAAAATCCTTAAATTTAGTATTAGTGAGATTCCAGTCCTCAACAGAATGCTTTTATTTTGTCACTCTGAGTGAATATGTAGTGGTGTGTATGTTGTTGCACAGGCCATTTTAACTTTCTTCAAAAGCCTGTGTGGATTTAGCATGCTTTTAGTTTGAAAGGTAGAGGACAGAACTTGAGGATTAGTATATGTATGAGAAAATATGCACTAATGCAGAGCTGGTACACTTTCTATAAGAACAACTGTGGTTGAACAGGAAGTTTAGCATTTCTTTTATTTTTCTAACTGGATGTTTTGCACTTCTGCTGGCTTTACTTCCTATTTTTGTTACAGGGTTAAGGCACACCTTTTCTTCACTCTGCAAGGAATGATGTTAACTTAAATGTAAAGCTGACTTATTGATATGACTGTGCTTTGGAGCCAAGGTTGTCCTCATTTTAATAATTACATTTGCTCATTTTAAGGGGAAGTTGTTGGTCTGTTTGTAGCCAGGATCATCAGTGTAGTGTTGAGACCATGTTGGTTTGAGGTGTTACTCTACTTGTGATGTTACAGAGACACAGACAGTGTTTATACAGGAGGAGGAGGCACTGAGATTGTTTATGGAGAGAGTCCCTGTGAATGCATCTGTGCTGTTTGTGTGATCTTTGTCCAAAACACAACACAACACAAACTTAGACTCACTCCATGTGCATAAGAAAATATTGATAGAGAATCGCTAAGATTAACAGAAATGTGTCTCAATGCATAAAAGCAGGTATTTGATTTTATTTCCTTCTGGTTTATCTATATTTTAGAATATGGAGCTGTCACACGGAAAAATCATTTGTCCTGAAAAAGAGCTTCACATTCCTCTAACATGTTCATACAGAATAATCACAGTTCTGCTACCACTCAAGAATTACAATGCAACAGGAAATGTAGACTTTCAATGTATTAAATCTATCTGTGCTCTTGGTGTAGAAATTGTTCAGCTTAATTAATAGGCTGATGTTAATTACTGATAAAATGTGTGTCTTACTATTTATTGAAATGATAAAAAAAACGTATCTATGTAGCAAGAAGTACGTGTTCTAAGAATACACTGATATTCTTGTGCTCATATTGTATCTGTTGAGACTTTTTGGGCCTTAGCAACACAAACTCACTCTCTGTGCAGTCTTTCAGAAGGGCCTCAGTCATCTTAAACCTCAGCGAGCTGCCTTGTCCCGGAGGCTTCCCTGCAACTTTCAGGCTCTCCGTCGTCCCTCGTCCGTGGAGCATGATTGTGTCAATCACAGTCAGATTATTCCTGAACAGATTTCCAGAGAAGCAAATGATGTTAGAAGAGAAACACATATTCACTACAGGGACTGTTTGGTTAGTTACATCAAAAGCTGACATTACCTGACTATGAGGAGGGAGGAGACACTGTGGTTGCTGATGGGAGTGAACCTCACGCTGAATGACTTCACTTCACCAGGCAGCAGGAGGAGGTTGTACACAAAGGGTCTGGTTGAGCCCTCTACGAACCCAGTGCTGGTCTTTATTAAGGATGTCTGCCAAACAAACAGAGGGTCTGTTAGAGTCAAACAGCTTCCACATGCTGCCTCAGCTGTGGACAAGAGGAATGTGATTATGCCAACCAGCTGATTCTCTAAATACTGACTAACGCTGAAGTCAATCGTGACTCCTGTAGCACTCACTTGATTTCTGTGAACCTGGAACTCAAAGGTGTTTGTGTCGATGTTGATGTTTGACAAATTTCCTAATGGAAACCTGCGAAATGGAGTTTGAGAAGTTAACTGTCAAAGTTAAGAGGAGGGGGTAAGGAACAAAAACGCGCAGGGTTTTGTGGAGACTTTTCACCTGTCAGCCAGTTTTCCAGAGAACACTGAGGGGTTGGGTAACAAGGCCAAGGGGAGAACTTGGACGTAGACGGGGACGTCGGCAGGATTCTGCAGAATCACCTCCTCATCCTGCAGAGTAACACAAAGATTTGCCACCTCATTTTAGAAAACGGAGCTTTAACAGCACCTTAAATCATTCCCGGGTGTATCACTGGACATGTAGGAACAAGAGGTGGATTGTTTGTACTCACAGAGGAGCTGTTTGTGTTGGTCAGAGGGAAGGTAATTCGTTGTGACGAGTTGACCAGTGAGGGCCAGGTCAAGTGTGCTGTGATTTTAGCTTGCACGTTTTTCTGCAGGTCTGTGTTGACTTCAAAAACAGCTTCAATCCTTTGGCGAGAAAAGAAACGTCTTGTGAAAATCTTTAAACTGTTCACCAAAGAGGACCAAGTAACTTCACAGTGAAATCTGATAACCAAAGTCAAAGATCAGTGAATCCCTAATGTGTTTACTTGTGTCCTGCACGCTCTTTCAGCTCTTTCCATCGTCTGAGAAGCTTCTGATGAAGATCCACATCAGCGTCCCAGATATCCTCCTGTAACGCCAGCCCATGAGGCTTGGACTCAGCTGTGGAAGAAAAACAACAAATTGACCATTCAATTTGGATTTGGATTCCATTCAGATGGCATTAGCTTTACAGAGGGAATAAAATATTGACTGTGTTCCTCAGTTATTTAACCCAAAGTTCTGGATGGCATTTTAAACATGGCAAAATAGGAGTGGGGAGTCCTTGGGACAAATCCAGAAAGAAAGCCAAGCGTGGGTCTGGAGAGAGAGAGAGGTGAAGGAATACTGTTTGAGGTGAATTTGAGTCAAATTCGTAATACTGCTCGGTGTCATAACTCAATCAAATCTGAACACAGACATGAGGCACATATTAATATCATTCAGTGTGACTTTCACCTGCTGAGGGTATCATTATCCCCCATGTTCATTGCAAATAAAAGTCCATAAACCCTCTTAGAAATTGCAGAATTAAGACATTACTTGTAACTGCAGAACCTGCCTGAGAATCATCAGTTTTTAAGTTTCCTTCAGCATCAAAGTGATGCAGTGATATTTGTCTGTACCTCCATGGTTACATCGCAAACAGGATCTGTTAATAGATAGTTTAGCATTTTTTTATTTGCTAAAATGTAAACAAATAAAGGCTAAAAAACAGGAATTAACCCGAATACCTGTACCTGTAGCTAACATTACAACAGTGTATCTGATAGGCTTTAATGGGGCTTTTTTCCTTTTATTGGTGTTAGAATGTTTCCATCTATCAGATTATCAAACCTTTTTTGGTTTCCATCAATTTCACACTGAGCTGATTAAAAAAAGAAAGAAAATCAGAGGGAGAAGCAGCTGCTCTTCCTGTGGAAAAAAAACTCTGAGATCCACTATAGAATACATGGATGTTGCTCCAGACAGGATAGTGGGTTTGCCAAAAAACAGTAATGGTTGTAATTATTACAGAGTTGTGGGTGAAAGATTACCCAAATACATCACACTGACCAGGGCAGGTGACATAAAACCATCCCACCTCTGCTAGAGGAATAAATCCAGTCTGAATGGGGCTTAATTTGCATGAAATTTGAATGTTACACACACACTCCAAAAAAAACCAAAACTTACATTTAAGCACAAATGGCAGCCCCACATAACAGTGATCACCACACTGCAAGCTGGCGTCAAAATAAATATTTGCCACCTGGAAAAGATGGAGAAATTAAATAAGTTCATGTCTATAAGGAGAAATGTGTCTCGCTGATTGAGCTCCCTGAGACGATCCTCTACCTTTGATTTACGTCTGGGCTCCAGCTCGTCTTTGTTGTTGCGGAGCCGTTTGTAATAAAAACGTATATCTTCTGTCAGGGAGCGGATCTGCTGCAGCCTCACTTTCTGTGTGAAAGAGCTCTGTATGCTGAAGCTTTGATGAACAACTTTCCCCTGAAGGAAAAAAACATATACGGACATGTCAAGACTTATTACACCTCAAGCATTTAACAGGAAGGTACATTCACACTTTTCGTTAGCTTCTGCCTGTTGACAGTGAGGGACAGGTGTGAAACCTCATTCATGAATCCATCTTGATGTTACTTACTGGAAATGAAAGTGGTAAAACGATGTGTTTGGGGGAGCTGTTTAAGGTGCCCACTGCGATGAGAGCTTTCACTGGGATGGTTAATATCTGAGGGAACAGGACAATTCACGTCAGCATTAGACTGACTGCTGGTTGTGTATTCCTTCCTAAAACCACATGACTGGTCCTACCTCATAATCTGTGGTTATGTGTATGGCTCCATCGTACATGCCCTCCAGTGCCTTGGCCACCAGTGTCACTCTGAATGCTGCATAATAGCCAGATGCTAATATCACCTTTGCAGAGAGAAAAACAGAAGATTAGTTTAGAGGTTCTTTTAATGTAAAGCAGAGATTCTCAACATCAGGAAGCTGCCGGCTGTAAAGTGCCGTCATTTTTGCATTCAACATTAATTTCGTGACTTTGAAATAACAAAGTTTTATCTTCAATCTGATCGGTTTTGAGATACTGTGGGTTAAAGGTTTCATATCTGAAATAGCAAAACTGACATATAAGTGTAGTGAAGTAGGTAAATAACAGGTATCCGTAATCAAACAAACAGTTCAGTCTTAGTTTTAATCAAAAAAAAAAAAGTATTAAATACCAAAGAGAGGTATGACATATGATATCTGACCATAAACAATTCAACAGCATGTTTCGAATTTAGACACTAAAATGAACTATTCTCAAAGATTTGAACTGAAAACAATTTATAAACTTTAACCAACCAAATTTAATTCATAACTAATTGAGAAAGGTTTTGCTGTCAGTTTCTGCTGATTTTTTCCCTCCCTCTGTCTCATGTTCAGTCCTATGATCCACGGGTCTTTCTTCTGATCCCTGCTTCATTTCTGCCGTTTTGCCTGGTCAAGCTGGAGTCATCCCTGTCAGGGCCTGAGCTCTGATTGTTGTTGCTGACATCACTGTGTGTTAGCTGCAGTGCTTGCATCAGAAACAGACACAGTCCCAGCCAGAAGCGCATTAGCGAGTTAGCATCACTGCGCTCTGCAACGTGTCAGCTAGAAGCCCTACTTTACTTCTGATTCCTATATATAAAGAAAAAACTTCCTCTTCATCTGTGTCCTCTACTCAAGTAGTCATATCAACTTGAGTTACTCAAAACATAAACATTAGCATGAGCTGTGTTGCTAATCTTAGCAGTCATAGCTAATGGTAAAAATAAGTCTCATCTCTGTTGGCATCATAACAGTAGTATTTACATATTCTCTGATAAAATCATCATCAAAATATAAAATCATCTAACAGTTCAAAGCGTCTGCTTGTGTTTTTTTTAGCTCAGCACAGTAAAGAAAATGAACAACATCCTGTGTATATTCAAGGAACTGAACTTGTTTCTTTCTTCAGTTTTTTACCAATACAGAAGAGTAAAAACAAACCTACACAAAATGTGAATTAGTTGTCAAAGAATATTGAAATGTCATGTGCATCTGATTGGTGACACTGCTTCCCACTGACTCACCTTCCTACTCCAGTGATAGAGTTTGGAATTTCTACCAAATTCACAAAGTCAGAAGCAGCTTTGTGCTGACACTGTGGCTCTTACTGTTTTGTGATGGGAGGCTGAAGTGTTCTGCAGCTCCCTCAGGCGACTCAGGGCCACGGTTGTGTTTCCTTTCTCTGTCTTCAGCAGCTCCATGGAAAGACTGTCTCCTGTGACCAGCCAGGACTTGATCTCCAACTAAAGCATAGAAAGTAGTGTGAAAAGACAAGAAACAAAAAAACAAAACAAAAAAAAAACAGTATAATGCTTGCTGAGATTTCTTTTGTCCTTTTGCACAATGTGTGACTGCACTCTGAGCTGCTGAAACACTGTATCAGCTACCATTGTGGAAATGAATATATTAACATAAACAATGTTGCAACATGATGAAGTTTTACTCAAAATGTTGAACGCACAAGTCAGCATGTTCTAAAGATTGCGTAAACATGCCTTACTCAATGGACTGAAGAGCATATTGGCCAATGAACAGGAAAGACAATGACTGAACTGTGGCCAGTTCTTCTCTTTATGATTCACTTACATGACTAAATATCTAAGAAACCTGAGCATCACTTCATAATCAGTTACTACATGTTCTTACCTCAATGGGATTACTGTTGACCACCACAAACGTGATGCTGCTGGTGTCTGTTGCACTGCGGACACCGAAGTCCAGGAGGTTCTCAGTCAGACTGGGAGGCAGGACCAGGGGCTGCTCACAGCAGAACAAACACCACATTATACACACACATCCTCACCAGGAATTATCATACAAAGGCAAAACACAGAAACTACATATCTGGCCAAAGTTGAGTTAAGACCTGCATCTGACTTTTTGATATTTGTAATTCTTTATAGAAAATTGTTCTGCCATAAAATGTATAATTTCTGTATAAACAGATTTTTAAATTTGTAGCAACAACCAGAGCAAAAAAACTGAGCTAAACTGCAATAAATGCATCATGTTCCCGTAGTTACTGCGTTCTGGCTCTGAACTGCTGCCCAGGCTGCTGTAACTTTACTCTGGCCTGGTAAACTGTGGCCTCCAGAAGCTGCCAGCTAACCAGCTAAAGCAAGAGTGCTATATTAAGTAAGGTTAGCTGATGAGATAGCCACAGCCAGTCTTATCTAAAGCCGAAATGAATTTTACTTATTTATTTTTCCCTACCAGTAAATAATATTTTGACAAAATGAGATGGTATTAGAGTTTGTTATTTCCACATAACTAAATGAAGTGATCTCAGTGGCTGCCAGTTTAGTATAATAAATGCAATTTAGTTTGGTTAAGCTACTATTAAACTACATATTTAAAAGGCTTAAACTGTAAGTTAGTTAGTTCCTATAAGCTATGAACTATAAATAATCAAAATTAAATGTATTTTCTTGAACTGTTGGTTAAATAGGAAAAAAAAGCCAAAGGGATCTGTTTTACTGGTACTTACTGTATTTCCCTTTGAATTTCATGAAGATTATTCAAAGGCAGAGTGCAGTATCTGCGTTTTTGTTTGGTATTATGTAGGTTCCATGGCAATAAGTTTTAAGGTAAAATAATCAGCCTAAAGATATATAAAATGAGATTATTACAACCTTTCTGTAGAGTTTGTTAGTTGGCCTGAAAGCTGAAAACCCTTTTTTCTTAGCTTCACTGCCAGTGGTTTTGTGGTTCTGTTGTGTACCTCCAAGAAGCCTGTGTAGGCCCGGACAGGCAGGTGAAACTTTGATGCGTTTGTAACGAGCAGGATGTTGCTGTCTATGTGAATGGATGGTCGGACTGGCCGGAAGAAGAGGGAGAACATGTAACGCGAGTCATGTGGGGGAATGAGGATAGGTGTGCTGAAGTTCTGCACCTAAAATAGAAAGAGAAAAAGTGATGTCATTTTCCTCTCTACGTGTGTGTGTGTGTGTGTGTTTGTGTGTGTGTGTGTGTGTGTGTGTGTGTGTGTATCTTCACAGTCAGAGTGACACGCGTCAACCTATACTGGTGACACTCACATTAAACATGGTTTTGGCCTCTTCAGGCAGGGACACGTCATGTATCCGGATTGCAAAGTTAAAGGCATTTGTGAGGAAGATGGGTCTGTCCACTGGGTCTACAGGACTGTCCCTGATGTGGAACAATGTAGCTGTGTGGTCAAAGCCCAGGTAGCTGCAAGAGCAAACGACATACCAGTGAAACCCCTGCTGAAATGTTTCTCTCCTATATAACATGTAAAGCCATCCACAGAATAACTCACCCTTCTAAAACCTCTGCCTGGTACGGGATTTCAAGCTTGGAGTAGCTTTTTTCTTTTGCTTTAACAGTTATTTTACCAGAGAACTGATATGGTCTTCTCGCTTTTGAGGCTGCAATGAAAAAACAAGATAAAGGATGCAGATAAGTGTGCTGCAAAAATGATACAAGTCCCCGCAAGAGGAAATTGTGCAACACTTCAACAAAAAAGTGTAAGAAACTGCTTGAGTAAGGACTTGATGTAAAACTTTTAAAGCTGCAGACGACTGTCCAGACCATTACCAGTAACCACTAGAGTACACATATACACCTAAAACTGAGTTTCTTCTTCTGTCCAGCAGTGAAAACTGACAACGAAACATCATGTTCAGAGGTTCCTTGTTAAGAAAAATGTGCATGTAAATGCACTTCCTGAAGCCATTTTTTATTTTTGTGTATCTGCACCATAGTCCATAGTTAGAAGTAGGTGCTAGGCTATGGTGGCACATGTGGGACTGTGCTCCCAAACCTCAGAATATCAAACATTTACAAAAAATTTCAAACATAAATGATCTATTATTACTACATTAAAAAAATAAATAATACAACTTACCATCAAAACTAATACTTGCAACCTTGGTGTATCTGCTCTCTCCAGCTTTTAGCGTGACTGCTTTGAAATCTACTGTGACGGCTTCATTTGATGGAGTTGTGCGTACACTCTGTAAATGATAAATAAAGGAGCAGTTGTATAAGAGGAAGGGTGACAGTTTAAGTATATGGATTCTAAAAGGCTACTCAGGATACCTACTGTAATCGGAACGTCCTTTGTTCCTGAATTTAAAAGGTGTAGATTCAGCAGTTTTGGACGATCTGCAACACAAAGCAGGATGGGAAACAGAGGAGAACGACCATAAGCAAAGAGGGACAGGAAAATATTGTGTAATTAATAACTGGGAGACGTTGCTTTGCTTGTGGAACTTCGTACCTTGTGAACGCAGCGTACCAAAGTCAAGCATCTCTGTGGAGGAGTAAATACCAGGAGCTGCGTGTAGTAAACAAAAGAGAAAATATAGAAGATGAAAACATTTCTAGATATTGCTGAGAGTTACAGACAGGTTATGTCCACAATACTAGGTTTTAGTTGTAAAACATATCACGTTTACTCCTGGTGTCCACACTACTCCAGAGTCTTCGGGCGCCTAAAGAAGAGACTTGGAAACGCTACTAGACCCATTTTAGTTTGAAAACTCCAGGGTTGTGTAGTCTGGACAGAGAACTTGGGAAACGTTGACGTAGACACACCCGGACGCTCCCTGATTGGGTCTTATCAGCCTCAACTACCAGTGGTAAGCAACATGGATAATGAATTACGCGTCACTGACCTTGTTGTCTTTGTTAGCAGCTGCTGTGCAGTGAAATTCTGCATTTTAACACTACAACTGTCTTTGCTGTTCCTTGTTTGTAGCATTTAGTGAACTGATCAACTGCAGAGTCTACAAACTGCTTCCTGTTTACACTGGCTCGTGTATGCTCAGTGTACATGAACAGTCATGTATGTATGCATTTTCAGTTAGTCTGGATGGAGATTGTATTTCATTTTTTAAAAGCCATTTTAAAATGTAAACGTAATCGTGTGGATGTAGCCACAATGTCCTGTAGGTAATAAAACACACCTGATGTCACCTCCACCTCTACAGGCAGGATGATGAACTGGTCCTCATTGGGGGCATTGGTTTTGATTCTGATAAAAGCCGTGTGGTTGTCTACGTCTCTAGACGAGAAGCTGGCTCTCATCACCCCCTTTGTCTCAAACGGAGGAATCTCCTGGAGGGAGGAGGTCAAGCATGAGTGACGGGACTCAAATCAAAATCAGACTCAATATAAACAACAGAAGAAACTGAAACTAACCCATAATTTTCCAGTGCCTCCTTGTTGACCTGTAGGAAGCTCTAGATGTAGATCCCCGCCACTGGAGTACATCTCAACAACCTGGAGTAGGGCAGGGAAACACAACACACCTTATACACCTCAAATTAAATTCACCAGCTGAAAAAAAAAAAATTCAAACACATGCAAATGTAACCATCAGGGTCTCCTGTCTCTAAGTTACCTGCAGCGGTTCACTGTAAGGGTTGTGGATGTTTATGAGAGGTGAGAAGCTGCTGTTTACTGGGACTCGAGCCCCGATGAAGGGCCGCAGTCTGTAGGGGTTTGGGATGCCGACCCCAAAAACCTTCAGGACAGAGAAGGAAAGAAAAAGAAATGTTAGTGACACGTCTGATGGTATAAATGTAACTGTCACAACACGTATTGTTTATTCAAGTCTGTACCTGGTATGTAAACACTCCATGATGTGAGGTGTTAATAAATAAAGTGTTTTCTACATTCCCAACTACTCGAGCCAAAAACACTACATCAAATGATGTGTTTCCTCCTGGTGGAATTATCTGATGAAAGAACAGATGACAAAGGAAAAAAAACATTACACAGTAAAACACTGGAGTAAACACAGCAGATTTTGGCCTCTCAGAGTCACAGGTTTGACAGCATACCACAAAGCTTGTACAATCATGTTTTTAATCTTCTTAGACATCTTTCTAAAATACAATTCTTTTTAAACTTTGAACACACAGAGACTATTGTACATGCCTTCAGCTCATCTGCCTTGGATCACTCCGGCCTTTTTACTTTTCTCACACAAAGATCTATTGATTGTCTCCAGACTGTACAAAACTCTGCTGCCAGGCTTTTAACCAGAACCAAGAAACTTGATCACATCTCTCCTGTTTTAGCCTCTTCACACTGGCTCCCATACATTTTAGAATAGATTTAAAGAATTTATTGATTACATTTAAAGCTCTCTATGGCCTCTCTCCCTGCCCGATGAAATCAGGTTGGTTGAATCTGAACTCCTGTCTTTAGTGACTTCCTGGTTTGACTTTCCCTTGAAGTGTTTTACTTCTCTTAAAATGACTCTATATTAGTTTTTATAAACCTAATTGTTTTAACTGTTTTTCCTTCTATTTGAAACCAACTGATTTTATTTTATTGCTGGCTTTGTAACACAGGTTATTAATATTATCAACATTAACTGCAAAGATCTTACATCCACAAAACCTCTGCTATGACAACATTACAGCTACACTCTAACTTTAGCCTTTCAGTAGTGACTGCTCAGTGTTTTTTTTTTGCACTGCAGATACTCCTGAATTCTTTCCTGCCAATTTATAGACACATAAACAATCTACAAAAACAGCTAAATCATACGCGTCTTGATTTATTTAAACTGAGAACAACCTAAGGCCTCTAGTCCTCCGTCACGTCTGGATGTTGATCGTAATATAACAGCGCAGGACGGATCTCCTTGTGTCATCTCTGCTGCTGCAGAGTGATCAGAGACTCACAAAAATGCAGATATTGGATAGTGAACATTTTTACACGTCCACTTCACTGTGAGAAATCCATTGCTCCACAAATAAATACTTGAAAGTGCTAAAGCAAAAAGATTAAATATGATGAATATGATGATAGGAAACATATCCTCTAACCTCCACATGTGTTCATTTTTTAAGTCAAGTTTTTCCAGTCACTTCTAGCACTAACCCCTCTTAAAATGATGTTCAGCTTCCTTGATGGAGACAATAGATAATCTTTACATCTTGTGTTTTATTACAAATAGCTCTGTGCTTTACTTTAGATTGATGTTCGAATGTGATCAATTATTTTTCCAAAAAAACATGCAGACACCCCGATTACTGTCTGCAGGTATTCCCTACAGACTCCATCCGGCGCAAACAACCTGCACCAGTGAGGTAGAGCAGACTGTGTGTAGACTGAGAGGTGAACCCAGAGCAAAAAGAGATAAAGAAAAAGCCCTCCCTGCACCACTTGCCCTTGCTCCTTCTTATTATTGCTTGGATTGCAGGGTAATAACTGAAGGCAAATCAGATAAAAAAACATTTTTATCAACTCCTCTCTGGTCTCATCTGGACTGCTGAGGCTAAAAAGTAAGACGACAAGGTTTGGAGGAGATTTTTATAAGAAAATCAAACTGAAACTATAAAAGTCAGGGGGACAAATATAGGATTTTAAAAAGAAAAGGGAAGATCCCCCTCCCCCTCATCCCTAGTGGAAATAACAACCTTGCTATATACAACTGGTAATTCTGAAAGCCAGACACTCAAAGTTATCATGCTGAAGTGAACCATAACACAAGCCACACAGGAAATGGAGGAGCCACGTAAAGCTGGCAGTTGTTCGCCAAAGGTCCAGAAAGTAAAGTACATTCATTTGTTGTAAATACTAATGTACTATGCTGTGAATATTTTGAAGTATTTCTACATAGTATTTAGTTGGGACACAGATAATAAATCACTTGGTAAGCACTGATACAAAACATGTGCCACAGGAACATGTGACCACAGCACAGATGTCTGGAGATTGTAGTCACATACAGTATATGGGGCTAGAAGAGTCCTAGTATATAATCACATAAAACCAGAGTAAAATAACACTTAGCAAAAAAGAGCAAAAGATAAATATTGTGTGTGTGTGTGTGTGTGTGTGTGTGTGTGTGTGTGTGTGTGTGTGTGTGTGTGTGTGTGTGTGTGTGTGTGTATATATATATATCTCCTCTTTGAACACAAAATGTTTTAAGAGGACGAGTAATAATGCCCTGTGACATGTTTTCTCTATCATGTTTTTTATGAATGTTAACTGGCTCTACAACTTGGAGCAGGAATAATTTGAGTCCTTGCACAGACACCAAAACAAGACAACTCTCTGAACTACAAATAACCTGTAACCCCGTTCTTAAAGTTGTAAAACATTCATAGAAATCTGGTGGAAACTATAGGCACATGAAACCATTTATCCAAAACCTCCCATCGCACATTATGTCATCAGTAAAATGTGTGTAAAGAGGATCTCCCTGGAGATGTGAATTTGTCTACCCTAATGCACAATGTCCCATGACAGAAAACACACCCCATGACAGAGACTAGAGGCCTTTGGGTGTTATCTTTAAAACCGCACTGACTTCCCTCCCACTGAGTGTCTTTGTGAACTAGACTTTCATGTCCTGCAGATGAATTTATTTTTACATTTTCCACATTACCACCACATTGATGAACCAGACTCTTTATGAACCTTTCTGAAGTGAATTTCAGTTTCAGTCTTGACAAAAAGATACTTTTGTCTGTTTCAAGAAAAAAAAAAAAAAAAAAAAAAAACGAAAACATTTTTTTGGAGTAACAAATCTGACAGAAGATTTTCCCTTGAGTATGATTTGTCCTCTCTTAATATGTGGCTCAGTCTAAATGATAAGATCCTTGATACAGGAGAAGTAAAGAGCACAACATATTCATCTTAACAAATGCTCAGTATGAAAACTATCTGTAAAAAAAATTGTGAAAAAGGAAAGACCCTTCTCAGTGTCCTGCATAACCACACATCAGACACATGTTAAAGAAACACGACAACAAACATCCCCCGCTAGACAACCAAACCAACTGTATATTATTATCAGTGTCTTAGGGCAGTGTATTGGCCAAAACATCCTTCAAGCCCTTGTTTAGTACTTGTTTAGACTCACTAGTAAAAAAACATATGTCTGCAGCAGCTGTGGCTGAAGTGACAGAACTTGTGTTTCCAGTAAACGGAGTCTTCACATGCAGTACAGAAAACATGAGTTGTCTGCTAATATGTCCACGTAAGAAAATATATATCAGAAAAGCATCACATTTGCAGTAAAACAAAACTTCTATGTCCTATAGTCCTGACGTCTATGAGAGCTGTCATATGTTGAAAGGCACAGAATGTGTTTATCTTCCTATTCGAGTTATTTTGGATTCATGCTCCTGGGAAACTGCATCCCTTTAGCGCTTTTCGTTATAAATACCACTAAGAATATGCGTTGTTTTTAGACTGTGTAAACCAGATGCTCAACATGACTTGATATTAATGCTGCTTTCTTCACTTTTATTTACTGTGGGATTATGTGTTTTGGGCTGTCTCTTTATTCACTGCAGCTCATCTATGTCTCTCAACAGTTGGAGACTTCAGTGCCCAGAGTGGTCACATGTTCCAGCGGCACATGTGATTTGCATCAGGACTTCCCACATTATTGTCAGTGACTAAATGCTGCTGTTTATTCGTTTGCCGTTGATAATTGAAGAAAGTGTCAGACTGCTTGAGTTTCTTTGAATGAGAAGCAAAAAAAGACAGAAGATGCATCATGTGAGTTGATCTCTGTCTCATTCACAGAAATTATGTCAAGTTACCACACCTATTGATTCATGTTTAAAATGCTTCATGAAGCATGATGATTGAATGACATGGTGTGATCATGATGTCACAGCCACGTGACTAAAGATCAGGGGAACCTTTTTGCCCCCTTTAATAAACAAGACAACCTACATTTCCTGGGTTCTTCTACAACAAAGACCAGATTTGTTGGGACAATTTGGCTGCTGACAAAAATAAATGAACAAAGTGATTTTAAAGTGAGAAGTACTTACCCTATTCTGGAAAAAGGATGCGTGAAAATGTGCTGTTGTTGCTGATATTGATATCAAACTAATTTCTTCTGAGCTAGGGTTATGTAAATAAACTTTCTCCATTTTTGGCATTCCAACAGGCCTGCGGAGGAAGAAAGAGACCAGGTAAACAAAAATATATTTAAAGACATTATAAGATAATTATAAGAAAAAAACATGTTGGATACAAGATATGAATAGAAATTCTAATAAAATTGTCACATAACATACAAATAATCTCAACTCAATAATCTAAACTGATTGAGATTAAACAGAGGATCAATGACTCAGAAACTTTAAGTGGAGTCAATGTGTTTGGTGAATTTACCTGTAAAAACAGACCAATCATGTCAAAGATTTTTCAAAGAGGAACAGAGCAAAAGAAGAAGAAAGAAAAGAAGAAAGAAATGAAAGAAACTTGAAGACGGTTTGGAGTGTCAGAAAAGTTCCTATACACAGTTTTTCAAAGTAAAATGACAGATGGACTTGACATTCCTCTGGGTTACCATCTTCAACTTTGATTTAAAGGACTGTAACAGTGGTTTTGCATGTTATGACCCATTATCTGCAGGCATTGTACTTGGTATTGCTGCCAATGAACATCCAAAGCCCAGCATATATCTCTGGTTTCCTACAGCCTGCGGTTTCTTTCATTTCAATGTGGTATGAAAATCGACTTGTAGAGACTTGAAACTTGGGAAGTTTTTTTATGATTCTTCCTGCTGCCAATGCACAGTCATGCATGATGAGGTAACGCTGGCTAAAAAAATAAAAGCCAATAAATTTTCACATTACTTTTAAGTCAAACCTGAAAAATCAGCTGTAAGGCCGCTTACTTGAGTCCTGCCATTGTTTAACACGTGTTGAAGAAAGTGAGAATTTCTCAAGGTTTCCTTTTCATGCCCTCAAAAACATTCACAGCCGATAAGTGGATAGTTTATTGTTGGAGTGAGACAGGGGGGAGGTTGGGCTGAGGCAGCTGGGCTCCTTACAGGGGTCTTGGCTTCTGAGTGCTACTGAATCATTTGCACTCTGCACCCTGCTAGTGTACTGTGGGCTACACATGAAGCTGGGTCATACTACATGGGTTTGCACCTACTGTCAGACTGGAATGTGGTAGACTATGTCAGGCCTGGGTGAAGCTAGGTGCTGGTGCTGGAGTTAAAAAAATATGTGGTTTTGTTAAGTGCATTCCATAGATAACTCGTCAGTCCGTTTATTAAAGACAGGCTGAGGTTGGTCACATCCAAGTAACTCAAAAGTTTTACATTCCATGTATGAAGAACAATACTGTCAGACATATTGACTTAGCAGCAGTTTGTTAACTGTTAGCTCATTTTAAATAAAAATAATATGTCCACCAAATGAGTTTTAAGGATAATATTTTTCTTCATCTCAATTAAATAAATGAAAATTACAAATAAAAAGTGTCCCACACAATGAGAACCGTACTAAAAGCATCAATCACACATCAACAACCTGTGAGAATATATAAGACACTCACTGTTCATGAAAGTCCAACATTGGAGGTTCAAATCGTATAGGTCGGCAGTTCCCACGGTGCAGGGATGTGCTGTGAGAGAGAGGAACACGTGACAGCAGCAACAGCAGACTAGGAAAAAAGGTATCCATATTTTATGTGCATTTCAAATAAATGAGAAGCTAAACACATGAGTGCAGACACCACAGTTTGTGTCCAGGCCTTTTGAACAATGCGTTACGCTGGCCATGGCACCATTGCCATCTGCAGTGCACTATTTCCATATGTGAAATCTCCATGAAAATCCATAGATGGAAATAGAATTTAAAAAATCAAAGGTGGAAGAAAAGAAGGAAAAGGACGTGTCTCTTCTTTTCGCCGTCAGAAAGCAGTGATTCTCACACACGAAGGAAACAACTTTTGAGCATCAGTTGCAGCCACCTTGCTGTAGAACACAGGCATAACTCACCAAACCTGTTCAACAACAGGTGTAGCCTAACAATAGACAAGGCCGTCCCTAAAGAGAAGCACCTCTTCTTTGGTGGAATAGGACTGTGTAATGAGAGTCGATATGAAAATCTCATGAAAAGAAAAGTTCATCGGAAGTGTAGGTGTGGTGCATAACCAGGCCCCAAGTCGCTTAATGGCTGAAATGCAAACACCTAAATGTCACGTGCTCTTTTTACTGAGATCATACAGAACCACATATACAATCTTGGAAAAGATAATACACTCAAGACAAATGTGCTTTATTCTCCTATTTATTGCACAAGAATTGATGCAATGGTACCCAACACCATTCCCTTATACTTCACTCTAATGTAATTACTCTAACATCACCCCAGAGTCAGACAATTTACCAGAGATCAATTTCACCCATTTACTACCAGGCCTACATGTACAGGAGCAGACAATGGCCGAGCTCGCTAGAGACAGGATGGATTTCCATCCCCCGAGGCGTACAGCAATCCACACAGAATCCCCAACCATGCAGTGTTCCTCTGGGATAATATGTCATCCACAGCCTGTCCTCACTTCACTCATTAATATAACAACTACTGACAAAATTCTTGTGGGATTAAGGATTCAGATGGATCCTGGCTGTGAATTCTCTGCGGCCTTTCGCTCACTGCTTCGGAGCCAGTGTGTTGAATGTCAGTGTGTAATTGGAGAAGCTGGGGGAAGATCATGGGGAGGGCTGTGCCTCATGGATCTGGATATGTCCAGTGTCAGGCTAACCTTAAGCACATAAAATAAAAAGTGACTGTGAAAAGTGGTGACTAACATGTTGAAAGCTTTCTTCTTGAAAGAGGAGCGCACTAAGTAACACAAAGGAGATGATTATTAACAACAAAGAGATTCCCAAAAACTACCCACACACCGTGGAGAAAGGGGAAGTTGAGAATTTACAAAGTCTGAAACAACACAGTCAAACGTCAAAATACCTTCCCCCTAACTTCAGGGAGTGGTCATGCTATGCTTGAGCAAGATAACCCTTTTATGGATTAGAACGTGCTGTACAAATGGTAAAGGCTCTCTGTATGTTTCACCCAGACAAACACAAAAGTGTCAAGTAAGTACAGAGGATGGATGTTACGTGGAGGCTAAGATGCAAAAGCATGATGCTTAAAAGTAACGTTTATACGTTTCCTGCTTTTGAAACAGTGTTTACTTGTTCAAGCAGGTCTACCCATTTGACACACAGCAAATTCCATCCAGTCACACACTGAAGACTGCACTGTAATCTGTGCAGTATCAATGCATTTTAGAGGACTCATCACACAGTTTATGGACAGTCACTGTAGTTCTCACAATGCTGGAATTCCAGAGTCTGATGTTTGTCTGAGATTGACACAAGAAAGCGAACTAAAACTTCCCCAAAGCACTCTTGTGTCAGTCGTGTTTGTGTGTGCGCTCAGAGCATTGAAGCATGACCTAACCATGGACACTAGTTTAGTATCAGAGGTGAGGCAGCACTCCAAAAAACACACCACTGTCTGCTCCCCTCACCCTCGTGAGTGTGAGTACAAACCCTCAAACTCGCTACATTACGCCTGCCCTGCTTGACTCAATTCTTCCAAATAGCTGTGGCAGGACAGAGGCTGGTCTGGCCGAACAACAGGTGCCACAGACTGAGCAGTTTCCCTGACGACTGATGTCACTAACAACACATGTTTCAGAGAGCTGAGGGGGGGGGGGCAATGAGTATGGATGTATCCTCAGGGGGGAAAAAAAACTGTCCTCTCTCTCTCTCTAAAGGACTTCATGCTTATTACCAAATGTGTTTGCTTCAAGTGGCTGTCTCACCTCCAACCTCTGGCAGCTTGTGGTTATGATGCTCAAGCTTTTTATTTTTGGGAGTTAACTTACATGGCGCAGCCAGCCAGATGTAATAAAATTCCTGCTCAGGTTTGTTAGCCTTGACAAAATAACCTTTTGTATTTGTTCTGATTCATGGCAGCTGATAACAGATTTGCCAGTTTGTTAGAGTAAAATTTCAGCTGCAGTTTTGCTGTCTGTTACTTTTCTTTGGGATTGTTGGTTGTGTTAAACCTGGGAGAATAATGAAGTGTGCTACTGTTGTTTTGCCCTGTCAGCTCAGCTCAACAACTCCTCAGGCTACACTTGTGTGTACACTCTTCAGCAACACCTTACAATAGAAGGCAAGACACAGTATAGATGCCTCATGTAGAAGATGTACAACAACATCACTGCATTTAGTCATCTATCTATTTAAAGAGGGGAAGATATTTCTAAATTGAAAAATAAAAACTTACCTTTGTTGATGATATAAACTAAAATCAATGTCAGATTCCGCCTGCAACAGACATACCAGTGAGTATTTGTTTAAATGTGACTGAAATGCTTCAGTTTTTTATTTTGCTATGGTGCAAATGTTAGTCACTGTGGTGAACAGAGTACACATTTTAATGGAAACAAAAAAGAGGAAAAAGGAAAAACTCACCTGTAAAAGGCTTCCCTCACCAAAATGTAGAACTTCTAGAATTGTGTCTGACTGAATGAATGCTGTAAAAAAAAACCAAAAAAAACAACAACAGGACGACAAGGTCAGTCAGTAATATCTCAACCACTATCATTATCAAAAAAATTCTAATTTTATTTTTGAATATTCTACAGAGCAAGCTCATGAAGCCCAACACGTGAAACAAGTGAATAAAATGATACTAAATACAATGACATTTTAAACTGTTGATATATTCCACCTGTATTACATGGCACCTTACAAAAGCCTGGAGAGGGCAGAGACTGATTTTAGATGATGCAATGCCAGAATTCAGGTTGGACAGTAGCAGCCAATAGTACAAGTAAAGATGAGGTGAAATCATACAAATCACCAAAGCAAAAGTCATCTGTTAGCAGTCATATCTTCCTGAACCACAGAGCAATATACTGGTAAAGATAACTCCCTACTTGAACTTTAATCTCGGGTGCTTTCAGAGCAGACCAGAGACAAGAGGAAGCTGCTTCATTTGGTGTGGAAGTTTGATGTCTAACGCTGGTTATACTAAGAAGTACCTAAACTACATCTACCCATCTATTTCCAGATGTTACAAGGTGTCAGGCCACTGAGGCTTTTGGTGTAAAAGACTTGGTTCAAACTGTCTGAGATAAAAAGGAAGCTAAGTCAGGTCACCCTGATATTCTTGGGATGTGTGTTAAAAAGGCAGTGAAACCTCTGTTATCACATTATTATCAACAGGATTCAGAGGAGTGGACGACTCTCCTATTGACTGACATATGACTCATTCAAAGTATGAATCTAGAAGCTTAGAGAGCCTAAAACTTGACTCACTACTCAGCATTTATTATGCTTTCACTCCACTGAGAAGCTTTTCACCTGACACCACCTACATCCCACTGCTTATGCTGCAAGACCAATCTTTCCAGATCATGTTCACAGTACACTTCTTTATGTTTTGGACTAAAATGCTCGAGCAGATCCTGGGGATCTAATTACTTGACATAACAAGTCACAGTTTTAGTTCCTTTTTAGGTTTCACTTCTGTCATTACACAAGTACAGCTCACACAGCAAACATTAGACCTATTCAACTGTGGAAGAGCATCTGCTCAGTTTTTAGTGAATTCTCAAAGTTCAAGCCACCTCTTTTTTTAATAAGTATATGGAGATACAAAATAACTTTTCCTACTGTGCCACGGTGAAACATAAAAGACGAAATAGGGCTAGACATAGTAAAAGCTAAACTGGACTAAAGCGCCGGAAGCAAGTGTACAAAAATTAAATGTACTTAATTCAAAATGTCCTTGACAAATACAGCCTTTGGTGCTCAGTCTGTCTGTAACATATATTAACACTGGGCCTGTTGGTCACAAATGTTGGCCAAGTGCAACTGTGGGTTTTTGGGCAATTTCCAAAGTCAAAGGAAGCAAGAAGTTTTATCATCTTTCTCCATTAAACTACGCGTCACTTCTCCCAGCAGAGTCCTGTGTAAATCTGTGCGGATAGTTTAAATAGTGAAGCCTGAGTATCAGTGATCTAGTTAACTCTGGCTCAGTTTGCTGGGCGTTGACATAGGTAGAAGCATGACAGTGACTTCACAGCATTTGCCAAATAACCCATGCAGTGCTCTTTTATCAATGGAGTGCATTTCTTTGGATTTCTGCTGCAAATGTCAGGAAGCAATGTAAACGATTTCTATGCACCAGACACGTTTCAGAGTTGGCACAGCTTATCTTGTACATGAACTCCAGCTGTCCACTCACAACTGGTGAACTTATCACTGTGGCCTGACATGATCAGTAGATCTGACAGCTGGACACTTCAGTCCGCTGGATAAACAACATGCGGCTGTCATTTGGCCCGCAGACTGATCAGTGCCAAGCTGGAGCCCACCAAGGGTCAAATCGAAACGCTCAGCCACGTTTACAAATAACTGTCATATGACTGATTCAAGCATTTCCTTCATTGAGCCCAGTATGAGGAAGTAATGATAGGTAGCCTGCCTACGACAGAGTTGTCAATAATGTCGCTACGCTCACATCTTCATTCCAATGCATTAAGATCACACAGTCACTGCTCCCAGCTAGCATTAGTACTAGCCATGATGCTAACAAGCTTCTCTTACCGTTTCTGCTTTTAACTGTTTTCTATGTCTGCTATGCAGTTTTGGCCCAACTTAGCCATACAAGGAAGGGGTGACAACATGACAACAAGCTACAAACGACGCTAGCCTGTAGTTTACCGTTAAAGGCCACATACAGCTAACAAACGATAGCACTTTCATTGTGAACTATGCTTTGCAATTCAAATGTAAACCCACCCCAGTCTTTAATTAATTTTCGTAAATGGCAAAGACGGATAACTACAATTGAGCAGGGTTGGAGCGGTATTCATGTTAGCGATATAGCGGGCTAGCTGTGACAAAGTTGGCCTGTAAAGGTAACCTCAACCGACACTTGGTAGAAATGCCTACGGAAGTTAGCGCTAGCTAATGCGGACGTCGCCAGCTAAGTTACAAACCTTGTTTATTCGCCCGCGTCGCGTGAATAAAAGCAATAAATAACATCCTCAGTAATCCGATACACGGTGTTCTTGTTCTTGTGTGAGAGTGGCGACAACTCTTGGCTCTTTCTTGACTCGCCATGCTGCAAATCTTCCTGTTACGATAACAACCGAGCGAGTTTGCGGACATGCCCGTGTAAACCTCTGCTGACTCTGTCAATCATAGCCGTTAGAAAAACTGGAAGTGCACCGAGCGGCGGCGGCTGACTCCTCAGCAGGAGGCTGGCTGGCCTGCTTCTTCTTCTCCTCCTCTTCCGCCCAGCGCAGCGGAGGCTACTGCTGCCTGCTGCAGCGGAGTGAGCGGGGCTCCTCACCGGCCCTGCTGACTCTGCTGACCGGGCAAACGGCTCGGTATGTACGGCTAAAGATTAACGATTTGTCTTCTCGTCCTGTTTAAAACAGAGACTGCTTCTTCCTGAAGTGGGACGTTTTATCACTGTCTCTGAAAAGCAGTTGTAGCCTACACACTGCATATCTGCAGAGTGCTCCACACCCTGTACATATGCAGCACGGTTTTCACTGCACTTGAACTGCTGAAATGTCCACAACAGGAGCAGTGGGGTTGTTCTAAGTTTAAACCAGTAACACATATCCCACAACCTATAGTGTAATGTACGGAGTCCTGAAACTGACAAAAGTAGCAGTATTAAGTTATAATTTAGGTAAAAAAAATAAATAAAAATAACCAAAATACTTATAAATAAATATTGTTGATTACACAGTTAAAAATGAGTTAAAATATTAAGATATATTTTCCTCTAACTTCCAATAATTTTAAATAAAAGACAAAAGCTTTTGTGTTTTTATTTACCACCAATCAGGTGACAAAAGAAACTAAACGTTTATTTATTTTACTCTTCTATCAATTTTCTTACGTGCTAATTAACAGTATAATAACAGTATGGATAATCCTTTCGTGCCATTTCCCAGATTTGGAGCTCCACAATTCCATAGTAAATTCAAATAGATAATTCATTTGATTAAAGTGGTTTGCTACTAAAACATTTCAGATATCATCTTTTGATAAGATTTTTTTTTTTTTTCAGTTGCAGAAGGTAACCTCTATAAGCACATTTCCTCAAGTACTATGCACTTAAGCACATGTGCTGTGCATGAGTTTTACCATTTCACTGCTAGTTTATAGGCCTACTTCTGCTCAACTACAGAGAGGGAAATACACTGATTAGACAGCCATAGTTAGTGATCACATAAAGTAAACATATGATCATCTTATAAAGTATGATACTGGTATATACAATATTATAACATAAATCATATTTAGGAATTAACAATCTGAGAGGGGGACTTTAATACTTCAATACTTTTTCCAGACAATACTTAAATACTTTTACTAAAATCTAAAAGCAGGATTTTGACTTTGTGTGTGGCTTGTTTACATGATAGCATAGCTACTTTTAAGTGAAAGCTTTAAATATGTCATCAACCATTAGCTATCACTGTTTTATTTGTTCACTGATGGATCTCCATGACTCTGATCCAGATAGTAAGATAACAAGGAACCAATATATATCAATGTTGGCATGAAGTATGTAGAATGTATTTAGATAGAAAGACAGAGACATAATAGACAAGACAGAGACATAATATTCAAGATAAATGATACAACACGTGACTGCTGTAGGACAGTGAAGTGATGGTTAAAGGTTGACAGTGATAAGGCCTGATGATTGTTGACAAGTGAAGTTTAGGGACAAACTTGAGGATAAACTCAGATAACAGGAGCAGGGAGACTATAGAACATGATAAGCCATGCTGTTCCACAGGATATGTGAAGTGGTGTCTTGATGCTGATGGTAGGTGATTGTCTGGTCTAGTTTGGTCACTTATTTCTTTCTATGGACCCTCTCTTTGGCCCAGTTCTCTACAGTTCTTGCTCTTGGGCCTAAAACAAAGTTGACCTGTGCTGTGAGGTGAAATTTCTGCAAGTTTAAGTTTTCATGTTTTGTGTTGAAACATAAGTTAGGTGCCCCTCAGAGCTACGAAGGGACACCCTCTTTTTGGGTCAGGGAGAAGGACTATTTTTTTATATCCACTATCACCAAAGAGCACACGTAGCAAGATAACACTAATAAATGTATGACTTGTTTGATAATTACAAGAGTAACAAAGGTTGGCTATTTTCTGCTGGGTGCAACACTGCCTCTCATTATTAGTACATCACCTTCAGTACGCTGTTAGATTAGTGATTCCTAATCATTTGCTGTGGTTTTGAGCTGTGGTACAGTGAAAGCCCCAATGGATGATCACAGATTTTGATTTGTATTTATGGCACAGTATTTAAAATCATGTTGTTCTGCTCACTCTAGATGCACATCAGTTTGTCAGTGTGTGTAGAGCTAAATAAATAATACATCATTAAAGCCTTTATGCATTAACATGTCACTAACATGTTTTGGCAACTGTATGCACTCTTAAAAAATAATATATATTATTTTATTATTAAATAGCCTATAGGGTTTTCGACTAAGACTAAGAATTATTTTTGGGTTTATTTGTCAAACTTGTGGTGAATTTTGGGTGTGTCAAATAGACATATATAACGTCACTGACAAACTGCAAGCCCTTTTTTTTTTTAGCATCAAATGATAACAATAGAACTTTCCTTGTTGTATCATACAATGGCAGCTTTCAATGTTCACTTACAAATTCATCTTAAATAGTGAAATATATAAATGGGTTTCAGACCAAGGCCAGTCAAAATATAGACAAGTAAGTCATGAAAAAACTAGAAGAAAATATGTTGTTAGTGTCTTAATCACATAATAATATATCCAAATTGTAAAAATGAATCACTTAAAAGGATCAGCCCAGCTGTTAGTCATGACCCATTAGTTGACAAAGTAGTTGATATCTATGTCAAATATTGACATGGCTGTATTAGTGTGTAGATAATTGGCTTAAGTTAAAGTCTGGAGGGAGTTTTAGGAAGTAAATGATGATGACGATAGTCTGTTTTGTTTGCATGACTACATTTTGTTAAACATTTTAAAGGAATAATGCAGTGGCAGAGGATCACTATGGCTTTAAAATAAAATTTTTAAAAAGCTGTATAACATCAGGCCATTTCCTCCTACTCTACTATATACAGTATTTAGGCCCGTTTAGGAAATGAGAATCACTATGATTTGAGCCAGATTGTTCAGTAAAATGTCAGATGATAGAGAAGAAGGCCCGTCTCTACAGCCTGAAGTCCAGGTTAACATGTTATATTGTAATTGCTTTTTGCTTTTTTAGCTAACTATCAAAGAAATTTAGGTTAACTAGCATTTGCGTATGTGAAGCTGTTACCAGAGAATTTCTTACTCTTTCTTTTCTATTTGCTCAAAAGCTGTTGCCAACACATTTTCTTTCAATCAACTAATTGATTAATCAACTAATCATTTTGCCTCTGAGGAACTGAACTGGTTTTCGGGTACCTGGGAATAATGAAACTGACATGTACAGTGAAAGTTGATAGAGACATGTCAACAAATGTTTGCCCAGTGACCTCATACAAGCTAAGCCCAGCCACAGTTATATGAGTGTCAGGGTTTAGGGCTGTTTATTTGGTTGTTGCTGTGCCCTGTAGCGTGTGAACTGACAGATGAGGAAACTGAAGGACAGGAACTCTTTGCTAGAGGGCTGTAACCCAGAGAGAAACCAGTCAAAACCACCATCTACTAACTTTGAGGTTTACATTCAAGGCAGCACGTATCATTTTACAGCACTTACAGAAATGTTCACTTTCAAGTTTCGGCAAAGAGAGTGTCAACAGGTCAAACCAGATTTAGTGACAGAAACATTAATCAAAGCGACAAAAATATTCTTAAGTGGCTGATCTCATGACTGACACTTTAACCTGTCACTACGGTGTCATTGGAAACATTTACAACTCCATTAGTTGTGCCAGTTCCAAGCACATGCTATTTTACATACTGGGTCACTGACACATTAATATGAAACTGAGACATTTATAATGTTTTAATAACACTTTTCTTTTCCTGCAGTGAGAAGTACAAATGTCTGCAGTGAAAAAGGTCTGTTGACCATCACTGGACCACACCAAGGTTCACATTGCTGAACTGGTGAGTGTAATTTCTTCAGCTCCCTGCAGAGGGCAGAGATGTAACAATGTGCATCCCTGCTCACACAGTAGGTCCAAGGAGTTGGGACATGAACGCTTGCTCATTCTTTTTCTGGAATACTAAAACATAATAAAAGTCATAATTATGAATCTGATCAAATGTAAGATGTGGGAGCGCTTTTGTATTGTAAAAAGGGCTAAAAAGCATTTTATGTTCAGGTGAAGAACTCAAGACTTTTCATTCGTCTTTGTTTCAAGGTTTGAGAGTTTTGTTGTATTTAATGATATTCATATCAACTTTTTGACGACAAACCAGGTGACACGACAAACCACGTCACCTGTAAAAGAGGCCCAGAGAAAAACATTTCTTTGTGAATGTTATGTTTTCTGTGACCTTAATCATTGCAAGGTCACTCCTCCATTCACTGCCTGAACCCTGTGTTAATTCTTCACATGAAGCTGCAGGTAAATGTGAATGAATTGTGAGCCGGGACACTCAACAGAAGAGCCAATCAGCCATTCACACACTGCTGAAATCAAATAATACACATGTGATTGTAAAGGAGAAGAAGAAATTTAAAGGTACGCACACACACACAAACACTTAAGCTGTTGACTGATTGTAAGTGGGAACAGCATAAGTGGGGCTGATTACAGCTGAAATGACGGCACTATTAGAGGATTATGAAACAAAATTCAAAGCCTCACGAAGCCTCACACATGCAGTGACTTTCGACAAGAGTTTCAGATTTCTGTTATGTCTGGTATGTTGTAACTACATAATCGTCCTTGAGGTTGTTATAGCAACCCTGTGTAAGTGTTTGGCGGGGGATAAATCATTCTCTCTGTCTGGAATAAAACAATGACAAGGTACAGCTAATCATCCTCAGCATCTGAACAGGGCACAATCATCAGCACAAGAGGACTCACAGCACTGCTGCGGCCACTTAGACTGACACTGGCTGCCAAGACACATCTGAGGGCCTGTTTATTATGCAGCTTGTGCCTTCACTTCACATTGCTGACATGTTTGTTGATTTATTTTATTAAAGAATCAACTAATCTTGTGGTTTTTCTAGATTAGGTTATTGAAACTACTGTGTACAATAGATTTGATTCAATTTCTGAAGCAGTTTTCTGTCAGTTTGTTGCCCTGACACAACATTGACAAGGTCTGTAACAAGAGACCAGCACTCCCAGCCACTCTGCATCTCCCAGCACATTTCAAGGATGTGCTAATCTGCACAGCAACAGAGGGAAGTAATATGTTTGCTCTCCACATCATGGGACACACATCAGACAGTCTTTCTTTTGTTAGTGTTGACAAATACCATAAAAAGCCCATGCCATAAAGCAAAAACTTAGCACACCGTTGCACTTGGTGACATGTTCCTACCTGTCAAAAGACATTCCTGTTTTTCCATTTTTTTTAAATTGAAATTTAAGTCGTTCAAGTCCAGTGAATAACTTTAATGGTACAAAGGTTAAGTGGTAAATAACCTAAGGTAAAAAAAACCCCAAAAACCCAGAAAAATTATATATATTTAATAGAAAACACGTTTTTCAGCGATGAAGTAACTGCTTCACTCACATCTTTTCCTGCAGCAGTGGATGTAAATGAAGACTTGAAAGTTAATGCAAACAATTCCTACAGTTAATGACTGACAAACCCTGTGTCTGTACAAACTGTGTTACTACACCCTCTGATGCAGTATTAGGACAGTACTGTATACTGCAGGCTCAGAACGGTGAGAAATGATGAGTAACAAAGGAGGACAGCCTGGTCGGTCAGAGGTTCATCCTGTGGCAACATAATGAGCCAAATCATTAGAAGAAAAAAACAGATGGTGGCTTCACGTGATGAGGACCAGCACAGCCTCAGACTTAAACCACATGGAGCAGGTTTGGGATGAACTGGCCAGAAGGAAGAAACCCTGCAAGTCCAAAATATTCACGGGAACTTCTGCAACAATGTTGGGGCCAACTTTGATTTCCATTGTAGAAATAAAAATTTCACAAATGGAAGAGAAGATTTTATTATATTAAAGTCCACACTGCTCAAACATATCACAATATACTGTATACATCTTCTGCGACTGTTGTCTCCTCTGTGCTGCCAGATGCTGATCAGACTCATCACATCAGTTTAGATCGGACTCTTCTCTGCATGGCTGAGGGTCATAAACGAAGGATGCAGAGTCTGAGTGACTTGGAAAAGCACAGCAGAGCCAACAGGCAGGAGACAATGTTGCACTGTGTCATGGTGCGCTCTGGGAAAAGCCAGGGTTTAGGATGCAGTAATTACCCTGTGCCTTCTGGCAGAGATGTAAAGAGGCTTTCAATAGATCTCTGTGCACCTGGAGACAATCCTAAAGCTAATGAGGTTTGGCGAAAGGGAGAGTGATTGGCCAACCGCTGCTTGATTTTCTCTGAGCGCAACAGCATTCGATAAAACAAAACATCCTGAAATAGAATAATCTGTGCAGAGTTTTTCATGCCTTATGTTAAATGACTGCATGTTAAGTCTGTGACAACTAGTTTGAATAATAATCACACAACTTATATATTATATTGAAATCAGATGCAGTATTTAGAGAAGCATAAAGAAATGTTATTTCTGGCTGTTAGTGTCCATTGAGTCTGTATACAGGAGAGGCACCTTTTCTGTATATCCACTACACTGCTTCTATTAATGGATTGCCCTAAAGCCATTCTCAGTGAGGACAATCCTAAAGTCTATTATACTGCTAATTCCCTTCTGTTTGAGAGGACCAAACAGAAAAACAAACATATCCATGTTTCACAGCTGTGTTGTTTTCATATGAATCACAAGAACAATTTCTGCATCACATTGATAAACTATCTCAGTTGATATATAGTCAATTCAAAACCATATCCCAGAGCAATGAGCATGGAGAACTGAGAGCAGCTGATGTTTGACTGTCCATGACTTTATGGAAATATTGACACAAAAGTTGAAATGTGCAAAAGTGACATATTGCTTTGAGTGAGGGGCCATTAAGTGGCTAAAATAGGTACTCAAGTCAAAGCTGGGATTAGCGGTGCAGCTCCATATACTGCCAAGGGATTTCTCTGTTAACCTTATGCCACAGGGTGATGTCGAGGGAGGGAGTGGGGGGGCGGGGCGATGCTGTTGTAGTGAGCTGGTGTGGTGACAGGAGAAACACTGTGATGAAGGACCTCAGCCTAACGATGCCTCTCTCACTCTGCCCTAATCACCTTCATTAGTGCTCGTCGAGTCCTTTGCTTCCAATTCATTCTGCACTTCACACAGTCCATTCCAAAGCACCATTATGTGAGGATATGTCATTTTATTTGGCCTGTTTATTATGCTGAACTGTCGTGATATATGAATTTGTCGTGATATATTTTGTGATGCATCAGCATTAGATTTGGGGCCCAAATCTAATCATGAAAAATCAGTTCAGCAAAGGATATTAGAGACTTACAGTACACCAGACCAGTTATTATTGGGTTATAATTATTGATTATTAACATGTAAGCAGCATTTGAATATTGTAGCTGGTGGAGGTGAATTTATTTTAACAGCTTTATATTGTTGGAGTCGATTCTGTAAACACACATCATATTTTATGAAATCACATTTTGGAAGTCAAATCTGAATCTACAAGGAAGGTAGAAAACAGTATGTTTTATTTTGAAATGTAGTGGAGTAATATAATCAAGTAATGTACCCCAAAGTTGTACTCAAGTACAGTGCTTGAGTAAATGGAATTAGTTAGCTAGCTACTAGGCTACTTTTTTACTTTTTTACTTGATTCTGCAGATTTAAGACAAGAATTTACCTGAGCTGAAATAAAACTGAACTGAAATGTGAAATAACTGAAATAACAGAACATGTTTGCATATTTATTTTGCCATGGTATGAAATGCCTCTGAATAAATGGATTTTTTTAATCATCCCACTTTAATCAGATTATGATACAAACAGTATGTATGTGTAGCTTTTAACTGCACAGGTGGCTCACCTTGTTGTGTCTCTGGTTTCTCCAGAGGAGCAGCATTCATACAATATTCCCACAGAGAAAGAGATTTATGATCCAGATCTAGATGTATAGTGTATGTATAGTCCCTAGAGTACGTTTCCAACCCTTAACAGTTTTTAATGTAACATTTCTACATATTTCATGTGTTAGACATTTGATTTCATGATTATGGATATGACATTTATTTCACCATGACTCCATTGGTTTGTGTGTCAGTTGTGAGTCGTGGACAGTGATGGCAGCCACAGTGATGGACAGGACTCCTCCCCTTGTCTGATCTGGGACCTGTCAGCTCAGTCTCCTCTCTCCTCATCCTGCAGAGCCGGTGCTACCGACTATGGACAGCCGGTGTCGATATTTTTGCTGACATTGAGCTCAGACGAAGCGATCGGAAAAAAAAAAAAAAAATTCCCTGGAGAAGACATTTGACCTGTTTGTTTTGAAGATGGAAATATCAGGAGACAACCAGAGAGGAGCTGCTTGTGCGGTCGGCTCAGAAAACTCAGTGTGAAAAGGTTTCGGACAGGTGAGTGCTTGATCTCTGCCTTCACTCCCTTTACAAGTTGAAGGAGAAAACAGTAGTTTGTTTGCTTTCCTGTTGTTTCAGTGAAAACATGTCGCCACAACAAGTTAACAGTCGGAGATGCTCAAAAGAAGATGCTGAAGGTCTTAAGGCTTTAATATATTTCATTTTAATTATCTCATAACTTATAAAATGTCCAAAGTGTGGATTGACAGCAAACACAACACGAACACATATTGATACACAGAGGCTCCTACTGACAGGTAACAAGATATTACAATGTGAGGGGAATCATTAGGTTCGTGGACGATGCGTTCCTGATGAAAACACATGTATATCAGGGAAGGGACTGAATACACAACCTTACCACAGGTCAAAAGCTTCTTAGCGGGTCTTGGCCCATGGGTGCTGCAGGACAACTAATCTCTAGGAAGAAAAACAGTGAAAGAGTTCAACATTTAACTTGATGTGAAAGAGACCTTTAATGCAAACACACAGAGGGAACACAGTTAAACAATTACAAATGACTTCACAGACTCCAGAGCATCATTTCTGCTCATCTCATCTCATCAGCAGGAAACTATACAGAGACTGATTAATTTTGCTTGGAAATATTGGCATCTGACTTTTATCTTTATCTTTTTGTACCAAAATGCTAACAATTCTATATAAGCCTGAGTCTTGGTGGGATCAAAAAACAGCAAACAACTCTGAAACAGCAGATATTTCCACCACAGTATGAATGAGCAGGTATGCATTTCCACACTCAGAACAACTGCACCGTCGTCCTCCGGTCTGCGTCTGTGTTCAGATGTTGTTACCATGATTTAGGGCAAGACAGTGAAGGTAAAACGTAGAAAAACACAACTCACATTACAATCACACTGATTTCTACTAAGTATAATTCTTTGCGCAGTGTATTATAGATGTGTATTCTCAAAAACAGCAGAGCTGCTGTGTGGTTCAGTGATGATGGTGATTATGTAACTCACACTCAGTGTGTGGACACACTGTGGGCTTTACCTTTTATCAGCCTTCAAGCACTCAGCTTCTTGGTGACTGTCAGTGTGATTTAATTTAGTGGGGGTTGGTTAACTCCCTGGTATTACCACTAATCTACATGTGTGCACGTGTTACAACAATTGGTGTTCCCCAGAGATCAGTGAGTCATTATTTACCAGCAAACAAAAAAATCTATTATTTGAAGCAAAAAACAATTAGACTTGACTCAATGTGTTTCATTTTTAGAGTTTTAATTAGGCAGAAATTTCCACAGGAGCCTAAAATCCAGCTGAACTCTATCAAAATATAAAAATAATATTTTTTTTCATGCAGTTTTTGGGGACTTTACAGGAGCTCACATAGCTGATCTGGATGTTTCTCCAGACTGTACCCAGAACTGAAGACAGTCACTGCCCTCGGCCACGTACAGTTGTACCTGTTCTTTAAGTGGGGCTCTAATGGACTTAACCTGCCGTATACACGACCGAACATAGCAACTACAGTCTACCTGTAAGCCATAGCTTAGTTATTTTAAAAAACAGCTGATCGTTCACAGAGAGGGAGACTGATCCTGTTTAGTGTTAAGGACATAATGAGCGTGTATTTTTAGGTGCTAGTCTCAGACAGACAGTGAAAAGTGCTATTCAGTAAACACATCAACAACAACTGTCATGAGTCACATTCGTGGTTGAGATGTACCGTTTCTAGCATGTACAGTCTGATATGTGTGCCATAATGTGTCAGTCTCACAGTGTGTTTCTCTCTGTACCTGTGTGCTGCAGGTCAACGCAGCCAGACGCGACAACATGGCGAAAAACTCCTTTTCAGCCAGACAGCGGTTGTCCACCAACACACCCGATGACGAGCTTGCAGTCATTGAAAATGGAGACAGCAGGTCTGATATCACCACTAAGTTCTCAAGATTCAGTTAACACTTATTATGTACTCATTTGCTGGAGGGATTTTTGGGAATTAACTCGACTGCATTTCTACCATAGCTTGCATTGTTGTCCACGCTCTTTAACCTTTCTGACAACCGACAACACATTTCATGTGTGTTTGACAGACTAGAATTAGTCGCTTGGAAGTTGCTTCATGCAGTTGTTTGTGTAGCATGAGCTGAAACATGTCACTGTCACTGTCCCACCTGCTGTCTTCCAGAGCTCACTCTCTCCATGAAGACAACTCAGAGACAGCGCTGTCTTCACAGTCCCACAGGGACTCCTTTACAGGTGCCGGGGCAATGGCCAGGTAAACTTCTGTAGTAATACTTTAAAGCCCTAGTAGTTGAAGTAGTTAACCCAGGGATTCCACTTCCACCTTCCTACTTTTTACTCCATTTAGCAGCTCTGGTTTCTAGTTACATATACATTAAACTGGTAAAGATTAAGGTTACAAACCTTTTTGGCTTGTAGACCCTTAGAAGAAACTTGAAATGTCTTCTAAGTTTGTTTCATTTAAATAACTGCTCAAGGCCTCAAGAGTTAAAATTTACAATATTCCACACAAGACAAAAGATTCAGTCCAAAGTCCAGACCGCTTCACATTTATTTTTTGACCCTTTGGAGGGGACCAACCTCTAAGGTGGGAACCACTTGACTAAGCTATCGAACAATATATATAATGCAGTTAAAACTTGCACCACCTTTAGCAGGAACAAAAGTAAAATAATGCAACACGATTAACAATTTAATAATGTAATGACAATACACTGTATCAGTCGCAGGAGGCATTTGTCTGCAGAATAAACATTTTACAGTATATTTTAGTTTTTACATAGTCTTTTTACATCATTGCACTGATACTTTTACTGAAGTATAGAATCTGAATACCTTGTCCACCACCTGTATTTACATATTCTGGGAGAAGGGATGACAGCTAATTCCTAGCCTAGTCACGTAGTATTCTCTTCCTCCCGCTGACCCTCTAGGCTCTCTTACTTCTTCTTCATGCTGCGAAACTGGGCATCTCACAGAATGAACCCTGAAGCGGAGAGGCATGACTCTTTCCTGGAGCGCTTCAGAGGCCCTGAGCTCAAAGACGTTCCCAGTCAAGACAGCAATGCCCAGTCTGCGGGTCACAACAACACACTCTGTAAGAGAAAGTAAGTACTGAACTGTGCAGCAACACTGGTGATGGTCGGTGCCTAAAAGTTAAAAATGGACACAAAAAAGGACATTTAAGATACACTACATGAGGAACAATCAATCCCCCGAGGCTTTGATGGAACAGTTTGATCAAAATGGAGTTAGAAATTGATGTTAAAAGTGTCAATGAAACAGAAGTTAGCATCTTTAGCTTGAGTAACGTGACGTACAGTAGGGTCCAAAGGTCTGAGACCTAGTGGACCCCACTGTATTTCCATTTGGCCTCCACATAAAAAACATCCCTCATTTGCATGATTAGAACATGAGAAGGAGGATAAGGATGAAATGAATAAATTAGATGCCAATTGCAAGTTTTTGCTAGCTAAATCTGCATCACACCTCCTGTGATATTTCTCTGTTAGCTAACTGCAAGCTAACTTTCAAGTGCAGTTACATATAAATGGTGGCGTTAGGGAGCACTCTATACTCTATACGTCCCAAAGATGAATAATCAAAAATATTTTTTTACAGGGTGAGAAAAGAGAGGGAATAAAAATGCTAACAAAACAAACAATAACAAAAGATAGAGGAATATTCCACACAAGCACACAGGATTACAACTTGGAAATGCATTAAAAAAAAAAAAAGAAAAGAAAAAAGACCCAGCCAAAAGCTTTCATCCTGACACTGAAGGTTCACCGTGCAAAAAATTGTGTCCTTTATTTCTTTCCAAAGTCTTGCCAGTAAGTGGCCACTAGCTACTTACAACATGAATAACTGCAACAACACAGACGAGTAAGTGTTTGCACATCTCTGTCTTAAAATAGAGGTAGAACCTTAGAAAAATGAGTCATGGATTATAGTGGACAGTATTAGTGTCTTGTGTTGTAGCACTGTATCCTGCAGTAAATAGCATAACTAATAGAACAGAAATCCTTGAAACCATGTCTTCCAATTCTACATTTATTTTTCTCCTGCATTAGACAGAAAAAACCCTTTCCCTTTTCTTGCTTGAAAGATTTTTTTTGTTGTTGCAAGTTATGATGTGGGTTATACTGATTTAACCTTAGGAAAATAAGATATGAAATGTAGAGGCATATTCTAATATTTAGCTAACAGGAGTTTTAAAGTTGTTAACTGTGCAAACGAAGATGGAAACTTGACAGTGTTATGATGCCATCTGCTGGAAAAATGTATGACCTGCACCAGATCTTCCAACAATGTCTTGAGTCCAAAACTGTGAAGCCTCCAGTAGACTCCCGTCATGTAGTCTGGTACACAGTCCCCTCATAGACCACCTCTGTCCTTTTTCACCACTATAAAAAGTAAACTTGTGATCCATAGCAAAAAGGAGGACAAAAAAGAGGAGATTAAAAAAGATGAGAAAAAGGAGGAGGAGAAAAAAGATGAGAAAAAAGACGAGAAGAAAGATGGGGACAAGAAGGAAGAGGAAAAGAAGGACGAGAAGAAGGATGAGAAAAAAGATGAGAAGAAAGATGAGAAGAAGGATGATAAAAAGGATGATAAAAAGAAAGAGGAGCCCCCGTAAGTAGACCGGTAGATAGAATAAGCCTTTTAAGACTGGGAAAATTAATTACAAAAAACACGTCTGTTGTTTCATATTTGTGTAAAAATGTTAAGTCCTGCAACATCAATTAATTTTGAGTTGTTTTTTTAGGAAAGAAATCTGGATTATGGATCCAGCTGCAGACCAATACTACAAATGGCTGACTGTCATTGCAGGCCCAGTATTTTATAACCTGATGATGATTGTAACAAGGTATTTAATAAGATAAGATATTTAATGTGCATTAAAATGTATTCCTCACTCAGTGGGATGTTCACTGAATTTGAAAAGCATTCTCCTCATCTTCTAGAGCCTGTTTTAATGAACTCCAGGACACATACACATACCTCTGGATATTCTTGGACTATACGTCAGACTTCATCTACTACACAGACACTTTTGTCAGAGCAAGAACAGGTTGGATTCCTAAAAATGTTTCAAAACAGAAATTATATGCACAAATTAGTGTTGATTGTAGTTTGTAAATTTGGCTCATAATTTCATGTTTATCCCTCAGGTTACTTGGAACAAGGCCTGCTGGTAAAAGATGCCAAGAAACTGAGAGACAATTACAGAAAAACACCTCAGTTCAAGTATGATATGATTTCAATGATACCTACTGATCTGCTGTTTCTGAAATTTGGATTCAACAACCCAGAGTTAAGATTCAACCGTCTCTGCAAAATGTCAAGGCTTTTTGAGTTCTTTGAGCGGACTGAAACCAGAACCAGCTTCCCCAACATGTTTCGAATCAGCAATCTCGTACTTTATATCCTCATTATTATCCACTGGAATGCTTGTGTATTCTTTGCCATTTCAAAAACCATTGGTTTTGGATCTGACACTTGGGTGTATCCCAATATCAGCCACCCAGAGCACGGCCGCTTGGCCAGAAAGTACATCTATTCCCTGTACTGGTCCACACTGACCCTCACCACCATTGGAGAGACCCCTCCACCAGTCAAAGATATTGAATACCTCTTTGTCATTGCTGACTTCCTCACCGGTGTCCTGATCTTCGCTAGTATTGTTGGTAACGTTGGTGCCATGATCTCCAACATGAACGCCTCACGTGCTGAGTTCCAGGCAAAGATTGACTCTATAAAGCAGTATATGCAGTTTCGAAAGGTTACAAAAGACCTGGAGGCCAGGGTCATCAAGTGGTTTGACTACCTCTGGACTGAGAAAAAGACCTGTGATGAGAAGGAAGTGTTGAAGAACCTCCCTGACAAGCTCAAGGCTGAGATTGCCATCAATGTCCATTTGGATACGCTGAAAAAAGTGCGTATTTTCCAGGATTGTGAAGCCGGTCTCCTGATTGAATTGGTGCTTAAGCTGCAGCCACAGGTGTTCAGCCCTGGAGATTACATCTGTAAGAAGGGGGATATTGGCAGGGAGATGTACATCATCAAGGAAGGGAAGCTAGCTGTGGTGGCAGATGATGGAGTCACTCAGTTTGTAGTGCTCAGTGATGGCGCGTACTTTGGGGAAATTAGTATCTTGGGAATCAAGGGCAGTAAGGCAGGCAACAGGAGAACCGCCAACATTAGAAGTGTAGGTTATTCTGATCTCTTTGCCCTATCCAAAGATGACTTGATGGAAGCGCTAACTGAGTATCCAGAAGCCAAGAAAGCTCTTGAGGAGAAGGGGAAAGCCATTCTGATGAAAGACAACCTGATTGATGAGGCAGTCGCCAACGCCGGTGCCGACCCCAAAGACCTGGAGGAAAAGATCATCAAACTGCAGAGCAACCTGGACGTAATGCAGACCAAGTTTGCCCAGATGATGGTGCAGTTCAGCTCCAGTCAAACAAGGATGAAGATGAGGATCACTGACATGGAGTCCAAAGTGAAATCCGTACGACCAGAGGACTTGTCTGAAGTGGTGGCCGACAAAGACAAAAAGGTCCAGTAATGTGAGAGACAGCCAAGGACTTTACTGTAAATGAAGGGATTTTTCATTTAGAACAGTGCAGTGACTCTTTTTAAAGGCCCATGTTTATATCTATTTATACATCATGTTTATGATCATTCTTGTGTCAAATTGTGTACAGTGTATGCAGCAGATATATATTTTTGTGTGCATGCTTTGCTTGACAGCTAATTTCATGTTGTCATGTATGTTGTATGTTGATCACTCGTGTATGCAAAAATGGCTTTTCATAGCCTTAGAATTATGAGGAATGTTTTCTTTACCTGATCAGTATTGACATTTTCCCCAAAAACTATCTTCTAATTCTAAAGTATATACCAAAATCTTATTGCAATATTGCAATACTACAATTTAAATGTCCTTTGATACTGTATATGAATGTACAAGATAAACCCAAATGCCAGATGTTAATACGTTTTTGTCAGCATACACTATCAGTTGTAAATCTGCAATGTTAAATGTGAATAAACATTAAAATATTCATGTATCATATGCTGTAGAGTAGGTGTTTATGTTGTCATTTTGCAGGTAAAGAAGATTAAGTTTTAAGATTCTGCTGCAGTGTGAGCATAAAGACATTTTCTTTCCAGCAAGGTTTAGTGAAAAGCCCCCGAAAACTGGCTTCAGATGTGAAGTATCTTTATACATGATGAAATAAGCAGCAACGGTTAATTATGAATACTGATAAAACCACACCTGCTTGTGTGTGTGTGTGTGTGTGTGTGTGTGTGTCTTGATCAGATTTGACAGCGACCAAACCAACTGACATCACATTCAGATTGATGCATGTTAATACTGTAATTGGCCTCATTGTTATCCAACTGAGCTCTGCCCAAGTTCTGCTCAACTGAAAAAAAAACTTTTAACTTTAGCAGAAAGTTTTGTTTTTAATTAAGACCGCTTTTGACAAAGTAAGAATGTAACTGAGAAAGCATTTCAGGGCCTATGAAAATACAATCATTGATTTTATTGGCCATTAGAGATCAACAGAAGTTGATAATTAGTTGATAATGGTAAATTTGTTAGAAAACAGTTGCCTTTTTACACATCCAGCAGATATGAAACATTAGCATTCACCTAGAGGCTTGTTTCAGGCCACCTAATAAGTCCAATATTCTTCTTCTTTTCGCTCTGTCTCGGTCTCTGGCAGCTCCTGAGGGAAAAATCTGGCTCTCGAGCTGCTAAATGCTCCACTAAGTTCACCAGCTAGTCAATAATCTTGCTTGTATGCTCTTTGCTGCGGAGCAGGAAGCGTACAGTGGGTGTGAATGAATCCAAACAATGAAGCTTTGAGCCAGAAAATCATATGTGACAATGATTTGACAGCTCTGAAGAGTGGAGGGAAACTGCAGAGCCCAGTGATAATTCTCTGCTGCTTGTCAAGAAGTCATGTCGTGATGCATATCTAATATAGAAATACTGACTACAGCAGCTTTAAGTTATTATATCTTGCTGGAGAAATTAAAAGATAGATTCTTAGATTTCACCTTTATTCACTTTGCATAATTGTTGCTTTACATAAGAGTTTCACATTATCTGCACATTCTTAAATGTACCTGAGATATTTGGCCAAATAAAACATTTCATGTGACTCTTTTCCTCATACAGGCATTGCACATTTGGCAACTACACTTACTGATGTGCAATCAGCAACACTTTACAGCAAACAAACCAAGAGAAGAAAAAAAAAAACCTTTATCAGGATGTGAAAATCTGAACCGACCAGTAAATAAACACATTCTGAAACCACACAAGCTATTGAAACCACGCCATCTGCTGGGGTTCACAACACACGGTATTCATTTTAAATGAAACACAAGAGGCACAACACAGAAATACTTAAAAAATAACCTTTAGGTTAGAGGTGAGTTTGTTCTCGCACCAACAGGAAATCATTTGAATATAAGCTCGTCAGCGAGGCTATTTGGATTAGTAGAAGGTTTTACAATCATAACCAGTAAGCACCATTATGTCCAGTCCAGTCAGATGGAGAAAGATGGACTGTGGACTGATTACTGCTACTTTATGAAGAACTGCAAAAGTATGAGACAAGTCAAACTAAATCAACAAATATAATGCATGTGCTGGCATTCACTAAAATCCTGTGTGTCAGTGCACTTTCACAGTTTCACAAATTAAATATTTTTCATGTTTGCTCAGAAAACAAAACACACGTGAAAAAAAAAACAAAACGTAAAACTTATTGAAGTGTCATGTTAAACTCTTTGGGAAAACTAATGTATATGAAGCTGACTCTTGGAGGAAGTGAGGCCTCAGAGTGAAAGGCTGACAGTGGAGTCTGACTGGTAGAGGTTGGTTAGGCACCGGGTTACTGCAGCATTTTGTTTCATGGCATTTCCCTCCGCAATTTTGTGATACTCCCTTTTTTTTGTTAAAAATGCAGTCACAAAACTTTCCCTTGTGGATCTGTCACAGCATCCCAAATCCTTTGGCGTAAGTGATGGCCTTGAGGAGTCTCTCTTTCAGTTTTTCTTTTGAGGAGTATTCAGGGAGCAGCAGAGCGTTAAAGCAGGTGTGAGAGGTCGGTAACCTGAAAGAAAGAATGAAGGTAAAAACACTGCTGTGCTTGGCACTAAATGGTGAATGGCTGCATTTATAACATGATTTTATCCAAATGCTTTACAGTTAGCCTCTCATACACTGATTCACACAGACATTAAGCTTTGATTATATTGAATATCGTGATATTTCCCACCATGTATGATATTTTTCCAAATATCGAGATTTTTCTTTTGTTTTTGCAGTTTTGCACAGTCCACCCTGCTGTCGGGGCTGACCCTCATTTCACTGCTTTTCTTAGTGTACTTGGCATGTCACAAATAAAACTACAAACTGCTATTGTATATCATGATATTGGGCTGGACTGTATTGTGATATTAAATGCAAGGTACTAGCCTAACCAGTGGCAGCAATGTGGGGTTCAGTGTTTTGCCCAAGCACACTTTGCCATGTGGACAGGATGAGTTGGGGGGTGATCCACCAAGTCTGTGATGATGATGAGACAGATGACAACCTGCTTTACCCTCAACCACCTTTACATTATGCAACACCAACAATTTTGTAAGTTTATTGCACCTTATGAAGTCTTGTGTTATGATCTGTCAGATTGTGCGATGAATCTGTGGTGAATTGTAGCACAGTAATGTAAATAGAAAACAATAGATGAGAGCCACAGTAGATGAGGGGCGTGTCATCAGCTCGGGTCATCCATCTGTGCCGTTCTTACGTTTTGTTCTTCACCAGAGCACCACAAGTGTCTTTTTCATTTTGCCCCCAACATTTTGGTTTGTGTGTGTGCTTTTACCCCTTAAGTGTTCTCCAAAATACCACTTATGAAATGTAGTGCCAAGCAGTGTCCTCCGCTCATTTCATGTCATATTCTACTTCGCTGGTTTGCAGTTATGTGTCACAGCAAGCGTCACATTGTGAGAATTTGGCTCTAAATGTCGGACACCTCAGACCCGTCATCATTGGATGTGTCTCACAGTGTGAGTTTGTATTGATGACCACTGATTTTATCACATTTCTCTCATGATTATCAACCTACATCTCAAACAGCCCAAAAATCACACAGTGTAAACGTCCCTTTAGACAAATCTATAGTGAGATGATTATCAAGAGAGTTCCAGCATAAACTACATGATCTGAATCTTTCCTCTTTTGACCGACACACTGACAGAAAAACAAAGATGTAGCAAACTAATTTACAAGTATATTTTCAGCTATGTTAGATGATACAATACAGCCATAAAACCCCGTTTGAATCTGCTTCATCTAATGTGGCTGAGAATGTAAAAATAAAGCCTCATACTGAAGCTGACTCTACTTTGTCTTTTTAGAGCCAAAGGAATAAAATAACTGTTTGGTACCTGTCTGTGTCTGAGCCGTTCTTGGCAATGATCATTTTTAATTTGCCGAGCCCACCAACTGGTGCTCTGTCCGTGCCGGTGGTAAACTGAAGAAACAACCTCTTCTGCTCCTCTCCAAACGAGTGAATTGTTTCCCAGAAGTCTCTGTAGGAGGAAAACCAAGAGAAACTTTTAACAGCACTGATAAAATCTGTGTCAATTTTCAAATATGACCTGCTGCTTAAAACATGCTGTCAGTTTATAATTAAAGCAAAGAGCTGTGGGTGTGGAGAACAGGAAAAACCAGACTTACTTGATAATTTGACTATCTTTGCTATAACCTCCATCGTATTCTGTGGACTTTTCAAGTGCTTCAAAGTCAAGTTTCTGTGAAATCACAAGAGATTTCTCTGTGAGTCATAAAACACTGGCTACAGTAAGGCAGCAAAAATCAAAATTACTATTTACTATACTATAACTTCCTCACCCTGCTTCCACAAATAAGCAGCTCTACTTCCTCTGGTCTGAACAAGTATTTCAGTGGGGACTCATTTGTGACCATCAGGAAACCTTTTTTGAAGGCTCTGAATTGTCTCTCCACGCCCTTGTTCAGTATGTACTCGGCATAAAGATCCACGAACTCCTGTGAATTATAGATGTTAAAAGAAAAAACATTTTTACACAGTGAAGCATTTGCTTGTTATGAATTCTGTTCTGTTCCTGGGTGTTTGTGGGTGAGGAAAGAAGATTTGAAAAAGGTCCTACCAAAGAAAAGACAGTTGTATTACATGATTTTCAGCTATTTCATATATATTGAGATGTGAAATCGTTTCAAAAGAGGAAAATGTGTCAGTTATTCCTTCACTGCTTCTTATAAAATGTGGCCTGGAAAATTAAGATGAACTTGATATCAAGACAAGTTGTGCAGTAACTTCAGACAACCTCCTACCACAGTGGTAGATTCTCTGTAGAAGCTGAAGTAAAAAAACAAAAAACTGTCAAAATCAGCTCTCACAAAGAGAACTGTTGTGCTTTAAAGCAAGATTATGCCACTTCTGAAAGAAGGTAACCACATTCTTCCTCTTAAAGATGAAAAGTTGTTACATCAGCAAAAAAACACAACTTCGTTCAAATCAGTAAACTTGGGGGTTTTGCTGCTCAGCCTCAGTATGACCAGTAGCTTGTGGTAAATGCTGGGCTGTTACATTTAAGTAGACATTTCTCTGTTATGTACTTTACTGAGCCTGTCTGCTTACTTTACTACTCCTCTGATACGCTGGGAACACACTGTCTGCACTGAGAGTGTGTGGCGGCTGCGTCGCTGAGCTGCTGCCAGCTCTGTCTGTCTGCATAGAGTTTGCCTTGGCAAATCGTCATCAGCAGGCCACTCAAATGTTGTATTTCTTCTCATTATAAATCCATTTCTGATTTATTTTTGACAGAAAATGACACTAAAACACCACTGTCTCCATGTGCAGCTGATAAAATGGTTTCAAATATAATATTTAGATATTTTTTCGTATCTGTGTCATATTTAAGTTCAGTCCAGACATTGAAACTATAGTGAAAGGTGTCATTTTATTTTATGTAATGTTGCTGGTATGATGTCAATATGACTATCAACAGGTCTTTTCCCTGTCTATTTTTGGGAACATGGGAAAAATAGGCGAGCTGCTGAATCTCAGGCAGTGTGTCTGCTCTAACCTGCTAACATCGGCGCCAAAATGAAAACCAAGACGTTCTGCAGCCATCACACACACACAGCACACAGCCAGTATGTTCCAGCCTTACACTACATTTTAGCATTTAAACCATTATCTTTAAATTGTCACTTTTGGCCAAACCAGCCGCTGAAAGATTCAGAGACTCACTTTAACCACAACAACAGATTCACCTGTCTATTCTCCTTAGTAACAGGGAACTGGTCTCCCTGCTCCTTCAGGTCATATAATATTGGGTTTCCGAACAGGTCTGTGTGTGATATCTGGAAGGTGAGCGCCATGTCTTCCTCCACGTTGCCAGTGTATTCAAGCAATCTCTTCAGACTTTGGTAGAGAGTCTGCAATGGAAGAAACATTGTGGTTTCCTTCCAGCCACTCTAAAAACTGCTGCATGATTATTTTACCAGTAAAATATATGACATGCACAACATACAAGACTGATGTATAGTCTTTCAATGTGTATTAACTTTGGAGAAAGTTACTATACTGGATGTGAATCTGACAGGTCCAGGTAGGTCCCCTTCTTGCCCATGAGTTTCCTGTAGACAACCATGGGGAAATGCACGTCCAGGATGCAGTTGTTGTAAATGGCGAGGCCGAGGACGATTCCAATAAGAGTGTACTGGGCTTCATTTTCAAGTGAGGATGAATTAAACCAGAACAGTTTTGTGTCATTGTCGTATGTGAACATTCCTGTTCAAAAAATCAAAGAGTGAGAGAAAAACAGAACAGTTAGACGTTTTGTAAAATGCACTTAAATCCACAAATCTAAAGCTCATTGACTAACATATTATGTCTTGTTTCTTCCCAGGCAACCAGCAGAGACTCCAGGAAGTCACTGCTACTTGCCAAGAAAAAGTCCAGCAAATATTCCCTTTGTTTTCTGTACAGATCGAGCGATTGAGACACAACCCAACCAAACCCAACTGGCCGAGGCAGATGGCCGCCCACCCTGAGCCCAGTTCTGCCTGGGGTTTCTGCCTCTTCATGGAAGTTTTTCCTTGCTCTCGGTGGGAATTGTTTGGTCTCTTCCTCTCCTGTACTGAAGGTCTTGACCACTTCCAATTGGAAAGTTTCTTGAGATAACTTTTGTTGTGATTTGGCACTATATAAATAAAACTTGATTTGATTTGAACGTGTTAATCAGTGAACTTTTGAGGTGATGGCAGGTGGATTTTTTGGACAGAGCCAGGCTAGCTGTCTCCACCATTTCCAGTCTTTGTGCTAAGCTAAGCTAACTGTCTCCAGGCTGTAGCTTCATATCTAACAGAGCGAGTGGTATTAATCTTCTTCATCTTATCTCATCTCATCATCTTTTCCAAAATGTGGAACTAGCACTTGAATATGGTGTAAATCAGGGATACATAGGAAGCAAATGTAAACATTTAAGTTATCTCACCTATGTCGAGATTGAAAATTTCCTCCAAGACCAACTGAAAAAACTCTTTTGAAACCCCTCCTTCGTCGACACCTTGCTCCCCCTCAAACTCAACAAACAGCTGCTTCTTCAGGTCAGATGGGTTCTCCATGGAGATCATCTCCAGCTGTAACACAGAGGGGACTCAATTAACTGACGAATGTAGAGAGAATAAGTCACCTCAATTCAATACGACAGTAACATAATGTAGCATGCTGCGACTCACCCTGACGAGGGCGTCATCAATGATGTGATCTCTGCGAACTTTGAGCTTCAGGTAGGGGTTGGGCTGCTGGCCCTGAACCATGCTGTAGAGGGCGGTGAGGCGCCGCTCGCTGTACATCCTGATCCTGTTGTCATAGTAAAGTCCTTGGTTCTTGGTGATGACATTGAGGATGAAGGGGCAGCTCTGAAAAGAAAACTTAGTTTCAGCGTTGACCTTGAAGAAGGTGAAATCTTTGTCCATCTCCACGACGTCGTTCAGTGACTCGTTAATAAAATCCTCAAAGGGGATGAGGGGTTTTATGCAATCCAAAGGCCGAACTCCCAGTTCTTTCTCCAGAGGATCGGTCCGAGGACCCTTCTTATAGAGCCGCTCCTCACCTAGCAGCTCGTGCAGGGTGAGCTCATCGGACTCAGAGTCATCCTCATCCTCGTCATTGTGCTCCACGTCCACGTCGCCACCCAGGACACTTGCATAGAAGACGACCTTTAAACACTGGGTTGCAGCCACCACAGTCTCGTCATCATTTACCAGATTTTCAGCATCATACTCATTGCTGACGACTGTGAAAGTGATGAGCTGCTGGAAGGTCTCCATCATACGGCGTATGTGTTGGAGACCGTATGTTGACCAGAGCTTTGACAGTCTGGCGAGCGCCGTCACCGGCAGTTTGCTCATTGCCTTGCAGAACTGTGGCATCGCCACTTCAAGGTACTCTGGACTGTGAAGGTTACTGTTCTCCATCACGATGATGAAAATGTTCAGGTAATCTGGGTTTGTTTCGTACACATCAAGGTAATCGAGGTCAAGTTCAATATTTGGGGTGAGGTAAATGAGCGCGTTCACAAGAGCTGCCTCCACCTGGTCGATGCTTAGAAGTTTGTCGTAGACTCTCCTCACGCTGTCGATGTCCACTGTGACATCACAGGGGTTGAACATTTCATTAGGAGACTCATCCGGTAAAGCAGCTGCAGAGGAAGCACCCATCTTCTCCAAGGGTTGCTCACTCTGCTTCTCATGTTTGTCCACATCTGTGGGTGTACAGGAGTCCAGGTTTTCAGTACCATTTGGTTCATCCTTCCTAAAACTCTTCACCAGGGCTTCTGAATTGGAGAAAACCCGGCCGATGACGCGGATGAGAGCAGAGTAGTCCCCTTCCTCCTCGCAGAAACTGAGGATCATACACACAGTGTTCTCTGTCAGGTGGTGAACATCTGCAACAAAACAAATTGAAAAACTGAAGTAAGAGAGTGGATTAAATCAAAGCCAGTGTCCATGAGAACCAGTCAGTTTTACAGTACCTGAGAAGTCCTCCTTGTTGGGACTGAGGTCCATATCGCTCATCTTACTGTCCAGTTGAGTGCTTTCGTCAGCACTGCAGCCTGGATGGGAGGTGTCAGATTCTTTCTTGGAGGGGTGAGGACAGAGTTTGGCATTAATCTTAAACAGCTCGAGCGCTTTGGCAGCGGCTGAATTTTTATCCATCGGTTGAAAATCACAACATGATGCGCAAAACTCATTCGTGCAGTTGCCATTTCCACAGCCTTCAGTTAACTGCTGAAAGTAGCGCTCAATTAGATGCTTTGCAGTCGCTCTGTTCCTGCGTAAGACATTCAAACAGGAAGTCAGACCGATGATTCAGAGTCATCAATGGTTAGCAAGAAGCATGAACAGATATTTGAAATGCAAGTAATAAAAAAAGTCTAATATGTTTTGCAACCTTACAGAGCTGAGTACTGAACGAGCACATATTCTTATTTCAAAAGGCTAAAACATAATGACACATAGATTGGAGTCACAGATAGAGAATATCAAAGGGTGCCACTCTTCAGACAGAAGTATTAGTTTAACTAACTGCATGTAAATTAGTTTAGCTACTAGTTTAATACTTGAGTGTCTTAGTGTCTTACATTCGGCTGGATTCAGGTGTCCACCTGTAGGCCCAAAGGACGGTCCTCTGAAAGAAAAGTTGAACAATAATGTTAACTGTAAATAAACAGTACAGCCTATAATAAAGGAGAGCTGTCACCTTTAATTAGTCAAATGATTGGTTTTTATGTTCTCAGTGAACAAAAACATTTTTAGAGCAACATTATTGATGAACTACAGTATTGATCAAAACTGGAAAATGGGTGTCACACCTCAGTTATATTGTACTGCATTTATTTCTACAGTAATATTTGAGAATTTGATATCTGCAACAATATATTGGACAATATTTTTAAATAAACACCACAAAAACAAAGATTATTTAAAACACTTAAATTTGACCTCTGGCCAAGAGAAAAAAAAAAATCTGTGCTCTCTAGTGGACAAACTGTGTAAGTGTGACACTGTGGCTGTGAACCTGAAACATACTTTTAGCAATTCTTTTCACATTTGTGATTGATTTATTGAGTGGCAAAATACATTTGTAGCATGCTATAATATCAGCATGACCAGTTTATCATTTCATTATGCTCTATCCTCTTTCAGGAGCACATTGACCTGCACAGGGACAGTGGCCCAGGTGAAACTATTTGACAGGTGTGTCAGTGACAACCACATAATCTTTTAGTCCAAGAAACACATCTGCCTGAAAATATCAAAAGCCAAATGGGAGGGGGTTAAATTCAGAAACACGGAAAATCAAACAAACAAAACAAAACGTTCAAGCTGCAGAGGAGCTGTTAAATTACATTAATTAACCACATTTCAACAAGACATTGCAGAAACCTGCCGACTGAGGACGAGCTGTCAGACAGAGCTGCTTTTAGTGGTTTGAGCCACACGGTGTTTCCCCACCGTCACCGCCTCGGCTCTGCACCGACCTGATCTGAAGGATGGTCCTGTCTCTGTCAGTGACTGTGCAAAAAACCCTCGTCCCTTATTGTGAGAGCGGCCGTTTCAGCGACATTCAGCCCTCCGAGCCTCCGTAGCTCCGTGTGAAACTGCCTCGCTTTGTTCACCACGCGTAAATAATAACCTCTGTTTCGACAACGACAGGAAGTCACAGGACTTGTTTTTTAAATCAGAGCGAAATTTCCTCCTCTACCATCTTGTAAACAAGAGCGCCATGTATCCCGGCATGCAGCGCGATATTGGCCAACATCATGCCGCCCCTTGCACTGCCCACAGGAAAATGACACGACACACCGGGAGTGAAAAAACTGAACAAAAATCCCTGTGGTAACAGTGAGTTGAATTTGTTTAACAGGAGGTTGAAGTTCACACCCAGATTCATATCAGAGAGAGCAGGATAAATAACACAAAACATCAACTAGTATCACAACCTGCAGGAAGCACAAGTCTACAGTTTCAGTAGACACTGAACTTTCTAACCTTCATTCAGGGAGAATCTACTGCAGGGCTGCTGCATTAGACTGTTGTATACACATACACTTAGAAAACACATAAAACTATATATAAAAAAATTCAAGAGAATAAATAAAATTACATGTCTGGATGTACACATATGCACGTTATGCAGTATGCTAAGCCTGGTATTGAAGTACAAATATAACATGAAAAAATAAAGATCATTACAAGTTGCACAAATGTTTACTGATTTTAAAAATAACTAGGTTTACTCTCATGTCTTTCCTATGCAGATTCTTTACTGTAAGTAAAAGTGTTGATTACACAGTGTAAAAAAAAAAGATCCAAAGTCATAAACCCATCAATGATCCAAGTCCTGCTTTCTAAATCTTACATAAGTATAATTCAGTAAATTACTAAAGAATTATTAGCAAAGTTTAAAATTGCTAACAAGCATGCGTCAGTACTGAGTTCAAAACTGTTCACAGTCAGCACAGCAGCAGTCAGTGTGGACTAACCTGTGGATCACTCTCAGCTGCACCGACACAAAATGTATTCAGTGAACGCATGATGATGAAAGGTTTTCTCACTCACACTCAACCACCACCAAACCTCAGTATATTTATTCTCCATTTGCAAATTCTGTTATGAAAACCTAAAACCATAAAAACAATTAGGATAAATTAGACATTCACCACATTCTGCTACATCTACATCTAAAAGAAAAGAAAAAAAAACATGCATAAACTCCTGACTGGGACATACAACACTGAGCACTTCTTTTCATTCTTTGATGACCTCTATCAAAGATTTGTTATTGTATGGGACAACATGGCATTCACAGAGTCACAGAGTGGTTTACAGGCCGTCCAGGATGGTGTCACTTTTCCTTCCACCTTACTTCCATGATCAGACGTTTGGACACAATGAATGTTGGATGGACATGGACATGTTGTAGTCTTTCCCGGGTGTATTGAAGAAGACAGAAGCTGTGACAAATGTTATCAGTGTTGTGGTTAATCCTTAGTGAAGTGTTTTATTTGCATTAATGCATTTTGGATGTGAGATTAACTGCTGTGCTGAGCAGCATGTTGAGAACTGTGTGGATTAACAATTGTAAAAAAACAACAAAAATATGTTGCTGATGCATTTTTGAATTTTTAGTCTGTAGTTGGTCAGGATGGAGCTCGTTTTGTGTACTTTATACATTGCTAGGTGGTTGAATCTACAACAATGCATCATATATTACGATATGATGATATGTGTGTAAAATGTTAATCTGTGAACTGAACTACTGTGTTTAGCTGCATTGCACCACTTACTATGTGTGTAGCAGACGTTCATACAAACGTTATTCTATTTTTAAATTGGATGACGTCTTTGGAAATAGGTGAAAAAAGTATATTATCATAATTTTGTCAAAGGCCTCCTATTGGCTAAAGCATAAATTAATGCAATGAATTGCTTTACTATATAATTTTTATAACATTATTATATATATTCAATATGATTTGGATGAAATTAAAGTTCCCCACATTTAACTGAAAGATACACACACACACACACACACACACACACACACACACACACACACACACACATACACACACACACACACAGTAAGTCATAGAAGCCACAGTACAGCATGTTGGAAAACAACAAATTATGTTTGCTGGCTGTTGATGGAGGTCAACACAAAGTGCAGTCTCATTCAGAAGCTCTGAATCATATTCACAAAGCATAAATCAAAACTGGCAGATGTAGCAGGCAGTCAAACCTCTGCCATCTCATTCTGCAATAGGGCCTTGTAAATAATGCATTATCCAATCCACGTGCATAACTCTCACAGTGCTGTCAGCATTCAAGCTCGACATGGAGTGTTACACTCAGTGTGACGTTTAGTTTCTGTACCAACCAGTGTGTCACTGCATACTGAGGAGATTTCATCTGAAACCACAAGGTGCAGCAGAGTAAATCCAGGAGAGGTATGAGAATACAGCAGAGCCTCAAATAGAAATAAATTCATATCCTTATAATAACCGAGTGCGTTCATATGTTATCAGGAGCCTGTTCCTGGAGGCTATCAAGCAACTCATCCAACCTATAATTAGACGTTCACTAAAATTAGCCCCCTTGTTGAGTGAAAGCGAGTCCAAATAAATATGTCACGTTGAAGAAAAGGATATGATCCACAGCATTAATTAAAATCCTTTTGTCTCAGTGTGTCCGTGCAGTAATGCACATGAACACTGGGAGACACTGTAAGCACACAAAGCATCAGGCTTACAGCTCATAGACAGTTCTCACTAGGTGATTTCTTTTTTCCTTCCTTAGGTTCAGGGGGTTTGGCCCTTTATTCTGTAGGAGCAAATGAAGAAGAAAAAAAAAACAAAAAAACCCAACAGCAATGATAATGGAGTTAAAACAACCAGCTTCACATGGTTTGGAGAGAACGGTGATTGAACAGTGGGTTTTTTGTCTCATGGCCCTTTATCACAGGTCGTATCATGTCCACAGATTCTGACTGGTTTAACCTTGGACTCTTTTAATTGATTCATTTTATTGATCGTGAGCTAAACCTATCTGGTAATTCACAAACAAAAACCAAAGGTTAGAAAAAAGCCTGCAAAAGTAAACAGCATATTGTGTTTGGCCAACATTTAACTAACAGCTACAGTTACTGGTTACTTCTCAGATTATACATGTACATAAAAACATAATAGCCCTATAAAATATAATTCTTTGATAAGGATTAAAGCAGTTGTTCCCAGCCGTTCTGTAGTTGTGACTCTCATTTTTGGGGCTACATTTCAGATGTCTGCATGTGATCAGCTCCACCAAAGAGACACTAAACCTCAAAACTTCTCAGATGGTTTCATTTCAGAGTGTTTGATGCCCAGATGTGAAATTATCCAATATTTCATGAAAAAGCAAAACAGAGACAAGAAGAGTCCAAAATATGAAGTAATGTACTGTTTGCGTTTAGTCTATGCATTGGAAATATTATAATTATATGATATATAAAGTAATATAATTGTTAGCACACTTTTACTTAAGTAAAAGATACGAGTACCCCCTCCACCAGTAAGGATCAGTCATGTTATAGTTGCTTTAACAGTCATCTTGTGACTCCTTAAATTTACCTTGTGACAACTTAGAAGGTCCTGAGCCTCAGGTTGGGACCCACTGATCTAGTCTAGAGTACTTCCTGTGCCCATGAAACCTTTCTCTGGTGAGGAATATCACAAGATGTGTATTTTGAAATATTTTATTTTATGTAGAATACATAATTCTGCTTGTATGCTCATTTACAAAGAAAAAGACTAGAGACACATATTCAGCACAATTTAAAATATGCCAGTAGTGAAACACATGATGCCTCTGTTCACGAGGATTATGGATATCTTTACATATACATGATTCTCTTTGATCTTTTTTATTCTCATCTTAGTCTTTACGAGATGTGAAAAACAACTAAGGAGACGTCCGTATTCCACCATTACAGCTGCGTGCAGGTAAAGTAAAGGGAAGCGCCTCCATTAATCTACACTGTAGCCTGAACGTTACACTGCAGCACACCCAGAAACTTGAGCTTTTCTAACCTTTCTGATTATGTTATGTTTAATGTTTCAAATGGAATTAAAGGTTTATTAGCCACTGATTCCGGTAAAGCTCTAACACTGAACATTAGCTCATACTAGTGGTCATTGCTTTCTACTGATGTGTGATAATCTGTGGTTAAATCATTGTCCTCCCAGCCATTTGATAGGGATTAAAAGTGACCTCATCAAGGCACGTCTCTTTTCCTGGAACATATCAATTTACCTTAATTGTACTGGTGGCAGTTTGGGAATGTGACTGCAGGGTGGTACGGAGTTCAGAGGCGGACACTGAAGGTTGCATGTAGGACAGTCTGTAGTGGGGGGATTATTTCATCATGGTTGTTAAGCGTTTCCTGGAAATGTGCCATGCAAGGGACAGAGACCGGGGTCACTGAGGCAATCAAGACAGAGCTGATGTCTTCTGTGATCCGGACACATGTCTGATGGAGACATGAAGGCCACACCTCTGGTCAGCCTTCTCGTTTCTGGCTCATAATCCAAACTCATACACCCGGGAGATTTTCATCATTTCAGCAGAACGTGAGTGTTGATGTCATCACAACAGGGGGGCAAACGGTCGACTGAAATGTTTATGAAGCAAAAACATGGAATTTGCTTATAGCTCAGTTTATGCCTCACACAGTTTTTACAGCATGTAGGTCCTTGTTTAGAAACAAGGACCTACATGCTCTTTTTCTCTGTTGCTGTCCAAGCTCTGTGGCTCCAGAGATGTTGACCAGACTAAAATATCTCAACAATTGTGTAATGGATTATGGTATTTTGTATTTGTGGATATTTGTTGTCCCCAGAGGATGTATCCTATTGACTTTGGTGATTCCCTGACTTTCCTCTAGCGCTGCCACAAGGTTAACACCTCCAGGAGCCTAATTAGTGAAATGTCTTGACAAGTATTGAATGGATTGCCATGAAATTTTGTACAGGTGTCTCTGGTAATCAGACGATGAACCCTAATGAATCCCATGACTTTTCACCAGCTTGTCAAAGTTTCAATGTTGTACAGACATTCATGGTCTCCTGAGGATGAATCTGACTATGGTGATCCATTGACTTTTTATCCACTGCCGCCATGAGGTCCACAATTATGATTTTGAGTTAAATTTCTTGACAACTATGGGATGGATTGCCATTAAATCTGGTACAGATATTCATGTACCACAGGATAAATTCTAATAACTCTAACTTTTGACCCCTTGACCCACCTAATGCCATCAGAAGGATTAAATTTAGTGTCAAATACTATGGATTATGACCTAAAACTAATGACTAGAGGCAGTGTTGTACTAGTACTCAAGGCTCGGAATGATTTCAGGACTTGAGCATTGACTGCATTAGGATTTGGAAGTTGGAAACAAGGACTTGTGTGTGTGTGTGCATGCTTGTGAGTGCATTTGTTTGGCTACTGTGTCACACACAGTAAATAAGCTCCCTGTGAAATAGTGACAGCTGTGTCATTAGTGTTTCATGTAGACTTTTTATTTGTATGTCAGCTCTTTGACTGTGCCAGAGTGGAGCACTGGAGCCCATCTTTGTTTCTGACTCAGACTTAACCTTGATGACTCGGACTCGACTCTGACTCCGACTCCTCTCAGGAGACTCGGATATAAGTGCTGTACATAAGGCTTCCTCATGAGTCATGAGATTATGATGTTTCTGTGGCTTACACAGAAGCTCAGTCGTATATTAACAGTGCTACTGTTGATTCAGTATCAGTGGCACTGTATCGGTATGCACTTTGTCTTTTAAGTCTTAAAAGGTTACCTGCTCCCGTGCTAAAATAAGACAGGGAACATGGTAAACCCCACACATGCTAAACATTGTTTTGTTAGCATTATCCCCTAACCTCAGCTAACTAGCTAGCATAGTGGAGGCTTTTAGTCTTGTTGTTGTCTGTAAAACAGTATTTTTAAAGACTGCACTTTATCAGTAAAGAGAAACTTGACAGGTTTTTGTTGACTTATTGTGGATTACCTTTTCACCTTGCTGCGGTGATGCACATGTGTATCTCCAGGACTTCATGACGTCACTGTTAGGTCCGGTTATAGGTGTAACTTCTGACCACGCTAAGCAGGTGCAAGAGAAACATTTCACCAGAGAGGGCAGTGAAACACTGCTGAAGTCACCCTTCACTCTTTAAATGATCATTTGAATATGAGAATTATAATCTTGTTTTTTTCTGGGAAACAGGAGCCTTCCTCCACCCACAGAAACACAGGTCAGAGGAAGTGAAGACGCTAAATTAATGTAGGTGTTTGTCTGTCTTTGTGTGTTCCTGCCATTTCTGTTGGATGTATTCCCGTCTCAGTGGGACATTTTACTGAAAAAGAGCAATAATACTTTGGCTAAGCTCCTCCTACGTGATGGTGGAGAATGGAGCCTTACAATTCCTCCACCAACTGGAAGACAGATGGCCCCGGTTCACAGAAAGCCTCCACTTGTTATTTGGAATCAAAAGTGATGTAGTGCATATCTCTACTGGTGTAAATGAGCAAGTCTTCATGTCTTCTCAGGAAAACTCTACACTTGGAAGAGAGGAGAGGAGAGAGGCTGCAAGGCCTTTAAAACATAAATGATTCCCATAATCCAGTTCTCTGACGGCTTTATTGGACCAAGTTATTTACAAGGCAGCTTAGGAAATTGAAAATGCTCTGATTTAAGCTTGTTAAAACAATGGGTCATGAAGCGGGTCGAGGCCACAATAAAGACCAGAATGAATGAAGCCTCTCTATGATGAAATGCAAATCAAACTCCATTAGCTTCGACAGAATTAGTCTCTTGTCTGCCTGTAGACTCCAGGTCATCAAAAAAGTAGTTAGAAAAATGAAAGAAGACTGTGAGGAATCCATTTTCAGAGTGGAGCCTGTTTAATTACATTATCAATCTTTTACATGAGTTCTCATAACACAAAATGTGACATGTGTGACAAAAACCCATTTCATTGCACGTGCTGCTTATCTAATGCCACTGAGAGCAGATGAACAACAAAAAATATTGTTGTGTGGACATTAAATCTTTGCACAATGGCACAAAAGTTCCACAGTTACACACACAGCACAGAAAAAAAAAACAGCTAATCACTTTGGCTGATTTACACTCGGGCTTTGAAAGAGATGGAGAGAGCAGTGCTGTGCGGGTAGAGGAGTCATCATTATCTCTGTGTTTAGATGAGGAACCTGCTCTTGCAAGGTGCAGCAGCGGTCAGTAATTGCAGTGGCTCACTAAAGGCAGTATCAGCAGAGCCCCGTCTGTCCCTTTTCCCTCACCGTGCCTTAAAAGTAACATTAATAACATCCACCCCACCGCAGATGTTATGCACACCAGGCAGAGGCGAACCGCTGCAACACCAGGCCAAAGATCACCCATCTTCTGAAGGACTCTCACCTCACACCTTTGTGCAGATGTGAGCCGATGAGAACAGAGCGACTGAGGGCTGAATTTATGCACATGCACTATATATCATTAAGTCATAAGGCCAGCAGCTCCTTCAGAAACTGGAGCTTCTTTGAAAAGCAAAGACAAGTAAGTGAGGCCAAGGGTCAAGCTATGTGTCAGTATGTCAATAGATGAGTCAACCTGCAGTTGTATATTGATGTTTGTTTTTGTCTGAAGCACAGGATACATTTTTAGCATGTGTGTTGGACCTTGTGGGAATAAAGCCCCTAACCTTGATACTGTTAGTGTCGTCTACCCACAGGGTTACACAGATCTGTGATATTGACTTTGAAACTAATCTGAAGGTGTCGTTTCCTGTTATTTTAGTGGCAAAGCCTATATGTTGAATAATGTACAGACTTACAACACTAATGTTTGCGTTCAGAGGTCAAACACCTAGAAGACGGCAGTAAGTGAGACTACAACTAAACACTGAGCACTGTGGCCATTACAGGATAATAAGACAGTAACTGCCTACATTTCACATGGTTCTCTAGAGGCAGTTGCTTTAAAGCTGCTTTAGTCAATAAGTGAATTACCACTGGTTAAAATGACTATATGTAATAGGAGAGGAATCATTCACAGTGACAAACTCACCGATAACTGACTCTGAATTTTAGTGCCTTCAAGCTCGTTGTTTTGGTTACACAGCTTTTGGTTCACTGCCACAACAGGGAACTGTGTTCAGTGATAAAGTGCTGATAAACTTGCTGTACTGACTGCCCAGCACCAATCAGTGGACAGACAAAACAAGCAATTAGCTGGAGGATATAGTGGAGCATTTAGCAGCTAAAGAACCCGGTAATATCTGCAGGAGCTGGTGCAGACAAAAACAGAAAGATGTTTTTTATATTATATATATATAGGTATTCTATATAGATGTAAAAAATATTGGTATTTTGGTAGGTCACCACAACTGTGACTCCAGTTGAATCCATATGTTGCTACCGAATCACCTGCAAAGATAATATACCAATGCTCGTTTCAACTGCCCTGAGGTCGCCAAAAAAAAAAAAAAAAAAAAGTTAGTTAGTTAATGTAGGTGTAAATACAGTGGGTATAGAAATTAATCACAACCCTTTTTTTTTTAATTTACATTTTTTCCCTCACCGCCTGAAATGAAAACACAAAAACAAGAAACATTTTCATTTCAGGCTGTGAAGCAATAAAATGTGAATGTTTTGGAAGGTCGTGATTCTTTTCTATGCCCACTGTATCTCTCTATATTTATATGTATGTTCCATGTTTAAATATAATGTGACAGAAGCACAAGTAAATAAGAGGCCTGAAGTCTCAGTTACACTGCATCTAGTTTAAAGTTAGCTAACATTAGCTAACACAAGCTACTGATCATACCAGACCAAACAGGTAGCAGCAGAAACTCTAAGTGTGTCTAACTGAGCAAGGGTAGCTATAATTTATTGCTAATGAATTCAACACTTTTTGGGTAATCTTTTGTTTGAAGTTAGATATCTGACTTTGAAGTGGACATCTTCTACTTTAGGTCTTTTTTCTTTTCACTCCTTTTTCCTTACTTTTTTCTTTTTGACATGTCACAGCAGGAAAAGCACTGGTATAAATAATAAATAAATTGCTGAATGTCACTTAGCTGCTGTAGTTTCAGGGTCCTGGTGTTGTGGCTGCCTTAAAAGAATGGAGCCTGATTATTGTTATTAGCAACACCTGTGCTTTCACAACAATGGCAGGTCAAAATGTCTGCCTGTTCTGTAAAAGAAAAACAAGCAGACATCTCAGATAAAACGCCAACACCATAATAAAAATGAAAATTTAGGATGACGGTCCCTTATTTAGATATGGTTGAACTAGTTTCTACTTTACTCCCCTGGGAGCTCAAAATAAATCCCTTAGCTCAGCTGGACAGGCACATTTATCAAGCTAGCTTCAGCATCTGCAGGTTTTTCTGCAGTAACACAAGACTTATTTTCACTTTAGACACCAAAGGTCTGAAGTCAAATTTTGTCTTAATCCATTATGGCTGTAAACTCATAGCACTTAAAGACCAAGGGTCAAACTCAAAGACAATATAAAAATTGAGCAGTGACTCATTCTATCAAACAAAGAGCACATTTTCCTGGAAGAAGAAGCAGGTAGCAAAGGATTAAGACTTTATTATTGTTTTTATTTGTTCACAAGTAGCCATGATACAAGTAGTTTCCAATTGCTTGAAGGACAAAGTAGTAAAAAAACAAACAAACAAAAAAAACAAAACAAAAAACAAAAAAAAAATTTTATTTGACCAAAACTTAACTATAGTTTTTCCAAGTTGTTGACGTGTGTGATTTGATAAAGTGTAGGTTTCTGCCGTGGGCTGGATCTCTCAGATTTTTCCAGTTTGCTACAATTACTCTATTTCTTTAGAGAGACTGAACCAAACTAAACTTTAATGAACTTGAATCTATTAGATATTTGGATTAACATTTTGAATGATGAAGCCACCCACGCCCCCCCCTTAAATGTGAAATGTTGGCCTACCATATAACCAAAACACAAATAAAAAGGCCGTGTGCACCGAGAGCAAATGTGAGGAATTTGCAAAAGTGGATATGCAGCAGTGAACATGCTTGAGCTTCCTTCTGGCACAAATGCTTCAACAAGTGCGATGCCAAGAGCACAGAACAGACAGAACCTATGCAACAAAGTGGACAGACTGCAGAGTCAGAAATCTGAACAACATGCCAGAAGAAAACACCGTGTGCAAAAAAACAGACAGGAGGAAAGAAGCCACTTAGCATGTAGCCTCATAAATATCAATTACACAAACACTAAATGCTCCTCATTGAACAAAGATGCACCGTCATATTTACACTAATACAACTTCAGCATCAGCAAAGTCTTAGATTTGTAATCTCTTATCCAGTGTTAATGCACATACTATTGCTTACAGAAATATAAATGATCTTTGGTAAATGATACACTTTACAAAAATGTACTGCAATGAGATACAACAATCATAAAATATTAAAGGTGCTGCTGCTTTAAATGCTTAACAATTAAACAAACAATAGCAACTTTCAAATATTCCATACGTTTACTAGTTTGCTAATGATGACAAATACATCATGATATTTATAGCGAAAGTGTAAAGTCATCCTTTTCATACTGTATCTGAGCACTGGTCATGTCAACAGCACCAACAATACTCATTGGTACTTCTCAAAATAATGCTTTCAAAGTGCAAATTTAAATCTTAAAGCCACATCTTTTGCATTCGGGAAAGATCTTCTTTCACCTTTTGGTTTACAGCTGAACACCAGCAAAATAAAAATGACACAAACTTAAAGGACCTTCAAGTAAACGGGTCAATGAAACATGATGGTAGCTTGTTGTCAGCCTACTGTGCAGTGCTTAAAGGAAGAGCTTGACATTTTGGGAAATTCGCTCATTTGCTTTCTTACTGAATTAGATAAGAAGATTGTTACTACTAAATAAGAAGGAGCAGCTAGGATACAGTTAGCTTAGCTTAGCATAAAGACTGGAAACAGGGGTAACAATTAGCTAAATCTAAAGTTCACTATTTAACACAATGTATCTCATTTGTATAAAAGCTGTTTTTACCGGTGGCCTGGCAACCTCACAATGACAACATGGTTAAAAAAACAAAACAAACAAACAAAAAAACTAGATATAAAATCTTAATTAGCAAGCTGTCAAAGTGCTTATAGGCAGATTTAGTTAGCTTTGAACAGAACTAGCTGCTATCCAAGCTAGCAGATTCTCAGTCTATATGCTAAGCTAAGGTAACCGTGTGCTAGATACATCTTTGTGGATTGATACCATTATCATGTTTGAATGTTAAATATGAAGCTAAAGCCAGACAACTGTTAGCTTAGCTTATCATTAAGACAGAAGCAGGGGAACCAGCTAGCTTGGCTAACAGACAGAGAAAATGGAAATCAATCTTTTCATCTAACTCTCTGTATTTTCCAAATTGTCAAACTATTCTTTTAAAGTAAAACTGGCTAGCACTGTTAAAACAGATCCAAGGAGTCAATGGACAAACACAAATGCGCGCGCACACACACACACGCACGCACGCACGCACGCACGCACGCACGCACGCACGCACGCACGCACACACACACACACACACACACACACACACACACAAGCACACACACACACATACACACATACACACACTCAAATAGAGCATAATTTCTGGTAGCTTTGCTGTATAAAGACTGAAGTGAAAATTTCTTGGTATATGTTGCTAATATGATTATTTACAGCCTACAGCTCTCAATTTTTCAGTGGAATGTACTGTACGACATAACAGTTATTAACACACTTTTCAGCATTTAAAATTTAGCAAAAAATCCAGCAGCAAGACAAATGTGCACTGAACAAATGCCACTATTTGCTGATGTATGTAAAAATAAAATTCTTATTTGCATGGAAATCGTCACACACAAAATCAAACTCGTTTCTGTTGGGAGTTAAAACCTGTAAAACTTCTCTCCTTAGGATTACCAACACTGATTTAAGGCCACACTGGCAACTGACCCAGGTCTTCATGCATTTACAGGCCAGGCTGAAAGAATGAACAGGGTACCATATCAGAAAGACAACAAACTCCCAAATAACCCTGCAGTGGAATGTCTCTACCCTTCTCCTCTTTACATTAAAACCTGATCAAGTACTGAGATGCATCTTAGTGAAATAAAATTTTCCCAGGATAAAGAAAAAAAAAACATAATGGGAGATATTCCAGTTCTTCCATCTCCCCAACCTCAAAAATATCTTTAGGTTTAAACATCCAAAATATAAAGTACCTATTTTTATCTTTTATAAAAGAATCTCCTTGAAAAATACAATAAAATTAGATTTTAAAAAACTATCGTGCAAATTGGAGTTTGAGTTAACATGTTTAAGACCAGAAGACATCACAAGATGGTGTGCAGCGACTGTTCTGCCACCTGCTCTGTCCTGTGTGCTGGATGAACGGTGTGGTCAGACTTGAGTCTTTCCTCTGAGTTCCTCAGGTATTTGACACACTGCGAGTCTCCGTCAGGGGGCAGATTCAGCTGGACGCTGTCTGTCTGTGTGAGCAGAGGCGTGGAGGTGATCCAGCTGGACAGACTCTGATCTGACGGCTCTAAAGTCTGATCGAGAAACTCTGAGTCTTTGGTGGAAGGAGGCAGCTCCTCCCCTGAGAGCGGAGGAGCATCTTTGGTGTAAGGAAGAGTGCCTATTTCTGTAGGAACTATTGTGTAGAGACCTGAGAGGCCCTTCTCACTGTCTGTGGGCCCCGGTGGGCTTCTCCCACCCTTCTCCTCATTTGCTTGTAAGACAGGCCTCTTTTTGGCCTGTGACGCCTTGGAGCTGGGGGAGCTCCTCTGGTCTTTTTTATTGCAACCTTCAGGGGAGGGCTTGGTGAGGGACAGGAAGGGAGGCTTGGGGCTGAGCGGTGACCCCACCTTGACCCTGCTCAGGCTGAGGATATTTTTGCAGGTTTCAGCAGGGAGTTTATCCAACTGCCTTCCAACTTGGACGGGGCTGGGAAACAGCGTGCCTTGACACGCCCTGTAGAAATATCTGGGAAGAAAAGCAAAAGCAGATATCAGGACATTTCTGCTCTGTTCCAGAGATGAATGTGAGGCTCTTGGACTAAACATGAAAGGCATATGGAAATAATAACTGATATAAGTCATAACAATAAGTCATGACAGAGGTCATAAATATTTAAAAAATGTGCCTGTGTATTCACTCATGCACAAATCAACATCAGTGTACCGAGGCAGCAGCGCAGCTACAGGTGTGATGACACAGAGCAGGTAGAAGAGGGGGTCCTGCAGCAGCCTCTGCATGGTCCAGTAGGGGTTAGAGGGGGAGTAGCAGGTGGGACAGGAGGCGTTGTAGCACAGAGCCACAGTGAAGAACAAGGCTATACTGAAGGAGATCGACAGCCAGTTCATCCAGGTCTACAGGGAGAGGAGACAAGGAAAAGTATAATGATTTGTTTTTGAATTTACTTTGTTTAGTTTTCTAAAATAACAACAGGAGAACAAAGTGAACATTCAAATCATTAGAAAACAGATACATACTGTTGTAGATGTGTGATATTATCTACAAACTTACTTTATAGATGCAAATAAAACATGTGTACACATATATATTGAGGGGTGAGAACCAGAGGGCTGTACATAACATTTTGGATGAAATGGACACATACAAGCTACATGTATAGGTTTTAAAGGAGAGCTCTTGATAAACTGTCTCTTCTGCCTAAAGGACACAAATAAATTCTTAATCTGTTTAGAGTTATTCATGAAAAACCACAGGACTTCACACTGAATACATTTCTCAATGCCAAAAGGGCCTAAGTACGCCTTCTTGGCATTGAGAAATGTATTGTGGGTAAAACCTATGGATAGCACATGAGTCAAAATGGCTGACATATGTTTGCCTTGCAACAGTTTGTAACGGCTGAAGAAGAGCTATGACGCATACTTCAAAATGAGGAACAGCTGGGTGATGATAGGAGAAATGAAAACATCCAGAATCCAGCGTCAGAGAGGAGACACAAAGGTAAAAATAAACTCAACATGACAGTAAGAGTAAAGCTAGCACGTTAGCTAGCTAACAAGCAGATATAGTAACCAGTAACTTCAATTCTAAAGGTATGTTTCATCGTGTGTTTTCATCTCTACTATACTATACTACAAGACCGATATCCGGGGAAAGGATACAGGAAATGAGCCAGGATCATGACACAACCTCCTGTCATGCAGCCTGTTAAAAATTGGGACTTTGCCATACAATATAAAAGCTACAGACACAGGACTGGGGCGGGCGGGCGGGCGGGGGGGGGGGGGGGGGGGGTCAAAAAGCCATATTGATATCTGTGTAAAAGGGAGAGCACGTATGGTGTGACAGATGATGACGCTGCACATCACACCTCTGATTCCTGAACGCTGACATCATGTCTAAAAATCCCACACTGGAGCAGCAGCGTGCCGGCTTTGTGTTTGGTTATAAACAAAGGACGAGGGGTCTTCTTAATGGTAATATAGCAGGATCTCTGTATGGAAGGTGCTACAGACAATGCAGAGACTCAGACACAGGACACAGACAATACAGGTTCAGAAAGGCACTGGGAAAATGAGGAAGAGGAGGAGCATGTCGTCCTGATGGAGATCGGGGGGAGAGTGAAATCCAGCAAAGAGGAAGGAAAACGAAGAGACCCTGATAACTTGAAGAAAAATGTATTAAGAAGTTTGTGTAACACAGGGTCAAGGAAAAAGACTTCCTGTCGTTACAAATTCAGTCATTATCTCCCTGAGCAGAGAGGGAATTCATTTTTGATCAGTTCTGGACAATGGGAGATGTGGCAAGACAAAAGGACTTCAGCAACCACACAGTGACAAGAATGAAAAGGAGACAAACAACTCACACTGAGTCAAAGAACACTGAGTACCAACTGCCCACACAGGGAAAGCAGTGAGTGCAAAGATTTATTTCTGAAAACACTTGATGTCTCAGAGAAATTTGAAGGTCTGCAGGGACTGGTCAGTCAAGTAATCTAGGACTGTTCCCCATGAACCTGCAGGGAAAGCAAAAAAAAACAAATCCCAGAGGACAGCAAGAACTGGATCATTAAGTCCTTCACCACAGTTGGATCACTGCAGGAAAGGAAGCACCTTGAGGGAAATTGAATTTAACAAAGGCAGATATTCAACACAGAACTCAACAGAGTACTGTGAGCGTTTGTGACAAACAAATCCACCAAGAACAAAACAACCCCCATCAAAACAGAAAGACACAGGCACCAGAACATAAAGAGCATGAGGAGCCCTCATACAAAACAGTGTCTTTTGATCTTGAGCTAGAACAAGTATCTGTTCTCTCTTCCAGACATAGCGGCAGTGCTGTTCTGTGACACATGTGGAGGGCAGAGCAGGAATACTGCTTTTAGTGCCATGTGTCTCCACGCAGTAAAAAACTTTCCAATTTCCATTATTGACCATAAATCCATGGAGTCTGGACACTGTGCAGTCACTGAGACCGCCACAGAGACAGTGCTGGTGCGCAGTCTGGAGGGGGCTGCACTCCACTCCACTGTGAGGGTGGCAGGGAGGAGCATGTCATGTGACTGAACTCAGTCACAGTGACCTTCTGGATTTCAAGTCCTTTTCACAAAACCACAGACACAGAGGGTGAAACTGTTTGTTGGCAGAAAAGCTAGTGGCTGCGCTACACAAAAGAGGATCCAAAAGGTATTCAGTTCAAATGTGAACATTTAGAGAATTATTCCAATTTCTAATAGGTTTCATATATAATCTTTACATACGTGCTTTTATTTTGTATGTACATGTATATCAAACATGGAAATTCAATATATGTACATATATTACATTTGCAGGGTTATATTTTGTGGTACGCACAACAATCGCCTGTCTGCTTGTTGGCTACCTTTAGGTTTCCCACACTCGCACAAAGAGCGAGTGAGTGAGAGAGAGAGAAACAGATTCATGTTTTTTAAAGTTATGACACAACAACACCACCTCTGATTAGCCTACCACATGGATTTCAAAGACTAACCAAAAGGTCTGAAAAACAACACCAGCTAAATAATAGGCTACAATATACGTTTTCATACCCTACTGAATATCCCAGAGATATATACCAGGCAACAGATTCCCTCATTTAGCTAAATAAACAAAATGTGCGTACATGATTATGGCTGCCGGCACCACTGGAAGAACCTTTTTACTTTACATATGGTCATTGATCAGTTGTTAATATAAAAATATTGATTTGTGCAACTTAAGTGTTTGGTTTTGTTTGAGGGTTGAATAAACCAGACTGAGATCATCAAAGCTCTTTTTTCTATGAAACTTGTTGTTGCTTGTTCTTCTTAGTCGTGTCTCTGTGTCTCCAAATCTGACGGCAAAATGTATGGGATTAAGATAAAGGTTTTGAGAAAATGTAATTTTCCTTTGAACAGCTATTTAAATTCAGTTAATGCCATCAAAGACATTCATATGAGAAGCTCTACATATGGAAATATAGTATACAAAAAAACGGAGTCCACCCCTGTGCAATCTCACTAAAATTTATAAATGATTTAAAATTTGTATTTTTGCAATCATGTTATTATTTTTAAGTTGGAGTGGATGATATTTGATCTTATGCATAATTAAAAACTAACAGGTTAGATAAAAGAAATTCAATATGGGCCCTGAAGTGCAGCCTCAATGTGACAACAGTGATCACACCTGTGATTTCCACTTAAGGCTGCATGAACAAGGTTATAAAAGGACCTGTGAACACCACAGCTTCCTCGTGTTTGGCCTGGGTTGTGTCTAATGCAACATGGTGAAGAACTGCCTGGACAAGAAACCAGATTATGAGACTTCATAAAGGTGGAGAGGGTACAGGAGCATCATTTGGCGACTGAACATGAGTTGCAGCAGTGAGGAGGTTAAGTATAATCATATTGTGATTATTTTGACAGGCACTGTGATTGTGATATCAGACACGATATAGTGGGAATGGTCATTTTCACTTAAAAATTAAAAATGATGATCTGATTTTTGATGGGGTCTGTAACAAACAAACATGCTCCCTTACATCTGGAGAATATGACTTGTAGGCTGGAGCATCTGTAGCACCACAGTGCTTCATTTATGGTCCGTTGTGAAACATTTTACCTTTATCAAAAAAAACACAGCTCCTGTGATTTGGAGAAACCTGGCCATATTGCAATTTTGATAATATTTTGATTAATTGTGAAGCCCTGATTTACACAACCTTGCACTGAAAAACAGATGGCACTGGGAATGCAAGTTTGTTTACCCAAACACTGAGTGAAAAGATTACTCCCATCTCAAGAACCTCAGCAGGAGAGGAACTTTCCAACATGACAACGATTCCAAACACACTGCAAAAAAAAGTAAAAAGTGTGACTTGGCAAAGTGTGCCCCTGACATGAATCCAGCAGAACAGCTTTGGAGTATGTAAAAGCAGAAGGTGGAAAAACCCCTCCAGCAAAGAGCAGCTGGAGAGAATCATGTGTGAAGAATAACGACTGGCATCATCTATGTCCAGGAGGATCGAATCTGTCATCAAAAACACAGGCAGACAAACACAATGCGAAACTAGATTTACTGTCTCATGGTTGTATACCTCCACAACTCAGACTAGTTCCAGGTTACAGCCCTGTTTATCCAGAGTCATATAAATTTTAACCATTTGTGTGAAATTCTGTCATAATTGCTAATGCTAATGGTAATGGATAAAAAGTGTTTTGTGAGGTCACACTGACCTTGACCTTTGAAGTGAACATTTGTGCCAAATTTAAAGGGATTCCCTTGAGGACATATGTCCACAAGGCCAAAACCACATTTTGTGAGGTCACTGTGAACTTGACCTTTGACCACCAAAATCTAATCAGTGCATCCTTGAGACCAAGTGGAGCCTGAAAACAATCTGTCTCTTGCTCTGGCTGTGGCCAGCGCAGAGACATAAAAATAAATGGATACAATCTGACTAATGAAGGGTCAACTGACTTTTGTTGTATGTCAAGTCAATTTAATTCATATGGCAACAAATCACAACGGAAGTTATCTTTTTACATGGAGCAGGTCCAGACCAACAATTCTCATATATGGACCTTTCATTACAGGGCAATTAGTCAAACATCTATTAATTGGTTTTATTCTCTTGGGCTTTGATTATAACAAAATTAAACTGTATGAAATGGACAGGATTTGTAACCACTTAACAATGTAGCGAATCTGACGAGGAATGTGCTCAGTTTGTTCTATGTTTTATGTCTTCTTGTGTATATTAATGAGTTCAGTCTGTCAGAGAAAAAAGGCACTGATGTTTCACCCTTGTGTCGACAGGCTGACAGACATCTGACACACTGAATGCTACACAATGCTTCACTGGAGTCTTGTCCCTCCTGACACACACACACACACACACACACAAACTCATAATTAATTACAGCCTTACAGCTACTGTATGGGGGAGGAGAGAGAGCGGAGTCTGCCTTCTCCTCAAATAACTTTAATTGACTTTCACAGCCGTTTACCAGTCATGAATGCATTATGTTCCTGTGCAGCAGAATGAAGAATCTGCCAGTTGAGCATTTGGAAATGTTTACCTTTGGTTGATGCTGCTCACTATGAATACTCCTCTGCACGAGGGACCGTCATGTCCAGGAAGGTAGTTAGTGAAAAGGACATATTTCATGTACAAAACTTGTCAGGCTAAATTTACAGCCTCGGCATAATGGAAAAGACTCTGATTCAATGGAGGGTCATAAATTTAAAGTGGCGTGTGACTAAGACTGCCGGGCCGTTTACATGAACCATGCATGGATACCTGAGAATAAAACCAAAGGGTGAGGGAAGAAACATACACAGGTGTTTTGGAGCTGTGTGGCAGAGTAAAGTGGTGGGGTGCTGTTTTTGTGGTATTGTCAGTTTGCACTTTTCCTGGACGGAGGCAGACATACTGTCAAGCTGATATATAGGCTCTGATGCTGCAGTGCCTTCTGGTTCAATGTAATCAGCCAGAGTTAAATATCCATATGCCTGTCAGCCTTCACACCGGTGCTCTCACAAAGCCAACATGCTGATACGAGAAAGAAAAAGCAGGGCTGGGAGAAAAGGAAGTGTCACTCTCTACTGAACTGAGGTGAAGAAATCTGCCATCAAAGAGATTAAAATGAGATTCTTTACCCAGGTTTTGGTCTCAATGCCCAAGTGCAGCAGAATGGTGAATAAAGCGAGGGTGGTGATGGGAGTTCCCCATGTAAACAGATCCACGTCAGAGTCTGCGTAGGCCTGGGGAGAAGAGGAGGGAGAGCGGGAGGAGACAGGGCGGAAAGAGGGGAAACGATGAGTAAGTAAGAGCAACAAACTGAGTGAGGACCAGCTGATGGAGATGAAAACCAGACTCACAAAGTAAGGAATGAAGAAGCAGACCAGACTCTGGTAGAAGGCATCGATCATGTTCATCCAGAACATATATGGCTTATATTCCTGCAAGATGAAACCAGAGATTCACAATTATTTACTTCATCAATGAGACTGAGCAGAGGCCGAGGAGCTGTCTAACCTCTACAGTGATTCAAAGCTAAATGTACACAATAATTCATCTATATGCACAAAATGATGGAACTGTGAGGATAAACTTGTAACTGCAAAACTAAGACAGAAATAAAAAAAATTATGATATAAATCTTTATTCCAGAAAAGATGCCGTGATTTTCATCAGCATGTGGTGCTTGCTTAGTTGTGATGGAGATAAGTTGCATCATGACGACAACTGAACCATCTCCATGACAACTGAGCAAAATCCATCTGGTGATAAAGGCCTTGAGATGTGGCCGAAATAAAAAAGAAATAAAAAGAGTACCCTCTAGCATTCTTGTGTGAAAATGATTGGATAGGATTGGATTCTATAATATATGGTTGGTTTTAGGGTTACTACAATTATTTTCATGATTGATTTATCTCACCACTATTTTCTTGATCAATTGATTAATCTATGAAATGTGAAAAAGTAGTTTATGTCAGACTATAAATAAAAATGGACGTATCACTCTCAGGTCTCTGAAGAGCGGTTTTAAAGCTTAGAGTGAGCTGCTCCACCGTTGCCATCTTGGCAGTGCCCGACACATAGATAAACATAGATATATTAAAATCATTTATTTCTCCAGGCTCATATTCTCACTATTTGGTTGTTTTTTTGTTGTTGTTTAACACTGAAACATAAAATGTGAGCGGACCTCCGAGTTCTGGCCGGTCACGTAGAGCTGAGGTAGTTGCTGGAGAGTCTCTGCTGACACGTCTTTGTCCAGAGTGCCAGTGATGAGTTGTGGGAAGGCAGAGAACATCAGGTTGAAGAAGATAAGATACCACTGGTCAATCATGGCTGAACCTGAGAATCCACAGTAGAACTGATACCAGAAGATGAGCGCTACAAACATCTGTGGGAATGAAAAACAACAAGTATCAGGAGGCAGGACAGAAAAAGGAAATACGTTTAGATACAGACTGTTACTGTGTTCACTTTGACATTTGGATCTAAAGTATGTATGGTAAAACATGCTTACAGCATTTTTGTAGAAGAAATAGAGAATCATGTTTGCCAGTCGGGAGTAGCACCAGTGTCCGTGGACCAGCAGAAGCTTCTGGAGATACCGGAAACGTGGGAGAGCAAAGTCGCTCGCCATCACCGCCTGCAAAACACCAGAAGGACAAAACAGTCAATCTCATCCATCCTGTATTTTCACCCTCCCTCACACCATCCACACACACACGCGACCTGTGCAGTTATTAGGAAATAACGGTTGGAAATGTCTGGCCCTGCTACACTCGCCGGCCTCCCTTGAATGAATCTTTAGCAAGCATAATCTTTCCAAAGCAATAAGCCTTAAATGAGTTGTCCACCTTTCGGGATTCATCGTTACAGCGGCAGGAATCTGCCAGTCTCATCTATCAACATTGGAAACAAAACCCTCCCTGTAGTCAAGCCTGGTTTATAACTTACACTTTAAACAACACCGCTAACTCTTTATGACACCTCTCAACTGTCAACAGTATCTGTCAACAAGAAAAATAACAGCAGATGCCTCATTGTGCAGCAATTTACTTTCTGCTGCGCTCTAATAACAGCCTCGTAAAGACCGCATGGGGAGTGAGCCCCTCATAGGAGAAAGGTGTGTTAATCATAATGCAGCGTGTGTGCTGGCCCGAGCGCAGGAATGTGTGTCTCAGCACTGAGGAGTGACTGCTGTGTCATTAAAAGCAAATTTGATTAACAATGATTAATCTAGCGGCTCAGTTAAGGACAGGATACTGAGACTTAACAGATGTGCTACACAGCAGCGCGTCTGCGAAGCCTCCCCTGGAAGCTAATTGGGAATCTCCATCATAGCTATGCAAGATCACCTTTCTGGAACAGGATGCTACAATAAAAAGCACAAGGGAGGTGTAGGCGTTTTTTTTTCTGCTGCTGTTTTTCAATGATGCTACCTTGGCCATGACCTTAGAGCAGGAAGAGAAGCTGGTGTGGATGCAGTCGAGACTGAAGCACCCATAAAATTTACTGATTCTCTGCAGGACACAGGACAAGCTGCCTGAGTCAGCAACACACAGGCAATTCTATTTAGTAGAAGTGAATGGACACACACTTAAGTGTAATGAAAAACCATTAACTATGCTAAAGAAGCGTCTCTCTGCGTTCGCTTATCTTCTCTCCTGTAGATCCTCTCAGGCTCTACTCAACCACTCTCATCCTCCACCTCATTTTTTTAATGATTCCCTTCAAATCCTCCACAGCGTCATCCACTCCCACACTCTCTTCATTCGTCCCCTCCCATTCCCGGACAGTAACGCCAAGATTTAATTTCTTCTTACCTGCATGCCCTCCTGTCCTGAGATCCCCACACCCACGTCCGCTACCTGGATCATGCTGACATCATTGGCACCATCACCTGTGATCAATGTTGATAATACATTAACTGTAATAAAGACATGGACAGGCCCTCAGTTTACCAGCAGTCTGGAAGCAGAGAGAAGTTTCTGGAGCGAGGTGTTTTAATATGTGGGAGGAACGTCAGGCTTTCCACTGTCCCTGTGGCTGAGGCAGAGCCAGGCCTGATGAGCAGCGTTTTGTTATTGCTCCACTTTGAGGGCTGCAGATATTTTTTTGTCACCACAGGTGAGTGAGTGGGAGATGAAGCGTTGGTGGTCGGCAGAGAGGGAATTGTTGTCACAATAGTAAACGGTGCTGGAGTGGCACCTGAATGTGAGAGGTAGGTGGTGATGACACTCAAACAAGAGGTTACTGGTTTGTGTTAGCTGGCAGATACTGTTGATACAGTATGACAGTCCATCCAAACACACAGGTACTGCAGCAGTGTATTCGCTCAACAGGCCCACAATTGGTTTCAAACTGTCAAACAGGACTCAGACGTCTGAAGAGCTACACTACAACACCCCCACGTCCCATTATTAAAGGGCAACTCCATCAAAAGTTTCATGCAATTCCCTCTGGAAACAAACTGAAAACTTCTGATAAATTTGATTGCGACACTGAATTAATCAGCTAACGTTAACTGTTGCAGCTAACACTGTCTCCTCACTTTAAAGAGGCTATTTGTAAGTTTTCTCTGACACTGAATGTGGTTTCTCTCAAGGAGCAGGTGGTGGTGATTGAGAGCTTCAGCCACTGTTGTCTTTCTAATACAAGAGGTTATAATACGCCCTCTGAGCAGCGCTAGGTGCTCAGAAAAGACTGGCGGCTAAAGTGAGTCGCTATGAGAAAGTAACAAGATAGGCTGATAAGGGCCGGGGCTAGCTGGTTAGCATGCTAACTTCAGTAAAGAGAAAAGATATGATAGATACAAGAGTTAATTTTGGCATTGCATCCATCACTGGAGACAGCTGGTGGCGAGTAAAGGAATAAAGTTTGATGGTGAAATAACAGTAAATAGCTGCTAATGCTAACGTTGTTTATGTAGCGATAGTAAAACTTACAAACAGCGCTTTTAATGCTGTGTAATAAATCCAAGCTCACAAGCTAATCCAGCTAGTTAGCCAGCTAGCTAGCATGTGCAGCCTTGTTCAGGTAAATAAAAGGAGAGGTTTGTTAATGTGTTTCGGTTTTTATTTACAGCAGTTCATAGCTTGTTGATTTCAAATTACTTTGGTATTACTGTTACTCTTGCTAAAGTCAGCTAACTTGCTAAATTTAGTGGCAATAGATAAGCTAGCTAAGAGGCTGAAGAGGCAACTCCTTTCTCAAGAAACAGATGACTGGAAAAAATACCTGAAAACTGAAACAGACTTTTTTTTAAAAGCACATTTTGAATAAAAAAAATGTACTAAGTTAAAGAGTTCTTTATTAACGTCTTTCAAAATGTATTGGTTAATTTACATAGTCTATTCATATGACCATTTATTTCACGTCTTTTGTATTTACTGAATATTGAACGTTTTTGGTTCCATACTGGACTGCAACTGCTGATCTTTTTCAATTAATCTGGAGGATTTTTTAAATTAGTTATTAGTCTAGAAAATGTCAGAAAGTTGTGAAAAATGCCGATCATCATTTTCCAGAGCTCAAGCTGATGTCAAATTATTGAATTATTATTCTGTTCTGTCTCAAAACTAACTTGTGCAAAGCATGTTTACATCATATTCATGTGTTTTAACATCTTGCAAACTGTAGACAATTTAAATTGCTGGAACAGCAGGAAAACAGATTACACACTGAAATGTTGTGTGAGGTAAAATATAATTAACATATAGATTACAGTAGGTGAAGGCTCTATTCTTGTTAGTGTCTGAAAAGATGGAAGTAATAAGATTAGAGCTGATAGATGTTAGAGCTGCACCATCATCTGCTGTTTGCAGCTGCAGTGTTTTCCTCCACATTACTGCAAACATAGCAGTGACAGAAAAGAGCTTGTCTGGCAAAGTCAGGATCCCCCTGAGTGCAGCAGAAGCAAATAAATGGAAAACAGGGAAAAGACGGTCATAAGTCACACTGACATCCTCATGTCACCTCCATTATGGTATAAGTGTATAATTACTAAAGGTTCCTTAAAATAACATTGTTTCAACTCGGTGGTCACAGCAATGGTGCAGAAACTGTATATGATGAGTGAGCACTTCTCCCCAACCTAAACTTCAGCTCATGGTGACGCCACCGCAGGAAGAAGAGGGTGACAGTGAGTCTCCACACTGACAGTCAAGACAAAAAGAATCTGGGAATAAATGTAATTAATTATTGAACAGGAGAAGATGTCATAACTTCATGATGCTTGAAGCATTTAGGGAATTAGTTTAAGTTTGTCTGTGTATAAGTAATATCTGCCTCAGGGTTATTTGACAGTAACAGCTCTTTGAATATTTAGTTTGCTAAACTGGCCAAAATATTTTATGCCCTCACACTAAAACTATCAGCTGCTCAGATATTTGTTTTGGACGACGCATCGCCTGAAAGCACAAAAATGAATTCAGATTTTTTAAATTATAAAAGTTCCAGTTTCTGTGGGTAAGGTATTAAAGATATGAATGGATGTAATAAATAAATAAAAAAGGTGTGTTTGTTTGTTCACTAAGGTTTAGCAGCAATTGAGTCTTTTATTGTAACACAGGACTGTTAAAATTTCCAAACCCAATCTGTAAAATTACCCTGGTGTTTCATTCACAGCCACAGACGACATTACACAACTGTGTTCACAGGCAAAACCAGACAATGTTGTTATAGTGGCACAAATCCCACTCACACCTCAGAGGTTTTATAAAATCTGATTACAATCAGATGCTGGTCCCTTCTACTCCGCATAGACCTGGGAAAAAACCAGGACTGGATGCAGCACATGTTTCATCAATTTCAGTGACACTAATAGTCAGAGTTGTGGTCTGACCAACTAGTTAGCAGCACACTTTTCAAAGTGGTCACAAGCTTTTGAGACAACTGAGGAACATGAAATACTTTGGATAGAAGACAGAAATCTTAACAAGTTGTAATATTTTACAACTCGATAAGATTTCCTCTTTCAGCAGCTGTGTCAGGGGCTCAGGCGTGTTTTAATCTGCCTGGACGCTGCTGGATCTCACAACCTGGTGATAGCCTGAAGGTTCAAGACTCCTAGTAGCTTGTGGTTTAATGAGTGCAGTGATAAGGATTGTTTATATCCCAAATCTAGCTCCTATTAGCCTCCAACATGCAAGCATGGCATTACATATTCTGCTTCTCTTCTGAACAGATTTGAACTGGTTTCATTTTTGGACAGGTTATTTGTTGACTGACTTTGACAAATACGCAGCCACTGACATCAACATACATATCAGTCGTTTAACTGTGATCTCGAGATGGACCAAAAACACTGAGCACCTTCCTCCAAGAGCTCAAAGGGATATTACACTGTACATATGAGGATGTGTAATAGTGTCTTGTTGACCTGTTTACTTACCTATGGCCAGAGTCATGACCTTCAGCTTGTTCCGCACCAGTTTGACCACCATGCTCTTCTGCAGCGGTGTGGAGCGGCAGCAGAGCACTGAGCGACAGCTCCGTGCTACAGCCAGAAACTTATCCTCCAAACTCTTATCCAGGGCGTAGGCCAACGTCCGGCCATCAATCACCAGGCCCAGCCGGTGCACCATGAAGGGAACAGTGTGGGAGGATGAGGAGGAGGATGGAGATGAAGAAGTATAGATCTCAAAGGGGGGAAAGTTAGTGTGGAAGGCCTTGGCGGCTTGGTCTGTAGAGCTGCAGAGGAATTTGGCCTGGATGTAGTGTAAACTCTCCTCCAGCAACAACGCACATGCCTCCTGATTCAGAGACAGGAAGAGAGGGGGCAGGACTTCAGGATCAGGACACTGAGTTGTTTAATATCAAACTGTCTGACCTGCTTCACATCTGGCAACCAGATGCTTCAACAGCACAGAATTAAACATCATGGGTCCTCAGATGACTGTCTGACCTCGTTTTCAATACTGGTAGTTTTTCAATGAAGAAGAGGATAAACAGGTATTATTAAAAGGAATAGTTTTGGGAAATGTGTTTTTTCATATTCTTGCTGAGAATTAGATGAGAAGATTGATAGCACCCAGCAGACAGTTAGCTTAGCTTAGCATAAAGACTGGCACACGATGAGGATGCAGGTGAAGGGCTGGGTGGAGCGTAATGGAGCAGGGAGAGGGAGGGGTGGGAGGAGCGGAGGAAGTTGCAAGAAACAGTCCGACACTTAACTCCCTGTGAAACCACAAATTATTTTTTTCACACTTGTTTTCCTACAGATGGACAGAGCCAGGCTAGCAGTTTCCCCTAGTTTCCAGTCTTTATGCTAAGCTAAACTAACTGGCTGCAGCTTTGTGTTTACTGCACAGATAAGAGAGTACTCTTGGCATGGAAGAATATAAGTGTAGTAAGTGTTAAGTTTTATTTTAAAAATATACACATTAACATATTTATATATCCTTTAATTTACTTTTAATTTACTGCATATTTCCAATATTTTAGTAGCAAACCCAAGTCACATGACATTTTTTTGGTTTTCTATTAAATTATATTTTTACATATTGTGAATATGTTTGAATGTGAAAGTGTCAACTCTCCAGTGTAGCAATGTGGAGTTTATGAAATCCTGCTTGGCGTCGCTCACCTGAGAATCAGCGTTCAGTGTCAGGATCTCCTCCTCGGGGTCCAGCAGCTTGCAGGCATATGCTATATTTATAGCTGTTTCTTGTTTGTCCCCTGTCAGCACCCATATCTGCAGGCCGGCCTTCCGCAGAGAAGCTATAGTTTCAGGCACACCATCCTGCAGCCGGTCTTCAATGCCCGTCGCTCCTGCAGGTGGAGACGCACGACTGTGACAAACCCTCCAACATTATATTCTAATTTAAATCAGAATTGGTATAATTTTGTCTGAAAGTGTGGTGTGAACGAGACAATTTCTGAGGAGACCTACACATGGAGGAATATAAATCACCTAAAAGCTGCAGGTTTGTCTCCAGTCGCAGAGCCGACTCAAAGAGCAGCTCCTCTCTTCCCTGAATGGCCGTCTCAGCCTCCAGGTGGCGCTGCAGCCAGCAGGCATACTCGTCCTTACTCAGGGTCTGGAACGAAAACATTAACAACACACACACACACACACACACACACACACACACACACACACAATTTTCTGTTAAAGTAGAGGGGGAAAATTTAACAGTGGAGCAGCAGCTTCTCCTCCTTTGCCCACATAGCAGAGGAGGATCCACAGGAAAATGTGAGACCTTGAGAAGGTGTTTTATCACATTGCTCTAGTGACGGGCTTTGCACAAGCAGGGATATAATGAGCCCAGCTTGTGAGAGTATAAATTAACAGCCTGGGAAAGTGGCACAGATTGCAGCTGAGTCACGAAGAATGTCACTTTAGGAAGTGCCGGTCTATGTGATCATCTGTGCCGGGCTACAAACACAACCTGCCCAACAGCCACTGAGACACATCATCTGCAGCTTCTGAAGCAGTATAATTAGAAAGGGCCTTTGTTCAGTACTTCTTAAGAGGTTTCTGAATCCCTGTTACCTTTTTTGCAATGCACAGCGTGCGAAGGCCATCTGCAGCGTACAGGTTCAGGTAGTTCTGGGTCCTGTAGATGATCTTTTTCTGCCGTTTCCCTTTGGAGTTACCTTAAAAAAGAAATGATGGAAGAATCAAGATGAAATGTTCTTGTTTTTAGGGAATTTGTGTAAGTGGTTAAGCGTTCTGGCTGCAAACCGCCAAACGGCTTCTTCCAAGAGGCACATGAAAGCCATCTGTCCTCACACCTAAACCAACCTTGTACACTGTGCCTCAGTAAATTTCACCAAGACTTCGCATCACCCATAATGCAAAATGTGACAACCACATACAACCATAACTTATCTATTTCAATTAATTCACTAAATTAATTCTACATGACTGAATTTTTGATGTTTTGAAGTTACTTGAGTCTTGCTGAAGTGTCTCTGTGGCGCAGCATGTCGGCCATCTTTCTGGCATGGGGACAGTGTACAAACAGATTGGCTTCATCAGACACAGACGCACCAGCCAACCCTCTGACTGCCAGCCATGTAAGCTCACTAATAACACAACAGCTTTGCTACACACGTACTGCCACACAGCATTATCTTTACTGAAAGGAATAAATTAACACAAAACTCTCAGTAATCTGAAGAATCTAAACATAAAAAGAGATCTTTTTTTTTTTACCATGATAAAAGATGAGATCAAGATATGTTCTTTATTCCCAACTAAAGCAGATATCTGTTTGTCTCATGTAAAAGTAAAATAGCAGTTTCATCTTCACTAATATTCTTGTTGTTTGTGACAAAAATTCTTTCCTTTTTGTTGGAGAGAAAAAAAAAGTGTTTCCAAGGGCAGCAGGAGTTTCTTTGTTTTTGACAAATATCTGCTCGGCACAGACTGCTTTGCAGACGCAGGTGGAACTGCACACAATGTTTATTTTTCCTCCTCCTGGAGACGGGAAAATCCACCTAAAATAGGGTTTGTGTCCTTCACATTAAAGACTGATGAATATAAGTCTGGTATTCACTCCTCTTTAGCTGCTAAATGCTCCACTATGTTCGCAGACAAGGTGCTAACTTTGTCTGTCTGACATTTGGTGCTCCGCAGGGTATGAACAGTGGGTTTGTGGTGCTTTTTATAGTAATATAATATAATAAAATAAACTTTATCTACATAGAAAAACTTTATTTATATAGATTTTATTTTATTTTCTATTTGTATTTTTAATCTTTTTTCTGTCTCTGTATCTGTTATTTTTAATATGTGTGTGTGCGTGTGGTTTTGCTTCCTCATTATTTATATTTAAATATAGGCTATTGTTTGTCTTCCCTCTGTAACCCTACCTCGGTCCTGTTTTTGACCACCACTGCATTTAACTTGTCTGTCAAAGCACTTTGTAAATCATGTTTTTACAGGTGTTATACAATAAAGTTATTACATAGCCCTTTTCTCAACAAAGTTACAAAGTGCTTGAGAGAAAGAAGAAGAAAAGTCAGCAATTAAAAAACAAGAAAAGCAAACATCATAAGTAAGAGGTAAGTTACATGAAATAAAATTGCCGGGGGGGCGGGGGTGCTCTAAGGCCTGGAAGAAACAACCAGCAGAGCTCCATGCACCGTTCTAAGCGAACACCCAGGCACATATGGGGTTAATAAGTCCTTAATATCATTTAATGCTTTAAAGGTGAAAAGTAGAATTTTAAAATCAATTCAGAACGTAACAAGCAGCCACGTGTAAGTTTGAAGCACTGAAGTAATGTGTTCATATTGCACATCTGTGCAGCATCTTATTGAGAGCAGAGAGAGTGAACCAAAACAACAAGCTGAAAGATGCTAAAATGCTCCGCAGAGCCGAGTGAAACCACGGAGCTGGGTGGTGATTATTTGTGGGTTTGTCACTACAAACTTTCAACAGTGTTGTTAATAAAATATTGACTGTCAATGGAAAACTTTCCTGCATGTCATTCCCCTTGTCTTTCCCATTTCCTGTCACTCTGCATAATCTGCATAATAAAGGCACAAAATGGCAAAAAATAATAATAATAAATAAAAGTGAAATAACATCAAAATGTGAATTCAGTTTGGGTGGAATTTGCTGTGAAACAGCAGCAGGAGTGAGATCAGAGTTACTTCATCAGACACACACTCCAACCTCTAAGTCTACCTCCAGCACCTCTGTGCACACTGTTATTAGAGTGACACTGAACAACTCCCTCACCGCCTGAATGGAGCCATTATGGAGGTCTGTGTTATGAGGAGGCCAAACTCATACTGTGCTCTAATTGGCTGCTTTGACCCAATGGTAAAACAAAAGAGTGAGTTGTCTGAGTGAGGACACACCCTGTCGGTCATTAAAGGTGGTGGACTGAGACACAAGGTGGAGGAGGGCAGGGGGCGTGTGTTTGTGTGTGTGTGTGTGTGTGTATGTGTTTGTGAGGACTGTCCTGGTGGAGTGTGTCTCCTTTAGTGAGCAGCACCGCTCTGTGAATTTTAAGTAAGTGACACACTTCTGTGCCAGCTCAGACATTGCTCTACAGAGGGCATAAGAAATGACGACCAATCAGCACTGTAGCTAAATGCAAAGGGACCCCTGGGCCCTCATAATGGAAAAATCAATACAATAAATCATATAGTAGTTCAGAATTCCTCCTGGCCGGCACATCAGCTGGAAAACATGCCAAAAAAAGACAAGACAGCTTCCCTCCACTGATGTCAAAAAAAGCCATGAAATAAATGAATTACCCACAAAACATGATACTGAAGGCAGAGTCAACACAAGCTGCTCATCAGCCCATCAAAATATACAGAGCGCCCCCCCAAAAAAAAAACATATTGCAATTGTGATATTGCAATTTTTATCGGGCCTTGTTGCAAACGAGCATGCTCCCTTTCGTTTGAAGAATATGATGTTTATTTGTATGCCGGGACGTCTCTGTAGCACCACAATGCTTATAGTGCTAACAATGCACAACTATGTTGACACATTTTATCTTTACCCAAAAAATAGCAGCTCCTGCAACTTTTTTGCAGCTCCTGCGATTTAGATATTGCACTATTGGGATTTAAATTATTATTATATTATCACTAAATAAACATATATATGACCAGTTTATGGGGCTTTTACACCCACCACCACATCCTGAAAAGAAATTCACACCTTACTAAATAAATCTTATCAATTGGGGTCTGTGGTCTAATCTGTGTCAGTTTAAAGGTCCTTGATGGAAAAAGTGTTAGAACTACTGGTTTAGTCCACAATGAGTTCAACTGAGGGCTTTCACACCAGCCTATAAAACCCCAAACCAAACAGGCCAACACTTCAGAGTTCATTTAAACAGATTACATGAGGAAGTACCCTTTAACTCCACAGGCCCAGTTAGTAACTCAGACTTTCTGTTTAAAGTGTCGAGCCAAACTCACAATAACCTCGACAGCATCATCAGGGTTATTTTCTCAGACTTTGGAAATAAAAGATTATAAACCTGTCTTCACAGCCTAAGTGGTATATTGACAGGTAATCTGATGTGCAAAATCAGTCACAGAGTAAATGTTTAGTCAGTCTGTTTTAGCCTTTCCTGAAAAATCTCAAAGACAACGGATTAGTTGAAATAATTAGTTAATCAACAATCAATCAAGTTATTTATCAAGCAAAATTGATAAATATGTGTAAGCTTCTCAGTTTTGAGTATTTGTGAGTATTTCTCTGTATTATATGATTTTAACACACATCTCTTTGAGCTGTGGAGTATTACTCAGACCAAATAAGAAACCTGAAAATGTTACCTGTGGCTCTGTGAAATTATGATGATGGATATTTTTCAATGGCTAATAAATTCATCAAAAAATAACATATGAGTAAAATAATCCTCAGCTGCAGCCTGAAGAACTGCGTGTTGTGTGAAGCCTTCAGTCCGTGTTAAGCACTCTGAGACAGATGTCTGGTAACTGTGTACGAAGCATTAGTGAAAAGTGCCTGTGTAGCTCTTTGTGTGCCTGGAATACTAACAACCTGCTACACCTTTGCCATTAGGATGTTAAAGAACTTGTAGAGAACAGAGCAGGGGCAAAAATACACAAGGAAGCCTGGAAGTAGTGTTTTTTTAGGGACCAGTCAACGCAGGCTTTGAGTTTTGTTGCAGTGACTCGCTCTTAAAAAAACAAGTTCTTACATAACATGTTACCTTATACGTTTACATCAGTGGAAAACATGAAGGTTTGGGGCAGAGGGGGTGAAACCTTGAGTGCTCTGTAAAGACAACGACCATCACACAGTGTAATCGCAGCTTTTCACCAAACCCGAATCAGCTACAACAGAAAACAATCCATCACCCAGAGTTAAGTGAAAATGTCCAGTGAGCCCATGTGAAGATTTCATCAAATGATTTGCGGCCGACCTCTGGTTCACAGCCATGATTCATTCTAGTGAAGTCTGCAGACGTGATACAGCATCAGCCACACAGCTTCCACAAACCACATCCTGACACCAGTGTCGTCATTTATCCAGAGTGTACCAACACTAAAGTCACCTTCACACACACAATAAATGAGTGTTTTCCTACCTGTGTTGGGAGGTGTGATGAGGTCCATGATGACGGAGTCTGCACCTTTAGTGTACACTGTGATCTGATCGGTCAGGGGATGTCTGACCACCACAGACATGCGCTTCCTGGTGGAGTCGAAGCCCAGCGTGTGCAGCAGCTCAAAGCTCAGCTTCCCCAGGTGTGGCAGTTCCACAGTCACCTGGTCAGGGAGGCGTCCGACGAGGGAGCATTTGTAGGCCCTGGCAGCGTAGACAAGCGCAGCCTCGTCGGGCGACTCAGCCTCATAGCGCAGCTCGCTCTCCTCCTGGCCCCACGCCTTCCCATCATAGCAGGGTGGGACGGGGCTGAAGGTGTGGTCCAGGCCTCTGCGAGGCTGCTCCTCATCTAGCTTGGTGAGCGTGCTCTCTGCAGAGGGGGACGACAGCAGGCTGGAGCAGCCCTTGTTGGAGGAGCGGTTCGTGATGAGGCTGGAGGAGCTACTGCTGTTGGAGCCCGAGGTCAGTCGGCTGGGGGTGAAGCGTTTGATGAAGTCTTCGATGGTCTTGACTGGGGACTTCAACTCAAACCTCATACGGACCTGGAGGACAAGGAAACCTGAGTCAGACACACCTAAAGCAGCAAGGAGCAGAACTTATACAAACATTATAATGAAGCTTAATGTTCTGCCTTTTATAATTCATGTTACTGAGCAGAAGTCAGTTTTACAAAGTAAAACTCTTTCAGCTGCTGCTCCAGGCAAAGATTTAGGGGCCTGTACACTCCCAACCCAATGATCTGACATTCACAGCCACTTCATGCAGTGATTGGTCAGGTGGAGTATGACATGTCAGCAAAGACAGATTATTACATCAGGCTGTGGGTAAAGATCCTTTCCTTTAATTCTGCTATAAACAAATAAAAGTTAAAAAAATCCAGTGAGCTCCACCTTCCTCCATCAAGGTGCTGCAGTATAGACTTGAAACCTCAGTAAGTCCTGCAGGTTCCAGAGCTTCTTAAATCAAAATGTGCAGGGGATGCTCATTACACATTTCTATGATCTTCATTTCTTATGTTTTAAGTAACAGTGCTTTTGGTAAACACTTTAAAAGCTTAAGAAGTTTGTAAGATACTTTTTATAACCATTATTATTATTATTATTATTATTATTATTATCAGTAGTAGTAGCAATAGTAGTAGTAGTAATAATTTTACAAAGTGCTTCAGATAAAAATAAAACCAGATAAAAGAGAAGGCCAAAGAGCCTGAGCACTGTAGAAGTGAAGACAATAAAATGAATTACAGAGAGTAAAAAGAGCAGAACAGCATCAATAAAAACATAAATGGAACATTAGGCAAAAGGATCTGACAATAGTTGAAGAGAGGTGATAAAATATGTAAGAACAATAATTAGGAACAAACCAATATGAATAAAACTCATATCAAACATTAACAAGGGCTGTTTTAGGAAGAAGTTAATGGGTTAGAGCGTCTGATTTCAGTCAGGAGAGAGGTCTGTTTTAGGCAGAAGATACAGTACAATGTAAAAGTTTAGGCACTAAAAGTAAAGAGAGGATGCTTTTAAAGATCAGGCCGTCTGTGTCTTCTGTCTCTGTGGAGGATTCATCATCCCACTTCTTACTCTTCTTGTCATTGAAGATAATTGTTTACGAGTCTGCAGAATAAATTCAGTACCGCTCAGACCTGATGGTTCTGTGTGATGGATAAGAACCTGAACATCAAGTGCTTTAAAGGTCCCATACAGTCTAAAGGTAGATGTCCATGTGTTTTGTGATTATAAAGCAGGTCTAGGTTCTATATTAATACTGTGAAAGTATCAAAGCCTCAGTCCACAGAGAAATGCACACAGTCTGTATTCAGAAACTGAGCTTTAAAACCAGCCGTCAGGACTTCTGGAACTTTATGATGTCACAACAAAGCAGTCACTGCCCTCAGCCGCGCCCCAAGCCCCATCCTCCTGGACCCACCATCCAACCTTGCAGGATTTGGTTTCTCTGAGTGTTTACCTGAAATCTGCTACATTTTTATTCAATCACTCAGAAAACAGTCAGCCAATCAGACTCAGATCGTCTCTTCTGATCTCACTGACCTGTTGTTGCTAGAGCTCCAGAGAGAAGCCTGAGAGAGGAGATGTAAAACTACACTGAGATGGTTTTTGGTTCTTAAAACCACAAATATATCTTATGGATAACAACACTTCACATAAAACACTAGACAAGTGTAGAATATGGGACCTTTAAACTATTGCAGAGTACTGTATTTGAGAAACCGGGCTCAGCTCTAGTGGCACAGAAGACTTGATGAAAATGCACCTCCTGGCTATAATCCTTTAGCCAATCCCTTATCCCAAGGTGGTCAGTACAACAGTAGAGAGTGACTCACTGAGGTCTCCTGGCAGCAGGAGCCACAGTTCTCACATATAAATCATTCAGGTGCTAGGTGAGCCATGAGGGCATCATAATAAAATGTGAACAATTACACTGAAACAAAGGACAAAAAAGTACAAACAATAAAAAAAAGAAAGAAAAAAAATGAAAGGCCATTGTATTGTAAGTGTTTCTGTGCAGATTTACATTTCCTTCCATCTTATCAGATAACCTCCAAACAGAAACACAGGGTACATAAATAACGTGTCACTTTGTAAAGCGTAATCTCCACAGATTTGTGCCTCTGAGCAGCAGGACAGCGAGCTGGTGAACACAGCGAGCGGTGAGCAGAGGATATCACCTCTGAACAGGACAACCACACCCAGGCTCGCACGAAAACAAAACAAAACACGGATACACAACTGTGACTGGACCGAGCACATCAAAGATACAGGCAGCAGAACAGCGAAAGCTACGTGCAACAGGACACTTTGGGTATTTTGTGCTTTTGTTTTTATAATAAAAGTACAGCAAAATAACATGTAACAATTTGAATTCCTCTTGTGAAATGATGGAAGCTGCTCCCATGTTGTTCAAAAAAAGAAAAACAAAATATTTAGACATAAGAGAGCCTCTCGTGTTTGGGCTCTGGAAGGATATCAGTAGAATTAGTCCCTATTGAGCTGCTACTGATACTGCTTTAAATACCTCCCAGCTTTCTAGATATTAATCTTGCTTACAGCTTCTCTCAGGAGCACACTGACCAGGAGACAGTGGTTCAAAGCTTTTAACAAACCGTGAAAAATAATAATAGGGAATTGAAACATCAGAGATCATCAGAGACATAACTGTGCGTTTATGGGAAATGGTGCAATGAGATAATGCTTTAGTAGGAATCTTCAAAAAGGTGAAGGCAATGCAATCCATGCAAATGTTTTTGAGCTATGACCATCTGTGGCTGAAAAGATGACTGAAACTGTCATGCAGCAAGCATGGCTGGTAGAAGTGATGGTACAACTCTCCTGACAGCCAGAGGTTATAACTAATATTACTGCCTCCAGCAGGCAAGACTAAATTGAAGCCCTTTGTTAATGAAATGTGAGAGTTCTTAATACATCTTAAGGTCTGAAATCAATGCTTCTTAAGACATTTAAAGACAATGTCTCTAGCAGGGCTGACAGTTAATCAAAAAATTATCAAAATCACAATCTAGACAAGTGCAATATCCAAATTGCAGGAGCAAAAGTTGTAAAATGTGTCACAAGAGACCATAATGAAGCGTTGTGGTGCCACAGAGATGTCCCAGCCTACAAATCATATTCTCCAGATGTAAAGGAACAAGCTTGTTTGGTACAAGACCCCAGCAAAAATAACATCACCATTATTTTTATATTATTTTTTCAGGGAAAATGAAATTTGGCACGTCACACCCTATGTCTGCCATCACGTCCTGTCACATCTCTACTGACTGTTACCCAATACACTGCTCCAAAAATACATGAGAGGGACTGATGAGTATATTTTCAGAGAGATTGTGTGACACCAGCCTTTCTACGTGTCATATTCATACAAGAGGACAAAGGGGAAAAAATTGCTCCTGCTAAATCATAATCATTTTCCAGTAAAAGAAATTTGCAGTTGTAAATTTTAACTACCTAAATAAACTCTGTATGGACTGATGTAGAGAGTAGGCTGCATCGTGTTGACTCCAGCTAGAGAACACCCGGTCATTTAAATGCTGTCAGCACGATATTACAAGTCTAGCTGCTTCTCCAGTTATGGAGATGAGTCTATTATAGTAATTAAACACAACGCTTTACCTGCTAGTTAGACACCATCATACACACTCACACACACACACACACACACACACACACACGCACAGTTCCAGTTAGTGATAAAGAGAAACTCTCTGTCAGCCCATCTGAACAAATCAAACATAATCCCTTATTAACTTGAAGCAGGCTGGACAGTAGGACAGTAGAGGAGAGGTCTACCTTGTGCCTGGGCTGGTTGGGGGAGGACACCACCACCGTGTTGCAGATGGTGAGAGCGATGAAGAAATCGATGATGTCAGAGAGGTCGGAGGGCAGCTGGGACATGGGCTGGCTGTGGAAGCGCATGAAGTCCATCTGACTGCTGCATTCGTTGACCTTGTCTAGGAGCTGAGGGTCGGGAGTGATGTCTTTCTCCTGCGGGACAGAGGGGAGGGCTTTATCAGTGGGAGAGCAGACAGCAAAGAGGAGGAGGACGGTGGAACAGTTACGCGGACTGACCATGGGGCTGCTGAAGGCCGTGTGCTTGGACAGGATGCTGGCTCGCTTGGCCTCTGCCCTGCTTCCCGTCCTGCGGTGGGACTTGGTGCTCTGGGAACGCAGCACCACCGGGGCGCTGTGGTGGCTGGTCACACTGTCCCGTCTGGGCAGGGTGCCACCGTGAGATGTACACTCCTCCTCCTCAGAATCCATCTCCTGGTACATAGCAAGTCTTCTAGCTGAACAACACACACACACATATCATTGAGAGTGACTTAAAAAGGTGAGGACTGCTGACTGTTTTGGTAATGGAGAGAGTGTCTGTGTGTTTACTGGCTTGTCTTACCATTGGCATCATGGGAGTACTCCACCCCTGCCACAGTGCAGCGGCGAAACACCATCTTGTTCTCGGTCAGCGTGCCTGTCTTGTCAGAGAAGATGTATTGCATCTGGCCGAGATCCTCAGTGATGTTAAGAGCTCTGCACTGCAGGTGAGTGTCTGTCTCCTCATCGTACAGATCCAGGTCCTGATGGATGAAGTACACTTGGCAGATCTTGACAATCTCAATCGACACAAAGAGGGAGATGGGTATCAGCACCTATGAGAGGAGAGAGAGTTTATTAGAAGGAAAGAGGCAGAGCTGGAAGTTGCTTGTTCCCAGCCTTTATGAGACATTTACAGTACTTATATACTTTAAAGTGTTGATTCCCAACCAGGGGCTCTGGTCCCCCTGGGGGTACTTCTGCATGTTGTTTTGATTGTTAAAAAAAATGTTGGTGTGTTCCCGAGTGGGACATTTCCAGGCAGCACTCCTGGAAAGTAGTTCTACAGAAATGAGTCACAGCTTTTAGGAGGGCAGCTCGGCCTGCTCGCTCCGCCAGCGCCTGGACGCCAACAGAGTCATGTGTTTGTTTAAAGGCTTATCGAGCAGTGTCTGGTGATACTGGTAGGTCTGCAACCTCAAACCGTTTGCACAGCGTAACCAACCTGCTATCTTCACTGACCTCTTGTTTATTAGGAAACCCATCTGCAACATCTGACACAGCACAGGGTGACATTTTAACTGACATTTTTAACATGAAAGCAAAAAGAAAAAAAAAAATCAATAGCTGTCAGGTGGCACTTTTTCTTATTTTGGTCCTGTATCACAAAGATTATTCAGCAGCATGAAACATTTACTTCTTCACTGCTTTTCCAGACTAAAGGTGAAGATAAAGATCTAGAGGTCACACACACCTTAGGGGGCTGAAAGAGCTAATGCCTTGATTTAAAGCAATTCTTGTGCACTGTGGCAATAAACATTTCAAACTTAAGCAACGTTGTGTGTCTTGTTTCTATCTTTATCTGTGCCTTTGTTTCTCTGTTTCATACCTGAAAGACGATGATCATAGTGAGGAAGAGATAAATGGCCGACATGATGGGTGATAAGTCTGTCCCCTCTGGACTGAGAACGTCAAACCCAGGCCTCTTATCTCGGTACTGAAACATCCACAGCCCATGACCTGGAACAGCAACATTACAAGGTCAACTCATAAAAACACTGGAATGAGAAGATATAAAGACAAGCACAGTAAACTTAATCAAAAAAGACTTTTTTTCTTTTTACAATGAATCCAAATGAATGAAGGTTTTAATCTGATATCTGTGCATAGGCTTTCCAACACAAGTGTTAACATAACTCTGAAACAGCTACACACCCACAGCAGCAAACAGGCACATGACCAGCAGGATGATGACACACCAGAACACATCCACATTCATCTGTCTCTCCAGTTTACTGCGCTTGTAGCGCGGGCCGTTGTTGTTCAGCATGGCTTTGGTCTCGTGACCTGCAGAGACACATGCCATGTTAGCAGCAGCTGGTCAGAGGTCAAATACTGACGGCCTGATTATTTCCGGGGGCTAACCTGCGTAAATGACAATTCCCACAGCCTCCTCTGTGTTGCGGATGGTGCAGCCTCGCAGCAGCAGGTTTTCTTTGTAAAGTGCATCTCTTCTGCCACTTCGATGGATTCTGTCAGGGCAGAAAAATGAGTTTAAGTACTGCTTCAAAGTTTTATCAAACAAAGGTGAAATGACCATGGTAATGTCTTGCAAAACACTGATGCTAAAGGAGAAATTGAGTATCTCTCTACAGCACAGCCCCCAAGACAACATCAGTTTATTCTGCTGAGCACCTCAATCGATCACGCTCCGAAGCATCATGGTCTTCCCTCAGCAAGAGCCCTTATCTCAGCACAAAATCTCTCTGATATAGAAGCACTGACCGTGCTGCCGCTCCACAGAAACCCCTTGGGCTTAGACTCAATCAGGCAATTCACTGCTTCATCGCTGACCCTCAGATCTCACCTCACACTCTTCAGTTTAAAGCACGTCAGGCTCATCCACACCATCAGTGTCAGAGAAACACTACATTCAGCTCTCAGCCGGCTCACCACACAAGTTCAAACCCCTCTTAGAAAAAGCTTTTTAACTAAAAGTGAAATGTATGGTGAGCTGTTTTCAATGAGGAGCCAATGTGGTTGTTGTAGGGAAGAGCGGAGCTTTTGATGTCAACTTTAATCCCATTACTAAATCAGCGATTACAACAGTTTTAGTTTAACAACCTTTAGCTGGGAGCAGTGTTTAATCGTCTCTCTTGTAGCTTCTTTCAAAGTCATGTAACTGTCAGCATGTTTACTAACAGGAATGTTCATCCTTTGGCCTCTGACAGCGGGCCGCCTGACACGTCACCACCATTATGGATTGATAGCGGTGTCCCTGAGCTCTGAGCAGCCGTAGTTCACTCACTCGTCCCAGTTCATAGCTCACACTGTTGGGGAATTGATAACACTTTGGGACGCAGAGTGCTTTCTCTCTGAGAAAGGTAGTGAGATTAGAGTCCATGCCAGTGGCCGTAATGTAATAAAACACTGCTGAGACCTGAGACCCCCCCCTTGTATCCCACCCTCCCCCCTCCCCAGCCCTTCCGCTGCTGTACCCTGTGCTCCTCTGTAGCCTGGCAACTGAATACCTGCAGCATCTGGTCTCCTTCTGAGCAAAGCATACATGTCATAATCATGTGAGCCCAGTGGCTCACTGTCATCTCAGAGGATGTTTCTCATCTTCTCTGCCTCACACAAACTTACCCAACACATCTCAGTGTGGAGGCCTGAGGACAAGACCATCTACACAGTTCAGCTGACAGCTGGGCAATGCAGACAAGCTCCATCTCAACGCTAAACATGATGAGGATTATTTCAAAGGAGCAGCTCGATAAACTTCAAGGTTCAGCCAGCAGCTGGTTAGCTTAGCTTAGCTAAGGTTAGCATAAAGCCTTTTGAAAGGGGAAACAGCTAGTCTGGCTCTGTCTGAAGGTAGTAAACATCCACCTACCAGCACCTCTACAGCTCACTGATGAAAACTTTTTATCTTGTTTGTGCAGTTGGTACAAAAACTGAAGAGTAGAAACAACAGATTGAGGTTTTATTGGCGTTAAATACACAACTTTCTCGGCTGGACCAACTTACTTCCTGGAGTCTAGTCGTCAGTGAGATTTCCAGGCAACCAGTGGAGACTTTGAATATTTAAAATAATAATTATAATCAAATAATATAATAATAATATAATATAAAATAATAAACAGCAAATCAATAATGTAGATAAGTAGAGGAAATCTTCTGAAGGCAAAAATTACATCAAAGACTAAGACACTGCTCACATCAGTACATTACTGAAGATCTAACAGTGCTGACTGATGGCGTGTGGCGTGACAGTTTTTAAAGGGCCACTCTGCCAATTTAATGTCAAATCAAAGCAGCTGAGGCTGAGATATCCTCTTCCTGGTTAAGCCCAAAAGACCACGGATACTGCATGTCCCATAATGCAGCTCAATTATCTTTTTTTTTTTTTTTTTTTTTTTGGCCTTTTTAATGCCTTTATTGGATAGGTCAGTGAGAGAGTGACAGGAAAGTCAGGGAGAGAGAGGGGATGGCATGCAGCAAAGGGCCACGGGTCGGATTCGAACCCAGGGCTGCTGCGGGTAGGACTAAGCCTTAATGGTATGCGCTCTACCAGGTGAGCCACCGAGGCGCCCCAGCTCAATTATCTTTTATAATTATGATTGTCCCTCACTGCCAAGAAAATGTCGGTATCTTTCAAGCTCCATGCTGCTCGTCACTAATACCCTGATGACATCTTCACCGTCTTCCTTTGGAACGTCAATCAGGGGACGGCTTTAGCTCTTCAACATCATCTGTTAAGTCTTTCAGTACATCAAGCTTCTGCAGCTGCTGCTTCATGGTCGTTATCGACTCACGTTCATGATGCAAGACTTTAGATATGGAGACTCTTGAATATCGCTTGAGCTAAGCTGCTGCTCGCCACGTTTACTTGGCATTTTGCAGTGACACACGTCAATACACAGCTCTAAATCTTCAGCAGGTTTATCCATGGATAATTCCAGTTTGGTTTTTATTTGACTGATCAAAGATCACACCCTGCTCAGTGGAGTACTGTTCAGCGCTTGACGCCGTCAGCCATCTCCCTCAGGAATCTGAAGCACACATCGCCTTCCTCCTCTCTGATGTCTTTGGGCCCACTGGACCCAGCAATCATGAACATACATCCTGGGAAAATACGTCTTACAACCTTGAGTGTTTCTACCCGTATAAAAAGGAAGTGAGGTGTAACATGGGAAATCAGCCGAGTGAGGGGAATATTGTTGCTGTTAAAGACCCATTCTGGCTCGCTCTGGTTCAGGCCGAGGAACAACTTCGGTCATCAGGTTGCAAAGAGCAGCTGATGGTTGATTTCACTCTGGTTATAAAGGAAGCACATACGTCTTCAAATGTGCATGGTCAAATGGGCAAAGCCCTACAACCACATCCCAAGAAGGCAAATTGTCATCTTGACTTGGAAAAACTGTTTAGATCATAATTATAAGTTAGAAACTCCTGGCTTGTCAACAAACCACAGTTTCATATTATTTCCATTTTAAAGCTCAACGTTGCTCAGAATGTCACTGAATTAATTTACAGTGAAATTAAAGTGAAACCTGAGACCCTGAATGTGAGTTCACGAATCAGAAAACTGAGCACCTTGGGTTGAAAAAAGTTTACAGAGTTACCACCACATGGTGAGCATCCAGCAGCCACACACAGACTAAACAAGGACACACTCACATGTAGCCTCTGAATCTGTTCAGGTCGTTGTTGGGCTTTTCACATTCAATTATGCTGTTGTACTTCAAGGGGTCGAAATCACAATCCTGCAGACAGAAAACAAACAGATGATTTCTCATTTCTGATTCAGGTCATGAATGAAATTTCTGACTAAAAACTGATGGTTCCCGTTCAAAACATAGTGTTTTCAGTGCTTTATTCTGGGAGGTGTCTGTACTATCTAACACCCTTATTGATATGATGGTGTGCATAAAATATTAGAAACATACACACTTCAGTTACCGTAAACTGAAGTAACTGAAGATTACAACTTTCATTAACATGTGATTTATTGCAGAACTGTTGCACAGACTGCAGCAGATAAACTGGCAAGTTGATCACTAATGTGGTTTGGCTGAGTTTGTTTGTCAAATAAATTGTAGCAATGGTAAACAGATCTACCTTGTGTACGTGTGTGTCTCATTTTGTGGATGACCTGAGGTGCAGTTAACCAGAGGTGCTTGTTTTTCATGAGGCACTTACCCTGTAATAAAAGGCATCTTAAAAATGCCGTTTAACATAGTTAAAATATTTTCCCTGACTTGTTCAGAACCTTTTGTGATTTCATGTTTTTCCAAATGCAATTTCCAAATTCCAGGTTTTTCCATGACTCTACAAACCCTGTGTTTTCTTTGAAAAACATCCAAACCATTTGCTTTATACTAATAAACAAATAACAAAATCTTCTAGTTTCTACATAGTGCCAATAGAATTTTTCACATTTTCACTTGATAAATTATTGAATAATTTGCTGATCATCAGAAGTGCAAAGATTATTTTTCTGTTGGTCAACTTATTGATTTAATCAACTAATCATTACACTGTTACTTATAATGAACTACTGTTAGAGGAACAACAAACATTGAGCTTTGGTAAAGAGCAACATCAGGTAACAACACAACTTCAAAATCTACATTCATTCAAAATAAACAGGAATGAATCTCAAACTGATCTTTTAGCATCTTCCTGTAGATAAATTCTCATTTCTGATTGGTTGAAGCTGTGAGCTAAAACTCTGTAATATACAAGCAACAACTTTTTCTAAATTCATAACTTGGCCAGCAAACTTTCAAACTAACCAAAATAAACCAAACTGCAGCACTGACATTAAACCTTTAAAGTTTTAAGAACAGCAAACCTTTGCTTCCAACGAGGCCTCTAACACAGACCCAGTGTGTGTGTGACAGACCAGTTATGGAAACAAGAAGTGACGAGCATCCGTCTCACCAGGTCAAAGAAGCTGCGGACGACCTGCCTCTGCTTCAGGTTGGTCTCTCCGTCCAGTGTGGCGGTCTCGATGTGGCACAGGCGGTCCGGGTCACTGGAGCTCAGCAGCAGAACGTCGGCGGGGAGGATCTCGTTACATCGCAGCCTGATGAAATCTCCCACCCGCACCTCCTTCCAGTACTTCTCCACATAGCGTCTCTCTGCTCTGCCAGAACAATGAGAGGGCAAACGGTTGGTGTGGGCTGCGGGACGAAAAGATGTGGAGCTATTGTTTTCTATAATTGGTGGCCCTATAAACAGAAACTTCAGCTCCACTTCCATATATCAGTTCGGGGCTGCGACTATGTCATGCATGACAGAGGACAGACTGTTTGTTGATGCTACAGCTGCTGTCACCAACTCCCAAATTCCTCTTCGCCTCTCAACCTCTTCCCCAATGGACCCACCACAACACAAAAGATGTAGCTTAGCATGAATACAACACTGCATCTTCAGAGGATTATGTTCATATCTGAGATGTAGGTTTAAATGAATATTATTCCCCAACTGAAGAGGAAGGGTCCCATTCATACGACACAGCACTGTCTTTGTCACAAGGCAAAATCTCAGGGGTTTTCTATTTTTAGTCCGTGTCAAGACACTGATTCTTCTTCCCACTAATGAGTTTGTGTTGTTTTGTTGTTACTCCGCATGATGTTTGCTGCACTCCCAGCTGCTAATTCTGAAAAACACTCATGGACGGATAGTAACTCTGGGAAACTGTGCTACTGGCAGCCAGGGTTCATTTCTGACCAATGTGACATTCCTGGTAGCAAATATGCTAAATAATGCATCAAGCTATAAACAACAGCACAGAAGTGAAGGGAAAAACACTCAGTTAAAGACTCACATCAGAGAATATAAAAACATACTGTTCCCTTAATTTGTTGCTGCGGTACACGTGGTGTCAGTGTGAAATTCTAATGTGGTGAATGGAACAATAACAATGCAGAACAAATAGAGAACAGTAGATATTATAAAATGATTTCCATAACTGTTGATAACATGCCCTCTTTTTCTATTGCTTGAAGCTAGATCATTAACATGAGAGCAAGTAACAGTGTTAAATAAGCGACAGGTTGTAAAGCCAAGTGTGAGACATTCATACAAATGCCTCTATGCTTAGTGATACAGTGACGCTAAATGCTCAGTCAACCAGTTCCTTAAAATAGTTTATTAAATAAATAATTTTAGGCTTGAATAAACTTATCAGGGATGTTGGTTTGCATGCAGTGTAGAGCTGGAAAGATTAGCTGACTGGCTGAAAATTTATCAGTAACTATCTTCATGACTGATTATTTTATTATTCAAGGAAAAATGCCAAATATTCCCCAGCTCCACCGAAGTGATGATATGCTGTAAACTGAATGTCTTTGGGCGTTGGACAAGTGGGTGAATAACAAAAGCAACATGAAAGCATCACGTTGGGCTGTGGACAACTGTAACAGACATTTTCCACTATTTTCTGACATTTCAATTTGCAGCCTAAAATAATTAAGAAGCAGCTAAAATTGAATATATGAGCGTCGAGTTTTCTTATAAGTTATAATCTTTAATCTACAATCTTTCATTTTTCATGTTTCCAGTTTCTCTATTGTGAGGTTGGTTGGACAAAAAAGGCAACTAAAACATCACCTTGGGTTCTGGGATGTTTTGATGACAATTTTCATAGACCAAATGATGAGTCAGAAGAGAGGATATGAACCTCTCCTCTGATCTCTGATTGGCTGAACGTTTTCTGAGTGATCGTATAAAAATATGGTGGATTTCATGTAAACACTCACAGAAACCAAATCCCGCAAGGCCAGACTGTGGGCTGGGGTATGGCTGCTTTGTTGTGACATCACAAAGTTCCAGAAGTCCTGACGGCTGGTTTTAAGGCTCAGTTTCTGAATACAGGCTGTGTGCATTTCTCTGTGGACTGAGGCTTTGGTGCTTTCACAGTATTAATATAGAACCTAGACCTGCTTTATAATCACAAACACAGGGAAATATACCTTTATACAACATGGGATCTTTAAGCCAACAGAGACTTTGAGTCCCTGACCATTCAACTCTCACTACACCTGCAACTGTGTTACCGACCACCTGAGCTTAATAAGGATTTCTTGAATGAATTTTCTATCTTTGCTGCCTCCTTATGCTTTATTATTAACACCTTTTATATAATAGAGACAAAAAACTTAAACTGTTAAAAACGTATTAATGTAAATACGTTGCCTCCCCTGCAGATTAACTTATTTTTTATATGCATGAACCTAATGAGCACATGGTTTGTGTTATCTTTGATTTCACACCTTATTAAATGTACACAACCCACTGCAACCGTAACGTACCAAGAAAGTGTATCTATGAATAATATGTCTGTTGGAAATACCCCCGAGCAATCTTCTTACTGCTAATCTTTGTTTAAAAGGTCACAGCTAATGCTAACACTTTACTGTTAAAATGAGTCCTGAACAGAGGAACCCTGGTCTTTTTCCAGTACAGGGGATTTCTAAGCATTTAATTATTTTATCCTTGTTTATTTTTTTATAGATTCACATTAAAGCTGCTTCAGTTATTCTCTACAACAAATAAAATAAGTAAAACAAGGACAGTCTGTCATGTGAAAATTCATTATTTCTGCAGTCAGGTGGCAGTCAATAGTTTGTCCTTCAACACTGATTAAATATGAAATTTATCCTCCATTCTTTGTGCATGACCACAAATTAACTGGCCCCCAACGTCACGAATTAATTATCCAGTTAAGAAAGAATATATCAGCTCAGAAAGAAAACAGCAGAACACACAGCTGCGGTCAAACTGGGTGCTCAGTGACCTGGAGTCCAGACTGTTTCTGGAGAGCATCAGCGGATGTTGTTAGCACAAAACTATTTACATTCCAGTGAAGTGCACTTATTAGTGCAAATGTGTGATTTCAATAAATCTTTGCAGTTGCTCCAAAATCAACATTTAGGAGAAATCTCCTGCAGTAGATCAGACTTTGTAAATATTAGTATTTTTTGATAAAAATGGAATTTCCTCCCTCATAAATAGAGAGTCCCTCTACTTTACCACGTGAAAAGTGTGGTTTCACCTGCAGCTACAAGTTCTTCAGCTCAGGAAAGTCACACACAGTGTGAGCCACTTTGTATTTAACCTTGAGGAAAATGACATCAAGCTGCCGTGGAGGTTTAGTCAAGTCAGCTGTTGTCAGGTTGAGAAAGGAGATGTTTTTGCACAACATTGCCACAGCAGAAGAAAATTCAATTATGTCCAACCTTGACAGAACAACTCGGGTCAAGACTTAGCTAAAACTGTGCAGCTACTAAACACTGAGCCTTTTGATTACCATGAATTATGCTCTGTACATGGACGACAGTGCCGCTTTTCATTAGCAAAATACACTGCACACACAGAGTCAGGGAAATAGTAGTAGATGAAGCTCAGTGGACAAACAGGTTGTCAGGTTACATGTTGACTCAACATCTGTATTATCAGAAAAAACATTTTTACACCTCTCTAACAGACAAGTGGGCAGGAGACTGGAGGTTTTCTGGACTTTTGGATTACATGTGTGACATATAATTTTATATATATACATATATATATAATTGTTTTGTGTTAGCAGGGTTTAACTCTGATGCCATCTGACTGACAGCTGGGGTCATGCATGAAGGCCAGTTCACATGGTCTGACTGGAAAGCTAAGAAAATGTGTGCTGATTGTGTTTTTTTCAGTCTGGAACAATCTGCCTTCATTAGCGGCATCAGGGGAGGACAGTGTGTACGGAGGACACTGCTGTAAAAGTGAACAAACACACAAGGTTTAAGCAACAGCTGGACACTGCTGACTTCTGGCTTTTAGGCCCAACTTACCTGCTGTAGACCAGACAATCCATGTGATTGATTTCTTTATCCGACCTGTGCCTTCTGTAGTCCTCCCACAGGTCTTTGATGGCAGTGACAGACAAGATGAAAACTACAGGAGCCAGAGCGAGTTCTGGCTGAAAAGCATTGACAACTGGGACAAAATTCAGCAAAGCGATGAAAACAAAGTAAACATTGGCGAACCTATGAAACTGTTCAAAGAGATTCTTTGGCAGGAAAGACAGCACAGTGTATTTGGTCGTCTTAATCTTGTTGTTTGCATAGTGTCGGTTTGGGTTTTCCTCCCCTTTGGCGTAGTCATACAGTATGTTTGCGTGGACAGTCCTGGTTTTGTTCTCCTTGGTCTTCCTCTTTCTCTGCCTTTTGACTTTTGCAGCTTTGGCCATCCCGGCGCCTTCGCCCTCCCGCGCCATACCCAGTCTCTGCCTCAAACTTTCCCACAGTTTAGGTTTTCGTGTCCTCTCATACAAAAGCAAACAAAGTGCTACCTATGTTATCATTCTTTTACCGTGTGGAGTTTGTTTTCGCCAGTCTTTTCGTGCGGTCACACAAAGTGCTCGTTTTCATCCATGTCGACTCCTCTTTTCGCGAGTCAGAGGAAAACTTTTGCTTGTTTGGCTTCTCCTTTTTTCCTACTGCTGGGAAGGATGCTGAGATAGTAGGGAGGCATAACTTGGACTTCCCCCAGCTCGGCGCCTGACTTGCACACCATGTGGATGGGCCTCCGCCGCTGGTCGAGTGTCGCCGCTGTGTGTGTGGAGCAGCGGCTGCGCGCAGCCTGAGCGCAGACAGGATGTTCGTCAGCGGGTCAGAGGTCTCACTCCTCTGGAAATCTGACCGCAGGCCCCTCCTCGATCCAACCTGGGTCTTTTTTTTTTTTTGTGTGTGTCTCCAAGTGCCACGCGGTATTATTGGAGTTTGTGCTGGCCCACAGGAAGGAGCCAAATATCCAAAGTTCAAAGGCTGTTTCATTTTTTTATACATGTAAAACAATATGGTGAAAAATATGAGTTTAAAGGGGAAATTCCCTTAAAAAAAAAAAAATCACAAAAAAAAAAACAAAAAACAAAACAGTCTGTGATGTCGAATGAAATACTATTCTAACTATACTACTACTAGTAGTACTACTAGACTAATCATAACAATTATGATAGTATTAATATTGGATAGAATACCTATTAGGCCTGATAATTATTAAGTTAATCAGCCAAATAACACGTGGTAATCACAAAATCAACAACAAAAGGAAACTCAAAGAGGCAGATAAGAAAGAAATGATGAACTGAAAGTAAAAGCTACCACTGAACTCTCCCACGCTCTCTCTATCTCTCCATAAAAGTTCATGGTAATATTCTGTACAAGGTCAGTGTAGAGTTTTTGTATTACATTATATTATTTTATTCTACTTTTGACGAACTTTATGTAGACTGTTGAGATAGAACAATAACTTGCATGTGTGCTATCCAAGCAGAAAACTAATCAGACTTTGCCTTAGATGGTGGCGTATCTGATATATGCAGTAAACAAGACCCTGATGGCCTTGTTTACTGGTTGATGTTGAAGTTAGCAACTAGCTGGTGAGGAAAGTCAAACATCTAAATGTTAGCAAGCTTTTTACCTTGCTGAAGACACACATGTTTCTGTAACAGTTCAAAGTTCATGTCAAATAGGTTTTTCCCAAAGATGGCTTTTGTCATTTGAACTAGTTCATATCACGCTGATATATGGTCAAGCATTTTATTGTAAGTATTTATTTTATGCTGTTTAACAGTGTAATGTTGTGATTGGTGTGTGGGCGGGACCTCGATCACTGCTGGACAGGCTCCAAATGACATCACCAGCACAAGACAGCAGCACTGCTACTCAGGATATTTTGGCTTCATTTTTGTACAATGGGAGGAAGTGGAGACGCATTGGCCATCTTTATATACAGTCACTGGGTAACACAGTAGCCATATCAATTAATTCTGTGATATACAGTGGTCATTTATCCATTAGTTTGTTTTTCTTTAAATCACAAATGCTCTCTGGCTCAGTGAAGCTACCATGTGTAACCTAGATGCTTAAATTTGTAAAATTACAGATTAATTATCCTGCTGTCTTTTGTAAAAGTTCATACAGCCTTTCACAGTGTTTTTCAAATTCATTGCAACATGCAAAAATGTGACTTTTATTCATATACAACTTTACCCGTTCAAAGTCAAATAATTTTGTTTTTATTTTACAATGGTTGAAATTTCTCAGTAACTTTTCTTGCCAAGTATTTTAGAATAATACTACTACTACTAAATATACTAGTAATACATTTTTCTAGGGATCATCATGTAATGTAAATATTATCGCCTGCATGTTGTACCATTTTAAATAATACCACTAGGAGTCAGAAAATCCATCACAAGGGGACAAACATGAGACTCAGAGCTCTGAAATATTAGTACCTCCAGAGCCCGGCTGCTCACTTGGCCAGCAGGTTTCCCAGAGGAGATAAATCAAAGGCCTTTCCCAGGGCAGTCTACAGCAATTTGCTGTGGGAGCATCCAGCTGTTGGGCTAAAAACTAATAGCTGATTCTACATTCTGGCATCTTGGCATGGAGAACAATTCAATTTCCAAATGATGAATGACCAGAGTGAAGCGGAGCCGAGACAACAGGCCCACTCTGGCCTCAAAAAGCCAGATATTGCACTGAAGAAACAATAACAGCAAAACTAAATCAGGTTGTGCTGCTCAACTGAAAATAAAATCATCCCATGCTTTTGCTGCATTTGGGGAAATTGGGTTTTTGTTTTTCAGACGGTCAAACATGACAGAATCTCCTCACCTGTGGGCTGTCATTGGCTGCTGTTAGGATTTATACGTTTTAGCCCTGCTTTCTCCCACAGATGATATCCTTCAGCATTTTATTTTTACCAGTTGGCTGTTTTGTTTTTACCTCGTGAGTCTGTGTGCATGTGTGTCCTGGAGACACCTACTGTAGCAGGGACGACCTCAGATGTGGTTTTGAGGAGTTTGGCAGGTGTTTGTCTGTGGACAGATTTTGTCACAACTGTGCAAGATACAGTTATGAAACGTTACAGGAGTGTAGAGGAGATCAAAATAAAGGCAGGGTACAACCCATGACTATCACCTATGTAACATAGTCATGATGTAGTAATGACGACTGAGTACTCATGGGTTGGAGCATCTCTTGTTTCTTTTCTTTTCTCTACATATGTGATGTGTTAAAACTGCTTTTTTAGTGTTGGTCTTTTTGCCACTGTGGAGATCATGTTCATATTTTCTGCCCCTTCACTATCCTCTCTGTAATGGAGGTGACCTTGGATCATAGACTTCACATGATTCTTTATGATTCAAAGCTGTAAAACTGCTCTGAAATATCAATTCGTTAACTTGGCTGATTGGGAAAATGGAGGCAAAACATTTTAACAAACGTAAGTGATTTTACAAAAATTGTTGGTACCCACACAACACATGGCCTGATTAATGAAAATTAAAAACTCTTTCAGTGTCTCCATAGCAACAAGAGATGAAGTGATGACCCGCTGACACTCTTCCTGTTTTAATGCCAGTTCACTCCCCTTCTGTGTTCTGTGTTCTTCTGTGATTTCATCCTAGTGTCCTTCAATCGAACATAAAAATGACATCAGCAGGACTCCTCCCACTCACAGTGAACTCACATGCTGCCCTCAAACATAAACTCGTAGGACAACCATCGCCCACTGTATATCATGAATATCATGCATACTTGAGTAACATAGTGTAGGGAGGCTGAGCTGAGCTGGAAAAAATCTTGCAGACTAGACATTAATTGCTGCATTATTATCCAAACCATAGATTTTTATGTTTAGAAATTATAAAGTATTATTGTTGTATTTTATTTTTTCTTTTTTGGTTGAATTTAGTGTTTTTTGCAACCACCAGAAGTTCACATCTTTCAATTTAAAACTTACAGATCTTGTGTGTTTCAAAAGCAGAATCCAACATTTTAAGACCCATATGTTTAAATTTTACGACTTTTAGGCTCAAATGATTATTAATAATAAATGTTTCAGCCCTCTGGTTGCATCCTGCACAGTGAGGAGAAGGCTCTGAAACACCATCGAACACACAACCTTCAAGCAGTAATTAAAACTAACACAACATGTAACTGAACACAACAGAATATATAACACACATGAAAAATCATTTCCAAAAACTGGATGGTTGGTTTCTGTTGTGTGCTGATGGTGTGTTGGGTGGACTTTGTGCAAACACATAGCAAACATATAGCACACAATCAGATGAGGTGACAGTTTCCATTTTCCCTAACTGTGTGCTACAAGCATGAGACTGTACAGCCTTATTCATTGATCAGAGCTATTTGAGGACAGCACCTCTAAAACATATCCAGTCCTCAGGTCCTGTATTTAAGAAAAGTACCATTAATACAAAGTTACAATATTCCATTACAAGTAAAAGTCCTGCATTCAAAATCATTAAGTGAAAGTACAGAAGCAGAAGATAGAATTAGCTTTTTTTATTTGTTTTTTAAAGAAAAAGTATGTATTCCTGAAAACTTCATATCAGACACTACATATCAGTAGACAGTTAATATTTACGGTGGGGTCCTAAAGTCTGAGCCTACTTTCCCTTGCGTATCAACACAGATACACAATTTGTAGCTGATCCAATACACAGTAGGTATTTTAGTCCAGTGGTTCCCAACCTCAGAGTTGAGCCTCTCCAGAGGGTCTCAAGATAAATCTGAGGGGTGTGAGATGATTAATGGGATATAAAAAAAGTAAAGAAAATCTCGTATTTAATTTCAGAAAGCTGCAACAATTAATTGATTAGTCAACTGACAGGAAACTATTTCAGTCAGACATTTGCCAATGCCAAACATTTGGCTATTTTTCTGCGTCTCCTTCTCTTATGTCATTTTCAGTTGAATATCATATCATATCTGATGAAGTCACTCTGAGCTCTAGAGGATTTCTGATTAATTAAAAAAATAATCAGCAGATGAATTAATAATAAAAATAATCTTTCGTTGCAGACCCACAAATGCTTTGTTGTCTCTCCAGTGGATTTTCTCATGACTCATAGACATTTAAATCTCTACAAGGAGCCACAACCAGATGCTACTTTTTTCTGTGAGTAGCCTCAGTTAGTTAAAAAAAAGGTTGTGACTCTTTAACAATGTATTGGACTTTTATAAACACATGTAATGAGTAAAAAGTATACGATTTCTCGTAGATGTGCTCAGCAGCATGAAATGAAAATGCTCAATTGCGACAAAAATACAGCAGCTTCTTTTCACATTATAGGTCAAATAATAGAGGAGTAAGCAAACCTCCTTCAGGAATTAAAAACAGAAGACTGAAGACTACTGTATAAGAGAAGACGTGGACATGAAATCCACAGAGCAGACTGGAGGTGAACAGAGACACAGCTGTGGCTCATCCTGTCACAGGCAGCAAACAACCTGCCAGAAGAGGGCATGATACTCCAGTCAGTACAGGGCTGCACTTCTCCCAGTGTAATGTGCACTACAGTGTGTGTGTGTGTGAGTGGGTGCAGAGAAGGGAATGTTATAAATGGGCACACTGTAGGTGTTATGTGACAAATGTAGCATCTTCCATCAGCTTTTCTTTAATTGTGTTTTTGCTCTCAGATTGTGTCACATCAAAGCTCGTCAGGCACAGTGAGAAGAAGCCGATATGATGACTGTGATGACCAGACTGTGACCATGAGCTAATGATTGACGGTGAACATTTTCTATAGGAGCGTTCAGATCACGTTGAGACAGGACGGTTACCTGAACAGACACATGTTTGTTCACTCGTCAAACATCTGACCTCGACAAGCGAATCATGTGACAGGAAGGTCTGTGAAATCAGACAATGTCTACACTGAAAACAGCAAACTTGTGTTGCCTAGAGACAGTGAGATGTTTGGCACCTCTGAAGTGATCTGTAGGTGTTAAGAAAACCACGAGGAAGCCATAAATGTAAATCACAAGACAGACACAGGATTAGAGCCAACCTCTTTTCATGTCTGAAAACAGAATATGACAAGTGTTAGGGCAGCGAACCGGATTCTATCTGTCGCAGTGTAAAAATACAACTTTCTCTAGAAATTGGAGTAAATATGCAAACAACTCCAAAGTTATGACTTTTTAAAAATGCATTTAAAACATTAAGTCCAGCTAAAAAAAAATAGGTCACTGTAACTGATGAGGACAGACACACACACACACACACACACACACGTGACAAGGTGTGAATAATCTATATCACCTCATTCACCCTCTTTTCATAATGAATCCAGGGGATGGATATCATGTTTGTCACGCAGATAAGCAATAACTGCCGAGCCCACTGACTCCCTGGTGAGGCGGGAGGAAACCTGCTGATTCGGTTGAAGTTGCAGGTCGGTCTGTTGGAATGATGGAAAGCAGCTTGAAGCTGTGGTAACAAAGGTTTTCAGTTACTGCAGACGGCATCCACGACCAAGAGAAGATACAGGTGTGCTGCAGAAACAGCAGAGGGATGATTAAAATCCTTCGCCTGCTTAACTTCTTTATTCCTTATAACATTAATGTGATGATGATTTAATGATGCACTGTGCAAATACATGCTGGCTAACATATGAAGTAGATTCTGATTTTGTTCAAATGTTTTACAATGTGCTTCTTGCAGTACACATCCCATAAATACAATGAAATGTTATTTCATTGTCAAGTCAAGTGAATTTTTATTTATTTAGAGCTAAATCACAACAGAAGTTATATTAAGGCACTTTTCAGATAGAGCAGGTCTAGACCTTCTCTTTATTAATGTTATTTACAGAGACCCAACAACTCCCAGCAAGAGCAAGCAGGGACAGTGGCAACAAAAACAACAACTTCCTTTTAAGAAGCAGTAACCTCGAGCAGAACCGGACTCAGGGTGAGAGAGAGAGAGAGAGAGAGAGAGAGAGAGAGAGAGAGAGAGAGAACAGGACTATTCGCGTGTCCCAAATACTCACACATGCAGTCTAACAACACACAGCACACTTCACATAACCTGATGCACCCGTCTCCTGATATCAAGTGGAACCACAGTCTGCTGCTCCAGCTGTTGTGGGGAAGCACATCTATCACCTGACTTTAGCACCGGCAGGAATCAAGAGACAGTCTGAAGTTTATGAGATGTAGGATTCAGTGTGAATATCATTATTTGTGTCTAAACATTACTCCACTATGACAGATCCTCCACACACGATCTGTTTTATTAATCAGACCGATACGACTGTTACTGCGGTTAAAAGACTATTTGAAATTTGACCTGATGATGAGGCTGGATGAAGACGTCAGAGGATCATCAAAGTTATTACAGTTCATCCTGAGGGGACCATGAACGTGTCCTCTGAAGTTCATAGACCTCCACTCAATTCATTCACTCTGAACCACATGACAAATGTCCAGCTCATGGTGGCGCTGCAGGAGGAGTCAGGCTCACCAAAGCCACAAGGACATGTTGTCTGGACACCATGAATGTTTGTGTAAAATATTCTGCTGATCTCTTGAAATAACTTGTCTCATGGACACCCACCCAACAGCGGTTAAGATATTTCACTGAAAAACAAAAATGTCAGGTGCTGGAGAAAAAGTCAGAGGGTCATCAAAATCATTAGGATTGATCCTTTAGGGGTCTTGGAAGTGTGTGCTGAGTTTCATGGCGATCTCTGATAGTCTGGACATCAAAGTCTGGACGATAATGAGGCGACTGACCGACATTGCTATCCACAGAGCTGTGCCGCCAGCACGGCTAAAAATAAAACATACTCTCTACTGTTAATCCCTTTATTACACAGTGTAGATACAGATATAAATGTAGGTGATGTGGGTGTAGACAAAATATCAAAATACCAAGTGGACAGTCTGGAATCTGTTTTCAGGATCTGTTTCTCAAAGGTTTGTACACTTGTGTTTGTGTGTTTAGGACGTCTGGAGAATCTTGTTTGGATAGTGACGAAATCTGGGACGAGAGGACAATGTCACCTCTTGTCAAGAAATTCATGTGGACAGATAATTCTAATTTTAGTCAATAGTCACATGTCCAGGACCATCCCACCCCCCCACCCCTCTCTTTTGGACACTGGATTAACACTGCGAGGGTCTGTCTGGCTGGACACAGACACCAGACCTGGTACATCCACCTGCAGCTGAGGTCACCACTCTCCCTTAACAACATCTTCACCAGCTTCAAAGCCAGTCCGTCATCACCACCAGTAAATATAAAATATGTCAATGAAAAGCTGTGAAAAAAGTACAGACTTGACAACTTGCCGTGAGAGTGTCTGGAAAACACCCAGACGGCTCTGAGATCATCATGTGTCCTCCAGGCAGATTTCACATGACTGCTGACTGAAAACAACAAGGAAGTGAGCAGCGACCTATCACCACTGAGTTGGCTGGGTGCAAACTGAAATTAAAGGTGAATGATATTTTATTCTGGACTTGCAAATATTTAGAAAACAAGAGATGATGAATATTAGCACAACACAGAAACTGGTATTAAACTTAGAATGTGCCATAAAAAAATCACCAGGTACATTTGGCAAATGTCCTTATTTGGCAAGGACTGCAGTTTTATTTATCTACCATCCAAAAGTCATAGGTGTTCATGCCACTTTAAATTGTGTTCAGCTCCTCTAACCTATATGCTTAGACCCCGTTTAGAGAGTTTAAATCAGGCCAACACAAAGCGATCTAGTTCATATGAGCCGCTCGTCCTCCTGTTCTGAGACAGCAGGACTTTAACATCAAGATCTCATTTGTATTTGATTGTTATATTTCTCCTTATGCACCGTCCTACAATGACTATCAGACACTTACATATGGATTTATGGTTTAACTTTATGTTTGTGCATATGTTGAATTTTTGTTGCAACAGTTACAAGTACAAATACAGAACAGGGCAGCTTGAGGTAACTAGCACAATGTACTATTCAGAAAAAAAAAAAAAAGCTAAATACACCATATATGTCCCTATGTCAATGTGATGTTGTGATCTCCTCTGGATATATGAAGATATACGTTTATATAATATATTAAATACTCATGGTGAAATTTGTACATGTACATATCTTACATATCATACATATCTTTTTATGCAGGTTAATTAAAACAACATATATATAAAAATTTAACATCTTTATATACAGTATGTTTGTCTTATTAATTCCTTATTTCTAGAACCTGTATATAATATCAACATATATTCACAGGCTTTGGGATGTATACATATTTACATTAGATATGTAATATCTTATAAAATATAGTACACACAATACATATTTGTATGGGCAATATATGAAATTGCTCCAATTTCCAATAGGTTTCATATATAATTTTTAGATATATGTATGGAAATTTTATATATATATATACACACACACACACACACACACACACACACACACACACACACACACACACACACACACACATATATATATATATATATATATATATATATATATATATATATATATATATATATATGTATGTATGTATGTATGTATGTATGTATGTATGTATGTGTATATATATACATATATACATATATATATACCGGTATATGTACAACAAAACTAGCAGATAGACCATTTAGGTGTACAAACATTGCATCAGTGATGACATTACAAACTTGCACAGCTATACAAGAGACAACAATGCAAAGGAAAACAGAGGAACAGATGCCTGTTTGAAGTCCTTCATCACATTGTTTCAAAGCCTCACAATAGCAGTTGCTGGAAAGAGATGTTGTTGGGTACAAGCTGACCCATTATTCCTGGAACTCTGTCCATGTTGGATGATTCTCCAACTCAGTATGCACATCCAACCTTCAGTGCCAATGGATGGAGCAGTGTGTCCTTCAGGCAGTGAGGTGTGGAGGTCAGGGTGGTGTGCGGGGTTGTAGCTCATGCAGGAGACTGGTCCTGTCGCACACATGCACAAGCAAAGGTTTCCTGTCTTATTACCTGTAACATTTTCCTCACCTTAATCATACATTAACCATAATTTATTTTCCATAATCACAATCTTTTGCTAACCTTAACCACACTGTAGCTGCCATGTGCTGATTAAAAAAAAATTTTTTTTTACATTTGCTGGGAGAAAATGTTGTCTGGCAGTATCGTTGCAGCTCCTCCTTTCATGCTGCTTACTCAATAAATGTCTGTCACTGCCTGTTGGAGCGGAGCCGTGCAGCTCTCTCTGAACACCCGTCTCTGCTCCATGTTCGTCATGTTCAGAACTACTCCAGGAGTAGTTCAAAGCAGGATATAATGTCATCAGTCCAGGCATGACATACCTTGTCCGCCCTGGGGTCATCCTGATAAAAACAGTCTGCCTGTCGTCTCAGATGGGGATGAAGACCAGGACAAAGTCCCATTCTGACTGACGTTTACAGGCCCAGCAGGGCCCTCCTCTTCATCATCTGATTGCTCCTCATAAGTTGTCTCATGGTCTGGATCATATTCTGTGTCGCCTGATGCTTCCTTCTCTAATTTAGAGCCTCTCACAGACAGGGCATGTTCCCACACTCTGTTACACACACTATGCTCATAACTAGAGTCTCAACCATTCATTCCCATAATAAAAATGGATAACATTTATTTTTTGTATTTGTATGATTTGTATGGAGGACACCATGGAGCCAGTCAGATGCAATAAAAAGTATTTGTGAATCTGTCAGATTTGAACAGAGCACAACAGGAGGGCTATGGACTGGAAGGTGCGGGTGGAGAAGTCTGAATAATAGCATGACATTAACCATAATACAGTCAAATAGCTGGAGCAGCATGCTTTTATTAGTCAAGTGCAGCAGCGTTAAGTGAAAGCCTGTGCACAAAGAACGCAGGGTCTGATTGGTGTTTAATGAGAAAGCTCATTAAATGAACATTTCTCCTGAGAGTTCATGAAGTGGATTCTGGTCTGCTTAATTAAAGAAACATGTTGCCATTTTGATGAAGATGAGTTTAAAATTAGTATCTTCCTCGTCTGCGAGTGGGAATCAATTTTGAATTCTGCATCTTGGAGAATGTGGGCTGGTGTGACACAAACAGGGCAGTAGAGCTGGGAATGGCAGTAACAATTTCCTAAGATAAAATTAATCAAGATAAAAATGATTAATGTAGGAGAGACTGACTGAGGATGGGGGTTGAGGAACTAAACACAACAAACTATTACAACACATTCAAGCTACTAAAACTAGGCTGCTGATGGTAATAAGTAAACAACTGCAAATGAAAGGTTTCTGCATAGGTACTGTGGCGTTAACAATTAGCTCAAAGCCCCACTGTGCTGAGTACAGCCTCACTCAGCCGCTAGCGTGACAACAGAATCTTAGCCTTGTTCTCACAAATACTGGCTAATTATTCACAGCACTTCTATCTGGTTGTTGCTATTGATCCATAGCACTCGAAAAACACCCGTCACTCTCTGCTCTGCGTCCTCGATTTGGTTATCAAAGGATTTATAGCTGACTGCCTCTTGAACATGTAATGCATTCAGAAGTTCACTGTGCGGAGGCCCAAATAAATCAAAGTAATTAACTCAATAATTGATTTGATGAATGGAGACATTTGCAAAATGGAGACATTTTTGCTATATCTGCAGAAATGTGCAGCTGGTGGGGCTTTGGGAAATCACAGAGAGGGAGAAAGAGATCTTGCATAAACAATTGGCACATTGTGCCAGAGGGTAAAGCACTTTTAATTACAGGACACTGGAATCTACAGCCACAATATGACTCTTTAATCAGTGACTGAGTGGCCTGACCTGCCAGTCAGATGTGAAATTAAAGCAGCACCTCGTGTCAAGCAAATAATGATCATTCTCAAATATGATTCTCCTAAAATAAGAAGTAAAGTAAGAATATAAGAGGACACGGAGCTGGGGAGACTGACACGTTACAGTTTATAGACTGCTTGCTATAGGATGTTAATAGATAATCTGTGTTACCTCTTGCTAATCAATAATTTCTGTGGGTTTTTTGTTGACTGACAGCTCCCGTCCACACTGTACAAGACGTTTCAGCAATTCCCAGAGCTAAATGCTAACATGCCAGTATTCTGACAATAGCTGTTCCCCAATTCAGGAGCTGCATCCTGCAGAGGCTGCATTTGGAGACCGACTGCATCACAGCAGTGCGACCAGGCTGTCCCATTTCAAAGGCTCCTTCAAATGCAGGATTACACTTTTAAATGTAAGTATTGGGTTTCAGCTCATGGTACAACTGTTAAAAACAAGCGCCTTAAAAACCTCAAGTTTTTGCGAAAAAATAGTTACGTATTGTCGAGGTTGCTAGGTGACAGGAGTTGCACTTTGCAACGCCATGGTAAAGGCAAGTACATCTGGTGACATAAAGCGAAAATCCTCGGAAGACCAGACCGTCTCCTTTCGGTTCGGTTCGGCCATGGAGGGCGCAACTTTGTAGACTGTGTCTTCTGAAGGATGCGGCCTCTGAATTAGGACACAGCTAATGACAATGCTAACATGCTGACGTTAGAGCACAACAACATTAATGTTTGTACCAAATGTAAATGCCAGTGTTTCCTACATATACATTTTGCAGCGGCGGCTGAAGCGCAGAGGCCTTTTAATTTGAAACAATGGACACAGGGAGGGGGTACAAGCTGCAACAGCCTGCCTCATTGAGGTGAGAGGGGGCGAGAGAAAGAGAGAAAAGTAGATTTAACTGGCCAACATTAAATATATTTATTTATTACCACCCAGTTACAACAAAACTGGCAATCAGACATAACAGGACAAACCCTGGTGGGTCACTGTGTTCTGCAGCTGGTCTCTCCGCACTGACCTGAGCACCAACTCAAATCCACAAATGTGAACCTCATGGTGGGACTAGAGAAAAAGTCAGCGGTTCACCAAATCATTTGGAGTCATCACCCGGGGACCATGAATGCTTGTCCAAAATTTCATTGTCTATCCATCTATAGTTGAGATATTTCGGTCTGGTTTACTGTGGTGGACCAGCAGACTGACACTATACTGTACTCCCAGCACCCAGACAACAGCAGCTCTGCGGCCAGCGCTACACGTAATGAATAAAAAATGCACTGTGATGAATTGAAATGTTACTTTAAAGTAAATAGCTGTTTTCAAATGAAAAATAGCAGGAGCACTGTTGATTCCCATGACTTTGTGAGCGATTTGAATCAATATTTAATTCCAAATTATCAGCAGTTTATTCTTGGACAGGTATTGATCCTGTAGACCTCAGGAAGAGTTATTGCACACAAATCATTAAAAATTATTTTGCAATTCCTGCTGTGCTGACCACTGGGGAGGGTAATTAGGAGGGTGGATTTCAGACAGTGTAGTGACTTTCTGTTTCAAGACAGCGAGGGACCAGAACAAGAGCATTTGACCCTGAAGGTAGAATAATTGATCTCATAATGATGTGTATGAGCCTCACCTGCTGGCTGTATGACAAAATTTGAAAATCGGTTGAATTTGTGCTATGAAGCTGCAGAAAAGTGAAAAAAATATTTGTCATATTAGAAACTCTTCTTGTGGTGTGTTCCATATAATAACCACTGTTATATCACATGGGGAGTGTTTGCAGGCTAAAGAAAGGCTGCGTAATTACTTTGTCTTTGTGGCCATCAGTCTGTGGCCTTAATGCCAGTCTTACTTAATGACATTTTACATGTCATTATGGTTAATCTAACACAAAACTGCAGAATCTCCACATAAGTCACACAGATGATGGAAGCTTTCCATTTGAATGTCAGTGTAATGAGTGGGAAATCCATGCTTCTGCTCAGGGATACCATCTATGACAGGCCATTGAGGCTCATAAATCATTTCCCTCGTGCACAACATTGTAATTTAACTCATACATCCCTGCACTCTTTCAAAGACACTATGAACTGTTAATGCTGGGGTGTACTTGACTGTTACAGTTCTTATGATGTGCTATAGCTTTTCTGAATGGCTAAAGGCGAGATGAAAAACAAACAGAGAGTGAGAGTCCGGAGGAGCAAGCCTAAAATACGATCGCCTAAAGTAAAAAGCTAATGTTACACTATATATGAACTTCACCATTGTCCCATGACTTTAATGTCACTACCACTACCATTGTGTTAACCACAGACCTTATTTCAACCATGTAACCAAAAACCCAATCAAAAAAAAGCCAGAGACTTGCAGAGATGAAAATGCAGAAATGCTAATTTATTTCCAGGTTTTCAGACACCTGTGATTGTTGATAACATAACAACAGAAATCAACTTCCATTTTTAGTAAAAGCCCCTAAAAAGTGTAAAGTGTCTATTGTTCCACTATTCACCTCTGAGCAATGTTAAACAGCTTCTCTTGAACATCTACTTTGCAGAGACACTCTCTGAATCACTGAAAGTACAAAAGACAACCATATATCCAGAATACTATTCAGAATACTGAGGCCTACATAATGTAGTAAAATTATAATAAAACTCATTTTATGGGACATTTATTGGCACAAAATCATTAATTAATGTGTCATGTGCCAAAGGGCATATCCTGCATTCATTTTCCTCTCTCCCTCTGTTCGCCTTCCTCTATTGCTCTCCTCTCTTCTATCAAGTTATTTCACGTTAGGTGAGGTGAGGTAGCAAAGGATAAGACCCAATTTTATTCTTTGACATAATTGGCAGAAAAATGAATTGCGGGTGATTTAATGTGGTATATTCTCTTAGCTGTGTTGTGTCATGTAATGTGGAGGGCCTGCACAAACCAAAGCATGGCTGGATGAATAAGGATATCGAGGGCAAAGTGTCACACTGAAGAAAGTATAGTAATCCATTATCACTCAATGCTTAAACATGTTCAGCAAGCACAAAAAGGATTCCAGCATATTTCTGTATAAAAATGTTTTATAATGAAATATGTAGATGCACAAACAGATGCACAGTGCTCAACATTCCTGGACAGGGAGGGCAATCGTTCGGACACCAGTGAAAGTCTGCTGACATTCCCTTCTACTGGGGGACACAGAGGCCGGGGTTTTGCCTCAGGGGGATGCAGCTGTGTACTGCAAGTCCTTTATATGAAGAGTCATAGTAAAAGCAATGCAGCATAGGAAATATATAGGAAAACAGCATCCACGGCTATGTATGGCTTCTCTCCATCAGAGACCTGAGTTAGAGCTCCCTCACATCTCTTACATCAGCCGTCTGGATCTGCTGTCTGTGCTCAGAGGGAGAATTGTGCCTCTGTAATAACCTCTGTTAGTGGTGGGTTTGACTTGGACACATCTCAAAGGCGAGGGAAGGAGAAAAGAAGCTCTGCCAGTAGCAGACCTCTCTTTTCTTACAGTAAATTCTCATAAACAAGAGGTAATTACATTAAAGGGTTTTGTCTTTTCAAATTCAGCTGATCAGACACCCTTTGAGCTCTGTTGGCATTAATGTCCTGCCAAAAAGCAGCGGGACCTGTGTAGGTACTCTGGAGTCTTGATTGGGGACCTGACTCTACTGCAGTAATTCCCAACCTTTTGAGACCTCTGAAAAATCAGCCAGGTGCACTTACAACCCTTTTGTCACAGGTTGCATATGTATACGGGTTGTGAAAAGGTCGACCACGTACTGCTTGTTCCTTCTAAAATGGTTATACTTGAATAATTTTAGGGTGAAAAGTTATTCAGCAATTAAAATTAGATACTAAATGTAGCAGAGTTTTTTTTTTCTTCTTTCCTTTTGTAAGATGAGATTTATTTTTGTTAAGATTTATTTTGTGCGTTTGTACATTATTTTCCTCAGGTTTGTTCAGAGAATTGGAATAATTGAAGTAATGGTAATTACAGCACAGTGCCAACGCATATATAATACATTCTGTTCATTGATTAAGATTTGTAACTACATTATTCACTTTGCCTGTAAAGTCAGTGATGGTTGAGATTGGCAGAGTAATATGATGTAAGGCCGTGAGGTATGTATGACAGTTGTCAGTGTTCTGTTGTCCTACGTAGGGAGCGGACATTAAAGTGGATCAAGTAAACAAGATGAAGATGTCCCAGTGTCGTTGCTCTAACCACGACCTGAAATGTAGATTGATTTAATAAGAACTAAGTTTATAGTTAACACTACAAGTTACCAACATTACAGTATTCTGTTAAAGGGGAGCTTGTGTTTTCTACTGTGGCGTCAGTGGGAGCTGTGCCAAAATCTGATGAACTGCCACAAGTGAAGTCATTTGAAAAAATCCCATGGATGTGGAGTTAGAAGTGAACTTGTCAGACCCCTGTAACCCACTCCTCATCTCTGCTTGAAGCTAGAGACACAAGGCTACATTAGCTGCTACTAGCATAACACACGTTCCTTTGTTGGTAATGATTGCTCTACAGTTTGGTTCTCACAGATCAGCGGTCAGCTGTGTCATTCGCTGAGATTAAACACTGTCTGCTGAACAATGTGAAGTTCCTGTCAAAACAACAGGCGGCTGAGACAGCAGCACTCCTTTAATGTTTCCGTCTTCCCAAAAGTGATAACATGTATCACAAGCTAATGCCAGCAAACAAAGTCTCCATGGAAACAGTAGAATTTTACTGCTGTAAAATCTCTTTCACTGCTGTAAATGACTTAACTTTTTTTTCCTTAAGGAAACCTTTAAGAGATTCTGTGCAACAGCCTCAAGTAATTTCCTCAACTAAGGAGAAACCAAACCGTAAGTGTTATAGCCTACTTAAGTAAAAAACATACCTTTTTTTTGGGCAACCGACCGCTGAACCTCTGAATGAACTGTTGTTGGTACAGTTGCATTTTGGGTAATAGAGGTGCTGGGTTTTGACATCGAAGAAGAATGTGTGGAATTAAAAAAAAAACACTATCTGTGTTTCTGCTGTTTCAAGTTTTATATTATTTTTAAGCTGCAATGATATAGGAGTGCAATGCTGTATCAGTAGAGTACGCTTTTAATCATCTCATGACCCCTCAGAGTTACTTGCAGCCCTTTGGGACTGACTGGGCTGAGTGGGCCTGTGCCTGGGGGACCTCCTGTGACACATTGTTATTTTGGATCTAAAGCAGACAGAGACGCAGAGAACAGGCATTAGGTGGCTTTAATGAAAAGAATGGTACGGGTGAAGGGAGCAGGGAGGAGAAGGCAGGAGACAGGCTGGAAGGAGAAGCAGGGACTGGCTGAGTCTGGCTTGAGAGGGATAAACGTGGATTGCAACCGAGGTGGCGTAGGAGGTGAAGTCTGGCACAGGAATCCTCACAACAGGATAATACTGGTTAGAATTTGGCACAAAGGAAATCACAACAAGCAGCAGAAAAACACTGAATACTGAGAGGCTGAGAGTATATCGACCATGTTGCAGACTGATCACTCTGGCAACAAGTGGGAGGAAAACCGGGTTGTTGAACTATGAGGTGATGAGATGATTAGCAACAAGTGTGGAGTAGAGCCAGAAGGCAGAGAGTGAGGCCACGCCCACCACACAGAGGACAAACAGGGCAGGAGGAGACACAAGGGACACCTCTGACCCCTCCAAACCTGGCTTCACTGTTTTGTCTTTTTATTAAATACTCAAATAAAGTGTGTGTGTGTGTGTGTGTGTGTGTGTGTGTGTGTGTGTGTGTGTGTGTGTGTTGGAATGTGAAGCAATTCATGTAGTTACCTTATTTGCAAATAAAAATCTTGTGTTTGATGTTCTGGCTGTGTGTGTATCATAATGATGATGAGTCAGGTCATGTCAGATGGCCATTGTGGGAATTTGGCTGAAAAAGACGCTTCTCAAACATCATGGAAAACCAACACTGGACCAGTGGAGCTGCAAAGTGAAAGGCGAAAAAAGGAAAGGATATCAGAGAAAACGAAATTTGTAAAAACGCATCTCAGCTCCTTTTTCAAAAGTCAGCTTGGTGGCATTAGCAAAGGGCTTGGAGAGGACGATTCTGATGTTAAAGAGGAGGAGTAGAGTACTGCAGCAGCAGACACTAACATTAGTTCAGCTGAACATCAGCATGAAACAGAAATGAAACAGAGGCAGAGAGCCGAAGCCAGCGGCTTCATGGAGGTGGGGTGGTATGTGCTTGTGTATACCATTCAGCCACAAACTGCTAATATTGCTGCTTCTGGCCCAGGAAAACATTGTTGCATTCATGTGGTGTAAATCCTGTATGGCTGAATATATCCACAGATGTTGATATTGTCCTTCAGGTTGTGTCAGTGTGAGTGTCTGTGGAGAGCAGAGGAGGAGTGGGGTGGCCTCCAAGATTTTGTGCCCAGGGGCCTTTGCATTCTTAATCTTAGCCTGGTATAATTTTATGAATGGTGCCCCATTTTTAGATGTTTGGGTGCAGAAGAAGCAGGCAAACAAACAAGTCACTAACAAATTGTCCCATTTCTGGTTGCTATTGGAACTTGTTATTAAATAGTTGCTTAAGTTATATATTTAGCAGAAATGAAGTAACATTATTATTGTTTTGGAGCCATGTCTCTGGTTACGAGTCACTCACTTCTTTTAGCTCAGTGTTGGTCTCCACCACCTGCTAAGAAAAATGTGTGTCATAATGCTCCACCACCAACTATCTGCTGACTTTGTCTGTTGTTTGGTGCTGGGCAAGAAACAAACAGTGGGATTTTTGTGTTTTTTTCACAAGTTTCACAAGTTTTCAAGTTGTGGGCTGTAACACCAAATCAGTGACATCAAAGGGGCTGAAACCCTCTATAGAACTTTAGGGGAATTTCACTGGGTGATAATTTTCTGTGGGTTTTTAACTGTAAGCAATCCCTTTCACATTACGCATAGTCATTTGATCCATCGTTAATATAAAAATATTGATTACAGCAGCTTTAAACTGTGTTTTACACAACACTCAGTTATCCATAGCCTAGCCTCACTCCTGTGTGATTACATAAATCAGGTGAGACTCAACTTCTATGAAATGACTTAAACCAAATTTTTAAAAGTATATAATCCTACCTCCTCTTTCCCTGTTTATCATGCAAGTCTCAACCTGATAACTGACGTGTAAATCCTCTTTAGATTTCTGCAAAGTGAACCCTGAGGCCAAGTGATACAGCAGGACAAGTGTGGGCTTCAGCGACGGCCCAGGGAAATAAGGTGAACACAGCATATGTGCCGTTATCTCGTTAATTTAAAGGGTTTCTGGGCATCCTGCCAGCTCCATTGGAGTATGCCAAGGTAGTCGAGCATCATAGAGCTAACATTATTTAGAGATATTACAATGATCTACAATATGCTTCATTACATGTAGGGTTAAGGGTGGGTGTTGTAAAGGGATGACTTTGCTTAGCTGCTTGACTTTTTGAATCCTGACACTTGCCAGTGGGGTGGTTGCAGGGAACAACAAATCTGTGATCTGTGATGTTTTGAGAAGTGTTCGCTCTTCCATATCAGAGGAAGCCTCAGCTATGCAGTTTGTGTCATAGCAGGCTGCAGGCTGCAGGCTCTAGACCCTGTCTCTGGTTTTATGGTCGTCAAAGACAAATGGGACCACGAGACAAGCTCGATCACATACTTGTACTATGCTAGGTTAGTGTGTTTTTCATATTTTCAAGCTTTAAGCAGTCTTCTCATGATTAATACAGTAAGGTCAGACTCTGAAAGTTCTTTTCTTAGACCACATATACTTCACCCAGTTAATGGCAATGAATTGGCAAGGAGAAGTCCTGTTAGTGATTGTGGCTGATTGATTGACAAGCAAGTGTTATGAAACAAATACAAGATGCCACAGTGAAATCCATTAAAACATAATAATAAATAAAAATAATAAACAGATCATCTATTTCAGTGGGGCCTGATTTGTTCGGGTATATGTTTAATTGTTCATGTATTTATTTTATTATCTTAATTAATGACCCATCTAGTCTTCCATATTTATGAGGCCAGGTCATGGTTGTGTAAGTGCTTTTCCGGTAAACACTATGACAAAAAAGCACTGGCCAGTGACTCAGCAGTCCTCTGTAAGTTTCACTTTCATTTTGGACACCATTCACTCGAAGACTCCAGAACACAGACTGCAGGACGTACACAGGACACAGAGGTAAAGTATCATCATCATCATTTATCATTTCTTTATCATTTCTAACATAAGGGTTTTATGTGAAGTTTTTATTAGATTGTTATATAATAGATTGGATTGTTATATAATATCAAAGTATTTCCACATTTGACCCGGCATTAATCTTGATATTTATTATTCAGTAATCCAATAGTAGTAATACTATTACTTACACATAATATTGTAGTATGTAAGTCTGTATAGGGCGTTTCATTGCACATATGATGTTTCCCAACCAGGTTGGAGATATGTCTTCAGATATCATGGAAGTGTCTGCCCTGGGTCGACCCATCACTTTAGGGATGCTTTATGATGCTGTAAGACATAAAGTGATCCCAGGTGAGTCTTAAGCTTAATTCTATGAAAGTAACTTATCATCAGAAATCTACTTAGTTTATTAACTCATAGAGTAACCATTACAATCATTAGATACAGCATAAGGCACTAGGAGTTCATTTGCTTGGTTTACAATACTTTTTAGTAGAACATCATATATATCATAACGAATGTCAAGTTTGACTGACTATGTAGTAACTGCATTTTGCCTGTGTGGATGGTATTTATAACACTATCTTTGAAATGTCCACCTTATCCTTTGTCTGTGGTCTCATTATACTTTGTGTGAATTATAGGGGCAACTTCGAGCTACTTCTCTCACTGAAATGTTAAGCGGTTTGCAACAGGTGTTAGGAGAGTTTTGGGAAATAATGATGTGGGAACGCAATCTGTCACTGTAAAAGAAAAATGTTAGCCATTTTGAGAGATTCACTATTTCACTTTCACTTGCAGAGAGTTAGATGAGATGAATTAGATCAATACCACTCTTTTGGAGCCACCAGAAGCACAAAGACTGAAGCGGCAGTAAACAGCTATCCTCGCCCTGGCCTTAGTTAGCTGGCTGCTGATAGTGGCTTCATATTTAAAATGGTGTAAATCATATAACTCATGGGAGGAAATTGAAAATAAACATATTTCCCTTTTTTTCCTTTCAACAGGATAATGTGATCATACATCTGACCAGATAAAAACAGAAAACTGAATCATCTTAGTATTAGCTAAGTCATGTGGTACTCTATGTCTGAGATTAAAGGTCCTATGTTTTACACTTTTCCTGTGCTTTATTTGAAGTTTTGATCTCCATAAGAAGATATATTTGTGGTTTTAAGAACCAAAAACCATCTCAGTGTAGTTTTACGTCTCCTCTCTCAGGCTTCTCTCTGGAGCTCTAGTAACAACAGGTCAGTCAACCAAGTTTTCTGAGTGATTGAATAAAAATGTAGCAGATTTCAGGTAAACACTCAGAGAAACCAAATCCCGTAAGGTTGGATCTTGGGTCCAGGTGGCTCAGCTTAGGGCATAACTGAGGGCAGTGACTACTTTGTTGTGACATCACAAAGTTCCAGCAGTCCTGACAGCTGGTTTTAAGGCTCAGTTTCTGAATACAGGCTGTGTGCATTTCTCTGTGGACTGAGGCTTTGAAACTTTCACAGTATTAATATAGACATAGATATCTGTGCTTTCATTTTAACAAAATGATTTTCCTGCTTTAAAACATGAGATTATTTTTCATTCTTCATAGGTATCACATTGTGGGATATAGCAACTCTTAAAGCGCACACAGTTGAGAGTCCTCAGTACAGCAGTGAATTTGAAATTCTTACCTCAGATTCCATTGAAGACAAGTCTTCTGTGCTGGGTGTTAATGGGTCTCTGAAGGCCTGTTTCTTGAGTGGACTGGTTGAAGTTGGGGGATCAGGCAGGTATCTGAATGATAAGAAGAAACACCACCATCAGAGCAGAGTGACGCTGCAGTACAAAGCTACCACTACTTTCAAACAACTGTCAATGACTACTCTTGGAAGCATGGATACACATGTGTTTGAGATGGGCTTGGCGACACATGTAGTAACAGGCATCCTTTATGGGGCTAATGCTTTCTTCGTATTTGACAGTGAGAAGTTAGAGCATAACAGCGTTCAGGACATCCATGGTGGCATGAAAGTTGTGGTAAAGAATATTCCTAACTATGATATTAACGGAGAAGTTGACATCAAGCTTACTGACAAAGAAAAATCCCTTACAGATAAATTTTCCTGCAAGTTTTTTGGGGACTTCTTTCTTGAAAGGAACCCTGCAACATTTGAAAAGGCAGTGAAGACTTACATAAATCTTCCCAAGCTACTGGGTGAAAAGAGTGAAAACGCTGTTCCACTGAAGGTCTGGCTGATGCCATTGAAGTATATGATCTCCAAACCTCCTCAGCAGATGACTGAAATCAGTGTTGAACAGGTCAGAAAAGTTCAAAATGCTCTGGAAGGCTTACATCACTTGGAAAGAAGGTGCAATGACATGAAGGAACATGAAGTTGTGAAACATTTTCCAAAGATTCATGAGAAGTTGAGCAGTTTCCAGGAACTCTGCACCCATTACACATCTGCACTCCAACAGACATTCGCAAAGAAAATTCCCCTCATCAAGACAGGAGAAGAAGATGAGACCGAATTAGAAAAGGTTTTTAAAGACAGAGACGAGTCGCCATTCAGTCAAGAAAAATTAAATAACTGGTTGGATGATAAAGAGAGAGAAATCACCATCATTAGCTCCTGTGTAGATACGATAATGGGAACAGGGACAAAAATTATCACAGGTCAGTCAGAGTTGGACAGAGAGGCTCTCGCTCCAGGTGGAGAACATGCTCTGTGCTTGGTTTTCACCTCACTGGAAACTACTGAACTCTACCTTCAGGAGTTGGCTGACTACGTGGATCCGCTTAAGTTACAGGGCACTGCAGGTGCTGCTCCACCTGCACAAGACCCCTGGTACTTCTCAGATGAAGCGGTAGCCAACATGAGAGAAAAAGCCAAAGATTTCCATGACCTTGCTGAAGCCCTGAAGAGCAGCAGAAGATTCCGGTTCCTGGCAGCAACTATAGCAAATGAGAAATATAAAGGTGCAAACATCTACCATTACAAGGACGGCATTCTGGCCACTGATGACTTTTCAAGGCCTGACCTTCCTCCGGTGGATGCCATCAAAGACAGAAGTGCTTTAATTTGGTGTGAGTCACTTTTCAGACATTTTTCCCACTTCCGCTCAAAGAATGATAAAATTTCTGTCTCCTTCAGAAACCGTGACTTTAATTCAAGGTTTCACTTTGAACTTTAGATTACAGCCTGCAAATAATTTGTAATTATTTATTGTATAGTGGGTGTCAATAAAAAACAACATAGTAATAATAATAATTAGATAATTAATAAAATGGAGGTTAGGGAATATGTTCAAGTTCAAGTAAAAACAGAGTGACCTCAATTGTATGTATTTCTTACAATCAGTGGTATCACTACGGGGAAACAGGGCAACAGGCAAATAAAACATTTTTCAATCATAACTTTTAACAGATTTTATCGACATTGTGAAATCCTTTAATCTTGCTCAATTAGTTGAGGGTCATACTGATCCTGGACATTGTTCCCTGGTTTTACTGTTGATAGTGTTGATGTCTGTGAGGACAGTTTATGTGTTTTTGAACACAAAGCTGCCATTTTTAAATCACTGTTTCTGTCTCCTGATCCCACAGTTTTCACTTGTGTTTTCTCTCTCTGTTGACACAAGACTTTCACAACTGCATCTGCAAATAGCAATAACCAAAAATCAAATACGCCAACAGATGAGCTACTAGATGACTTCAGCAATACATGAAAAATTACTCTTGATTCTATAGAACCTAGGAAAAACCAAGTCATTGCACAACCTGGCTAAATAACACCACCAGAGAGGAATAAAGAGGAGATGTAGACAAGCAAAATATAAATGGAAAAAGAAAAGACAAGTGACAGTGTCATATAAAACTCTGAAAGAACTAATGTCAACATTACAGAAAGCAGTAAAAGATGCCAGGTCTTCATATTTCTCTAACATCATAAACCCACAGCCCTTTTCAAAACCACTCCTGAAGCCTCCTCTATTATCCGTGAGCAATTACTGTCCTTTTTACAAACAAAATTAGGAGGGCAATCAGAGACCACAGACCTCCACCAGAGCCTGTGTCAAACAGCTTCCAAGAGACTATTTAAAACTCAAATTCACCGTCAGCTAACTCGATCTGCCCAGAATGTGGTGGGGTCGTTCCTGGTCTGTGCCTCATCCCTCCACTTAGTTTGGTGTAAAGTACTTTGTGCATAATCCCGTTGACAGCTAAACAAACACACACAGTTGAAAACAATAGAGGAAATCGGTGGTGTCACCTGTGATGTGCCTGTTTACTGTCCGAACCCTACGAACTGAAGCCTTCCTAATGTGCACGTTAAAGGACAAACTAAAGCCTCCATCAAATCCTGTAGACGTTTTTCTGTCTGTCGCAGTTTTATCCCTAGTGAATAGTTCTCCGTCTAGTGGCCATGTTCCCTCCTGTCTGAAGCGCCTCTTTAAAAAAACTAAACAAAAAAAAACAAGCTTTCACCCTCATGATTTTAATTACTTCAGACTCATCGCTATAGAGCTATTATTATTTAAGGTTTTACAGAAAGTTGTTTTTTTTTAAGTTGATTTCTTTTATGGATAATCGTAAAGTCAGGGATACATTTCTGCTTACAACATAGTAGTGAAACTGCCCTCATAACAGTTCTGATCCTTTAATTTGGGGTTGGCATCAGTCATATAAGACTGGTCCAAAACCTACTCACTCATATGGTTTCCCCAGGCTCCATCCCTGGCCCCCTCATGTTCTGCATATATACACTGCCACGGGGACTTATCATTCAATACCCATACAATACTCTGTACCATTGTTGTGCAGATGGCATGCAAATTTAGAGACCAGTTCAAGACAAGTGAAGAGGCAACTTTCATAATTTCCTATCTTATCTGTATGAAATAAAATGTTTGAATAAATAAAAAGATTACTTTTGGTCCACCAAAGTCCATGCAGACTTTAACATGTTGGCTAAATGTAAAACCCGCCGCCAGAAACCTGGGTGTAATATTTGGCAGTGACCACAGTTGAACAAGCTACAAAAGTCCTTCAGTCCCTGAACTTCAGAAGGTCAGACACACTTTTATATTGTCTTTGTTAGATTATAGTCATTCACTGTATTGTAATTTTCCTACTGTGGGACTAATAAAGGTGATCTTATCTTATTCAGGGCTGAGCCAAAAAATGATCACATGCCTTTAATTTAACGGAGCTGTCTGGCTTTTAACAAACACTAGAAGACAAGATCATATCAGCTCTGGTTGCACTTCTCTTCACTGGTTACCAGTCAGTTTTAAAGTGATGTGAAGAGTTTACTTTGTGGTTTATCTCTCAGCTACATTGGTTATTGCTCACCCAGAGCGCAGCCTCAGATCTTCAGGCAGGAAGCTTGTGGTTGTCCCTAAGTCCCGGCTCAAGCAGTGAGGGCCCCTCGACGCTGGAGCACCCTGCCTGATGATCTGAGACTTGCAGAATCGGGGACATCTTTAAAATCACTTCTAAAAAATCATTTTTTTAACCTGCATTTATCTTGATCTGTTTTTCTCCAGTTACTGTTGTTTTATTGTTATGATCTTATATTTAGGACAATTTACTCAATTACTCAGTTTTATATGATTTTTTAAATTTCATATGCTTTGAGCTTTGTTGTAATATTTACACTATAATGTGCAGGCTGTAATCTAAAGTCTTAACAGAAACACTGCTAATTCACTAAAATGTTTTCATAACAGCAACTTGTAAACCCTGACAAATGCTATGATAGTAACACAGCGTTGTGGTTTCTCCATCAGATGCGTGTGTTCTCACCCTGGACCCAAACACAGCGAACAACAACCTTACTCTCTCTGGGGGAAACACGAGAGCGACACATGGAGTGCAGCAGTCGTATCCCGATCAACCGGAGAGATTTGATTGCTTATCTCAGGTCTTGTGCAGAGAGGGTCTGACCGGGCGCTGTTACTGGGAGGTAGAGTGGAGCACTACCCATAGTGAGGATGTTGCTGTAGGCGTCAGCTACAAGGGAATGTCTAGGAAGGGAAGAGATGAAATGTGCAGGATTGGGTGGAACGCCATGTCCTGGTGTTTGGGCCACAGATGGTCCCCACAAGCAGCTACCCTCTATGCAGAGCACAATCATAAGCAACAGCTCTACCCTCTTCCAGCAACCAGCTGCACCCAGCTTGGGGTGTTTCTGGACTGGTCTGGTGGCACTCTGTCCTTCTACAAAGTCTCATCTAACACACTGACTCACCTCCACACCTTCCACGCCAAATTCACTGAGCCTCTTTACCCAGCTTTCAATATTTGGCGTGGAGGCAACTATGTGCGCCTGAACCAGGCTGTGGCTGTAAACTGACCTGCTACAGTCAGTGTTCAGGAGGTCAGAGTGTCGCTTGGGACCATGTCATTCAAGTTCAGCTCACTGCACTTAAGATGATTTCAGATTCATCCTCCTACCTACATTTTATTGCTGTATAACCACATTCACGTAAATATTCATCATGAAAACAGTCAGATGAGTTTACTGCTGCTGTCATTTATCATTAACACAATATATATGCCAACTATATGCACCCTATAGATGCATTAACAAGTGAATGTTTTCCAGCAATATAAATACTGAAAAAGGCTTTGAGAAGTCTGTGATTGAAAATCTTGTAATGTGATTTTGCATGTCAGCATACTTCTTGTGTGATGTTATAAAGCTGCGCTATGTCTTGAGATTGCATCGTGACCTGTAATTATTAACATATTACTGCTATATTATATACATATATTGTACACATGTATATGCTGAGCTGTGACATGACTAACCCTGACATGTGAAGCAGATTTTTTCGATCTGTTTTCAGATCGAGAAGATGATTAGAGCCATCATCAGTGGAGCTCTGTAAAACATCTACTTCAACAAAAAACAAGGATGTGTAGATTCTACTCTGAGCTGAGGGTACCGAGGTGTGATATTTGAGTGTGAGGGCAGAGTGTCAAACAGATTCAACTGGTTGGCCCTTTGTTGCTGATGGCTGATGGGTAATAACATTGCCTTGAATTTCCTGTAAAATTCTGTGTTAAGGCTTGTAGCAATATGTAACTACAATATATTATCTATGACTACTCATTCAGTTTATGTGACCAATATTCAAAATAATCAGAAAAGTGATGGCGATCATGAGTTAGTTGCTTTTTACAGCTGATTTATCTTTAAACAGCCTGAAGATAAATCAGACTAAAAACAATGTTGTTCTCTGAATATGCAGTGAATTTAGTCACAAGTTGTGTGGACATGGTCTGCAGTCAACTTGCACGTCTTGTGTGTCTTGAATTTCATACTTTATATATTCTGCATGTATTCTTTAATGTGTAATGTAATGTGTCCTTATCCTCCAGCACATATTAATAAACTATAACACCCTAATACACTGCAGGTCCCAGTATTTCATTAAAGAAGAGAAGCTCACTGTTGCTTCATTGATAAAATACATAACTCTGTTTGCAGTTAACTTCTTAACTTCTGCACAGTCTTCGGCTCTGGGAGGAGGCTAAACCCAGCTTTAGTGCACTCATTCGTAGATGTCTAAGTTTCCTGTACCCTTCTAAATCTTTTGTCTTGTCAGTTTCGTCATAAATAATTATTGATAAATATGTAAAACTCTGCTGCTAAAAAAAAACCCCAACAAAAACAATCAAGCTTGAGATGATTCATCATTATCAACTCATCTCTCTCTGACCTGTAAACCCTCTGTTATGTCCCACAACAGTGTCCCCTCTCTACTATATATAACTACACCCTCATATTCATCCATAGAGCAGGATGGTCTCTGCTCAATCAGAACAATATTAAACCACTTATTAAGGCCCCTTCAGTTCTCTATTTGCCTCATGTTCAGGTGAAGGTCTGGGCCTCTGTATGCCCTGGTTCAGAGATGTGTTGTGTGTTATGACAAGACCAAAGACACATAAAACAAATTGCATTCATAGGTAGATACAACTAAAGGTAAGAGAAAAAATATGTTCTTTAGGACTTTGAGTGAATAGTTTTTTTGAGGAGAGGGCTGTACGATATTACAGGAGTTACATATAGAATTCATAAAGTGTCGCAGGAATGAGTCCTAAAACCTGGAAATTAGTTAGCATTAGTTAGCATCCTGAAGTTAGCGGGTTTTTTGAATGGTTTTTGTTTAGATGACTGAAATAAGGTCTGTGTTGAACACAAGCTGGCATTTTCATGTTTTATTTTACAACATAAAATAGGTCAGTAGATACCACAGTCGTGATTTATTTCTGTTTTTACGTCTCCTAAAAAGAGGATGGTTGCTAACAAGTGGCTAAATGAGACTACAGAGGCTGTCGGGGACGTTAAATTTCATGACACTGAGCATTAAAACTGATCTACTCACCAGTCCATCTTTACAGCCTCGTTGTGTTTATACTTAATCATATGTATACTTGATCATAGTATCATTATCTGTTGTTTATCACAGAGTTCATTTTCTGCAGTAATACGAAAGCCAATGTAAAAATCCCATTGTTTTTTTTTTTCGAGGTAACCAGAATGAAGCTAACTTCAGGGTTGGCCTACAAAAATACATCATCCCTGCAGCTCTCTATACTCTCCTAATATTCTAATTTGATAAATACAATCCAGTGTGCTTGTCTCATTATAGGCTGGATATTTGTAAGACATTTTAATTTTTATCATGACGGAAGCAGCTCCTACTGCACACAACTACACAAAAGCTACACAACACAATGTGGGTGTGCATCTGGCTGCATGATTTGTTATTTAGAAACACTTGACTAACCACATTCATTTTACCTCCTGCCAGAATCAGGACACTATCACAAACACAAACACACTCAAAGACCTGGACGCTACAGCTGATTGTAAAAATGATAGAAAAATAGTAGAAAGTGGGAGAGAGACAAAGGCAACGGACAGGATGCAGTGAAACGCTGAGACGTTGTGTTTTCCAGAGACTGGTGACAGGCACAGTGAAGTCCAAAAAGGCTCCACTCTGAGATATCTAATCAATGGTAAGGTAAAAGGGGAAATACATCATGGGTTGGAGATATTGGTACAAGACCACCACTGCTTTCCTCTAATGTATTATAAACCAATTTAAATTCTACAAGGAATGATCATTATTCATGTTTCCTCATCACTGAATTGTGTGAAATTCATAAAAAAATATCTGCCTTCATCGTCCACTTCTTATGTTCCCTACTGACCTTGAACTAATGGTGAGTTTTCTGGAGCGCACCAACTGCTTACCAGGCCTTTTTCTACTCCACATGCTCATAACTGACGGTGACCCCCGATATATTGTTTTTGTGCTCAAAAACACACACACACACACACACACACACACACTCAAAAAAAAATACTTGTGCTGCATTGTCACTTTTTAATTCCACGCCATTTCACTTCAGCTTTAATTTTTCAGTGTAATGAGCATGTTTTTCACTGCGTGCTGAAAAAAGGGATAAAAAAAACAACTGCTACAGCACGGCAGGGCCTGAATCCTTGATTTATAACAACGAAGGAAAAAAAAAACAAAAACATCCCACTGTCGTGAAAGTAAGAAGGAATCTGTTAATTAATAACAGAACAAAATGAAGAAGATGATCCGGACCTTTAAATCACATGTTCTTGTATGAATGAGTGAATGAGTAGGAAGAGGTTGAATAGAAGTGGGAAGGTTTCTCTCATTATAACTAAGGTTCATGTATTGTAGTAAATGGACTTAAGAGTTGAAAACAACCAAAAATGTCAGAACATTTCTGACCAGTACATTTTGACAGTTGAATGGAGTTTGAAAGTATGAGCAAGTACAAGGAGTCGAAAAATACATGCAAAGTTGTGAAAAACTTCTGTCAGTTCTTTTTAATGGGAAAAAATGTCCAATAGACATTGAGTGTTTCAGAAAGCATGAAATATATCAAAGAAAAAAAAAATTTAATGGAGCTGAACATTTTAAAGATTGAATTTAGTTTCTATGTTGAGGTGGGTAGAAGGAGTTACAAATTAAAAAACGCTGGAATAATAAGAAAATAATAAAGAATTTTTGAACCTGAGAAAATCGTAGAGGGATTGCTTCCTCAGCAGTCCCACTGATGATAACAAAATAGAATCCATGACATTGTTATTTCCGATATATATATTATAAATATTTCCTTGGATATGTGGCAGAAATGGGCTTCTGCATTATTATTATTATTATTATTGTTATTACAGTTCATATTGTTATTACAATTCAGGGGACATGAATCTCTGTACAGAATTTCATGATAATCCACTCACTGAATTTACTTGTGTGTTTGCCATATCCCATTTCACAAGACATTTGTTTCCAGAATTGGCTTTCATTTATTTATCATTGCCAACATGATTTAGATTCTTCTGTTCTGAACAGCATTAACTATTTAGGGACACAGTGATGTTTTAAGTGCAGGTAATTGTGAGCACTCAGAACCCCAACTAATAATTAACAAGTAATTAACATATCCATCCCACTAAGGATGGATTCTAAATTATATGTACTATGTATAAACAATTTTAAGTCATCCTCTGAGAACGCACAAACTCCACACAGACTTGGGCTGAGATTTCAACCTTTGTAAATCATGGCGAGGTATAAGCTGTTTGATTTGATCAGTGGCAACATAGACATGGCTAAGGCATGAACTTTGACCCCATCAGTCAGGCGGTTCACGGTCCAGGTTTCTCTCATTTTCACCTGACATCTGCTGCAGGTCCGATACAAGATCTTAGTTATGATGTTATACCACTTCAAACATAGTGTACACATACGCTGATGCTCTCTGTGAAACCAAGCAGCGGTGTCCTCTGTCAGCTACAGTTTGCTGATTGTGTTATTTGGAGAAGTCCAAAATTTAAATGCATAGATGAGATTTTCCAGGGTCAGTTCACTGAGAACATCAGAGCTGTTTAGTTCAGTAATTATTGTTAATTTCTAAGACGTCTAGATCTTTTTTTTGATGCCTTTTGTGAAACAGCCTAATGAAAGGCTGCAGATCTGATGCCGTGTTGCACTTGCAATTTCACAATGAAAACCTGGAGGAGTGTCATGGTAACTTGATAGGTTTAATACATGAGTGATAAGTAATGAACCAGTAACAACAATCATATTTTAATAATAAAGCAACTTCACCACATTTTGAGTTTACTTACTGTGTCAAACTATATTTTTTTCTTTCCCAGCCACCACAGACGTTAATGGTGGCAAAATGAAATGTTTTGCATTGTATCATTTTGCAAGCTAATGTGACAGATTTATTAGTATAATGTCTCATAATAACAATGGACTATATATCTGGATGCAAACGCAGCAGAACCATCTGGACAGGGTGCAGCCCAGCTGGTGAGCAGCTGCACTCTCGCAGCCAGCTAAGGTGTGCTAATAAAAGTGATGAGTTCAGGAGGTTAGCCGTAACCAGCACGACAGTGATACTGTGAATCTTCTGCACATTTGTCTGAGTGGTTTATTTTCTGTCAGCTTGATGGTGTTGTTGGTAATGAGAGGGCCGTGCTTGAATAGTGGGTGTATATTTTTAGCATATTGGACATTTATGATTAAAATACAATGATACAATCAGCTTCACTTTTCTCTGATTTCTACCCCATGAAGATACAGTCAGGTTTTACTAAGGGTCATGTAGCTGAGCGTGGATTTAAGAAATATTGACATGAGACCTACTGTGCAAGGTGATCTGACTGACAAGTCTTCTCATAAACCAAATTAATATTTGTACAGAACACAATTTTTCTACTCATACAAATCTTTGGATATATGCAATGTATTTCTGAATTTCCCCAAGGGATTAATAAAGTATTTTATCTATCTATCTGTGTCTGTACACAATCATGACATGAAATTTGCATGTGACAATGAGACAAATCAGACTGAGAAGGAGAATAGAAAGTAAGTATCTAATTTTTATATGAAATATTTTTCATATATTTAAACATCAAATGACCAAAAATAGAGTTTGAGTTACTTCAGACAGTTTCATTCATGGAGCTGCTGTGAGCTGTGACTGTTTGAAGTGCGGCTGCTACCAAACATTTAACAACATTCAGTGTTTGATGTCTGACATAGACTCTCTCCAGACTGGAATTTATCCTGCCCCACATCAGCCAAGTAAGCTTCGGGCAGTCTATGTGGATCATACCATTCTCATATCTAAATAACATCAAGACTTAAAATGGGGAGCACAAAGGTAACATGATCCACCTGGCAGCACCTCTAAAGATCAATAATTAACATACAACCTTTTATGCAGTAGTTGTCAGGGCTGAACAATGGCTCGGACTCAGATGCAGATTGACACAGCAAGCGAGTTCACAATGTCCTTTAATCAGGCAAAAGTCGGTACACTGGAGATCAGTCCGCGGAGCAAAGGTATCAAAATCGGTGGTTAAAGGCAGGGTCAAAAACCAAAAACTAGACAAGACACGAGTAAGGCACACGGGGAATAAAGGCTGGAACGTAGTCATACAGAACTAGACGAACTGGCAAAGAAGGGAGGGAACACAGAGACTAAATACTCAGGGAGAGGGAAGACAATGAGACACAGGTGCAGCACATTAGGGCAGGGCAGGTAATCACACAAGGGGAGGACACATGAGGGCAGGAAGTGAGGAACCTGAAACGAGAAAAGAGGTGAGTCTCAAAATAAAACAGGAAGTACAAGACAACACACTAGGGGAAACAAAAAAGGGAACTCAGCTATCCAGCTGAGGCATGACAGTAGTGTGCTGGGCCCTGGACCTCAGGGGACGGGCACAAACATTGGTTGTGTCTGAAGTCACTCTCTCATTCACTACTCTCTCCTCATTATCTGGGGTGTTCTGTGCAGAGGACTATATAGTGAGCTCATCTGTAAAATGAACAAAAAAAAACCCACTCACTTTTGGACATGTCATTTTCTCCTCACTGTTTTTCTTTCTTTGCATGATGGTATATATTGCTTGGTTAGTGGCCATTGATACTTTTCACGATGGATTGTTGGATACAATGACTTCACTATAAAGGGTATAATGATAATAATAAATGAAAACTCCCTCTACAGTGGACTATACAGTGATTTCAGACACAGCCATTTTTTGTTGAACTGTGTTGTTGTTTGGTCTGTGTGTGCTGGAAAAGTTGGGCGACCGGAGGCACATGATAGAGTTGTATATAATTATGTTGTAAGTGTGTGTAACACAATAAAATACGGTATCTGTGAGCGGACTGTGGTGTTGGTGTGTGTGCTGAGGACCTCATGGTGGCAGTGAGACCTGCTACAGAGTATTTCTTGGCAGGTGCCAGTAACTTCCTAGAATCGACATTAGTTGCCTATTCTGTCCAAGATTTAATCCAGAATATAACATATATGTAAAACTACTAAATGTTGTACCTTGGTTTTTGCACTGATTAAACAAACATGTTAATTAATGAGCTTTTGAAGCACTGGTTGGCTGATTTTGTTTTCTTTGTTACCGGTCTAGCTGTTTCCAGTCTTTATGCTAAACTAAGCTAACTTCTGCTGGCTGTAGCTTCATAGTTACCGGACAGATAAGAGAGTTGTATGAATCATCAAGAAAAAAAAATGCTCTTCCTTTAAAGTGGAATACTAGTACTAAGAGAGAAAAGCAGATATCTGCATGTAAATAAAGTCTGATTGTTCTTACAGTATCATCAATTAAGGTGTTAATGTGAACAAAGTCATTTTTAATAATTTATTAACTAATTTACAGTTTATTAAAGGATCTATTTGTAAGTTTTGCTGTTGCTATACAGCAGTGCTAGCATTAACAGCTGTTTACTTACCAGTGTTGCCAAAAGCTTCAACCATCATTGCATTTACAATACAAGAGGTTATAATTTGTCCTCTGAGCAACACTACTTCAGAGCAAACTGGACGCTACAGTGACTCGGTATCAGACAGGGAAGAGATGGGTTGGCAGCGCAGGGGCTAGCTGTTTAGCATGCTAACTTCAGTAGAAGAGTGATGGAAACAGAAGCATAACAAGATAGTTGGAGACAGCTCTTCATGAGGAAAAAATGAAGTCTGATTACGAAGTCACGTTTCTTCTAGACTGGTAAGTAAACAGCTGTTGATGCTAACGCTGGCTATGTAGCAATAGGGAAATTTACAACTAGTTCCTTTGCATCACAAATCTCCAAGCAACAGTAGCTGGTCTAATAGTTGTTCTTCGGACAGTTGTGTGCACAAAATTCTTAAATATATAACAGCCGTGCACAAAAAGAGCTATCAGACTGCTCCCTTTGGACATAAAAACCGTCCTCCCTCCCTGATGAAGGAGGTTAAACTCATCTCAGATCACAGAACTACGGTGAATTATCTGAAGAAGCGTTATTGGACTATTGGGAAACATTTCATGTGGCTGTATTTTCTCACAGGACAGATTTTCCAAAAATGCTCCACAATGTATCATGAGTTGTGCAGGATGAGGCTGCCTATGATGATATCAGCATCATACATCTTCTTCGTCGAGTGCTCACACTCTCCTGGTGATGAAGAGCTTCCTTGATGAACCTGGAGATCCTCTTTGTGTCGGCAGCCTTGGCTCCTGGTTATTGGTCCACCTGCTCTTAGGGGATTAGTCACACTGCCGCTGCTGTTGTTGCTTCCGCCTCCAGTTTTAATATCACTCGTTAAGATTAATTATCCTTTGTGAATCTACAGATATTCAAACTGTCTCATTACATTCAGAAATTTATTATTGCCTTGGTCTAATTATCTTCCTCATAGTTTCCCAAAGAAGCCCAATTTAGTCTCTGATTTGTTTCCTTTATTGCTTATATTGCACACACACACACAGGTTCATTATCTGAGAGACTGAGGACATGGAGAATAATAACTTATTTTTCATTCCAATAGTAATTCACTTATTCCTTAATCTATGGTACAATGTTTGTATCTCAGGGTTAAAAATATCTTGCTGTATACGTAATGTCAGTCGTTCCCCATACTCCTTTAAGATTCCCTGAAGGGAGCCATCTCTTTTTTGCTATCCTTGTACCATCTGATCCCTGATTTACATGCCAATTACTGAACAAATCTGTAATGCCTGATGATTTTTTTTTTTTATGAGTGACACTCTCTCACCAGCCCATCTGTCAGTTTCCCTGTAAAAACCCTAATTACACAGTCAAATCCTCAAAGCAGCATTTTTTCAGGAGGGTTTACTGTCCAGCATCCTCAGGGGTTTTATCAGACAGGAAGCCTTTTGTTTCTCTACAAGTTGTCATGTCTGAATATTCTGCATGCCCGCTTTGATGTGGCAACTTTATTGCAGTTTCATTGTCATCCTGCAGTAACTGGTTGACATTTTTCAAAGCCTGTTTTGTGCTTAAATCATTGTTTCTACCAAGAGGTTTGGAGACGTGTTTGGCAGCATGTATCTCTTTGTAATGAGGCACAATACACTTAAAAATGAGAGAGTGGCGTCTTTTTGGACATTATTTGCTGTACTCTCCACAAAAAAAGCTGTGGTTTGCTATGAGGTTTGTTTGGTAAGGCTCCATTTTACACCTCTTTTCCTTATTCCTGAAAATAAATATGTAATTTGGTACTATAAGCAAAATAGAGCAACAGTTCCCAACCTTTTCCAACTCATTGCCCACTTGAAAATCTCAAAAATGTTTCCAGCTCACATCTGATCTCGTGACAATACAGATTTTTTTTTTGTTCCTTTTAATTTGTTTGTTGCTAACCAGCTATCCATGTAGATACTCCAGTGGTCCGGCCAGCCACAACATAAAATGTCCTATTACTGGCTTATCACAGAGATAGGCCTTAATATGAGGAACAAATAAGTTTTATAATTAAATTTTGTTCAGAAAAATTTTACTATTTTGCAAATGATTCGTTGGCCCACTTGCAAAAACTGTGTGGGCCACCAGTGGGCCACCGCCCACAGGTTGGCAACCACTGAAATAGAGGAAACATTAAAGCTCTGAGTTGTTTTAGTTAGAATAGCGTCAGCTGTGTTGGATAGAGGAGGTCACTGGTTTCCTTGAATGAACAGTTACTTTAAAGCCAAGCTGACTCATTTGTTCATTATTCATTTATATATAAATATACAGTCCTGCACTTTGTTTACTCACCTTCCACCTCAACCACTTCCCAGCTCCAGCGGTGTGACAAAACGCTGACAGGACAGGACAGGGTTGTAAACATAAATTCCTGGAGCTAGTATGGCCAGTGGGCTCACAAAAGCAGCCCACAAAGTTGTAAATTACACAGATTATTACCAAACATTTTACTATCATTAATCTCCATCACTGTCCTTACCCTCACCACAGCGAAGCAGTTATAAAGTTGTGCAATGATAACTTTAGTTTTATGATAATGTAATTTTAAAATTACATATTTTTTACTTGGAAGCTTCATATTTACAAAAATATGTAAAAAAAAATTGTTTCTACTTCACAGTTTTTCTGACATTTGAATTTTAACATGTTTTCTGACTTTTATTTCTCAGATGGTGGAACATGGAACATGATGGTGGATGGATGGAACAACCAGTTCTCTCCTTTTGGCTTTTTGATAACCTGTCTGTGCAGAATAAGGCAGTGATACAGAACGTATAAATATTCTCTGAACAGCACACTACGTATCCAAAAGTGTGTGGACACCTCAACGTTACACCTGTACATTACTGGAAGGCCTCATTCTGAAACCATTTGCATTACTAGAATTAATGCCTCGCAGTTGTATCCTCTGTCTTTGTACCTTTGACCATTTGGATATAAAATATCATCACCCATCATTTTATCCCATCTGTTTGTGTTAAATTACTTTTACATCATGTTGAAACAGGAAAGCACCCTCTGAAAAGAAGTCAGAAACACACGACTGTTTAAAATATGATTGTAGCATTAAGAAAGACAGGGGACTACTGTGCGCACAACATCCCTGCTTCATTCGATCACAGCCATTACATCCAAGAACTGTTGCAGGGGTTTGATTAATCTCATCTGTCACCAGAACAAAGACATTTAATCAGTACAGGGGACTGAAGGCTGGGGAACTCAGATTTCACAGCAGAGACGGGTCCTAAAATCAGGTGCTCGTGTGTACAGTGCACAGCGAAGTACACTCCTGCTGTTCATTTATCTGAAGTGCAACACTATAAATCAGTTGTAATTTGCAGATTGAATTATTGCAGCTCCAGCATATCGCGCATCTGAATTCCCCAATCCATTCATCCCACACTACACCAATCACAACATTAACACAAGCGGGGGAATAAGGAGCAAACAGGCGTAGTGACAGAAATGAGATTAGAATGACTTCCATTTGTGCAAATGTAATACAGCAGAGAAAGGACAGGGAGGATAAATGAAGACTGTAGATGACTAATGAATGATTAACATCATGGTTACAGTTGTTTTGCAGATGTGAAGATTACACCACCATTGCTCATCCGGAGCCACTGTACCGTGACCTCAGTGGTGCTGATACACACACACACAATAAAAAAGGGATCATATCTTGTTATAGATATGGTTGTTTCAATCCTCTTTCTGCTGATGAGGCCATGCAAAAAATGGCGTAGTGAAGTGTATTTGAAATGTCGCAGTCAGTCCAGGTGGATATTTAGCCACGCTAGCAACGATGGTCTGTCTTTGCTATAGACTGAAATATCCCAACAACTGTTGGATAAATGGCCATTACGTTTTTGTACAGACATTCATTGTCCCAAGTAGATGAAACCTACTGACATTGGTGACTTCTTGACTTTTCCTCTAGTGCCACTGTTTAGTTTCATTTGTGCTCTAAAGGCACAAATGAAAGACTGACTTCCTCTTGACATGACAGCTAATTGTTACCATACTGACAGGTTCTGTCAGAGAGAGCCGGCAGCATCACAGCCTATGATGCTTGCCTGTGACTCATAAGTTAGCAACAGCCTTGCTAAAGACACATTGATTGAGTAATGTTGAATTCTGATGCATGGTGCATTGTTTATGTTTTTTTTTTTTTTTTTGGAATGGGTTAAGTAAAAATGTATACAAGGCCAACTGCACCGTCTTTTCTAAAAAACAAAACAAAGCAAAAAAAAAACAGAACATATCTTTATTTATTACATGTGGCCAATATGGGTTGAGCACAGTGTCACAAATTTGAACAGAAATTTTTAAAAGTGCTTAATGTATGCTCCTCATTTCAATTTCAGGAAGGTGACAGCGCTAGATAAACACACAAATGAACCTGAGAGAGTCGCGCGACACCCACAGAAAATTTGCTAAACTTTTAAATTAAAGATGATCACCCAATCTTACCTTGTACTCTCCTTAGGCCGCCGTGCTACACAGGATTGCAGTCTGCGCATGAGCAATTCAAGAATATCCGCTCCCACTTAAAATACCTGCATTTAAATTTCGTTCTGTCAAGTACAAAAAAAGTCCGGAAATAATGCCCGGGTAACGATTCAATAGATTAATTTTCGTGACCATGAACACGAAAAGTTGTGATACTGTGTTGTGCAAAGCTACTTCTGTCGATGTGGGCTGCCTTTGTTTGACAGTCACTACAGAGACAGACAGGAAACATGGGGAAATAAATGGGGCACAAGATGCAGCTTAGGTCCTCTTGAGGCCAATCGTGGGCATGGCTGAAGGCTCTTAATCTTTTTAAGCACAGTATTGATTTGGACGCCACTCTCCACATAAAGCTCTTGGTTATTAGATGTAGGTCATTTTAATTGCGTTGTTGGTTTTACTGTTTATCTATTGTGTTATATCAACATTAAGTTTGTGATATGTCCTTTAAAGGTTCAGTATCCCTTTAAGGGCAATAGGATTTCATTTGTGGATGAATGGTCTTGTTTTACCCTTTCTCAGTCAGAGGTTTGCTGAGCAGGCCTGCAAGAAACAGCTGAGGTCTTCTATTTTTTTTTTTTTTTGGTCACTGAGCAGGTTAATACCATATTCAGTATTATTCATTATTATTTAACATGACTGTTCTTGTTCTGGGCATTTAATTTAATCCCAAACCAGTGAAGCTTTATGTAAGATACCCTGTCCTGTGTTGTTTAATTCATGTCAGTGACTGTAACTCCTCCCATGACGCCTCCGTAACTGATGTAAGAACAGATAATTAGTGACTGACACAGTGGCACAAACGAATGTATTCACTACGTTTTATTGCTTATGTTTGCCAATTAAGCTTTTAAGTATTTATCATTACTTCTTTAACACCATCCATCGACAAAGAACATGAGATCCGGCTGAAAGCAATGAAGAAATGTCATAAGCTGACCTTCAGTTAACATTTTTTCCCAGGTCAAGAGTGAAACCTGTTTTAAACCCACCTGTGAAGGATTAATACATCAGGACAAACAATTAATAAAAGTTGATAAAGGATTTCTTTATTTGTGTCTCTTCATACATGTATATCATTATATGTGATTACACCTATCCTATACTGTGTTATGAGTCATTCACTGTCTGTTGCTATTCCAGTTACAGTTCCTTCATAGAAGTTATATATATATATATATATATATATATATATATATATATATATATATGTTGGCAAACACATTAAAACTTAAAAATGTCATTAAATCTGTGCAAAACTACATTATAATGTGATATAAACAGTTTATTAAGAGTTTACTCAATGCTTATAAATGCTAAATAGAGGGAGTTAAAGAGAAAGACTTTACCATTAAGCCTTTGTCAAGTCTGTACTGTTCACACGCAGTAGAAATGTATATCTGCAGAGCCAGTAGAGTAAAGCCAAAGAAAAGTAGCTGAAGTGGTAGTTTTTGGCAACAAATTGAACAACAATTTTAAAGGAGCATGATGGAAATTCAAGTGCAGTAAATATTTCAAGCCTCTACACTCGTTAGGAAACTGTTGTGGAGTGGTGGTACATTAGTAATGCATTTTTGTTTAATTTGTTACGGGATGTTGGGCTCTGTCAGGCGGCTGCACTCTAGTGCTGCTAAGCTGAGTGTACTTCTGACAGGTGGTGTCACTCCTACGCGCCGCAAGTCACTCAACCAAGTGGTGCAGATGGTGCGTTGCGAGCCGTGTATGCCAACAGTCGTCGTTTTGGAGATAGTACTGTATATACCCCCTTTTTTCACTTGTAGTATTTCACATGATCTAATTTCTTCTTTAGGAAAGAATGGAAATAATCACAAGCTGTGATATTGTGTTTTACATTTACAACACAAATAGGAAAATATAATGTTGTGTAAAGACTAACAACAAAACAGCAAGGCCAGAAATCACTGAGCAAAACATTGTTGACAACATAGCCATGTAATTAATGTGAGCTGAAAGAAAAAGTGCAGTTACAGTATGTACATCAAATTTCAGGAAGGATCAAAAACTCGAGAAAATCTGACGTGAGATGTGCAACAGTGTGTCTGCACTTATTCCCGAATACAACATGCAGTCTGAACGAAAGGAAGTCGCCATGTGAATTATGCTGTATTGAATAAATCAATAAAATATTGTGACAGCAGTCCTGAAAACACAATGACCAAAATAAATAAATGAATAAATAAATAAATGAATAGTGTAAACTGATCAGATATTGTACATGTTTTCTACAAAAGTCTGGGAACCTTTTTTCTACAGTCATGTGACACAACAGTATATTGTCCAGCTGTTTTTGCGTATATGACATTTCTTACTGAATACTGAAAGCAAAAACAAATGGAGAATTGTAAATTGTTAATGTTGTAAATGAAGAAATGGTTTGATATTACTCTCATTCACTTTGTCACTGAGAGTTAGATGAGAAGATTGATACCATACACATGCTTGTTCATTAAATATGAAGTTTGGGCTGGTAAGCCTAGCTTAGCATAAACAGCTAGTCTGTTAACAAAATCCAGCTACTAGATCCCCTAAAGCTGACTAATTAACACAATATGTTGTTTGTTTAATCCACACACATGCAAAACTGTAAAAATGACAAGTTCTGGAAGTCACGGTGTCCAGCCAAGAAATAACCACAAGTAAAAACACAACTTGTTTTTACATCAATGTTTGTGTATGGATTGAACAAATGTGAAACTATACCATGATACGTGACTGTATCTTCCACAGTTGTGACGCTGCTGCAGTGACAAAATCTGTTCACAACACCTGCCACAGTCCTCAAAACCTCCTCTGTGGCAGTTCCTGCTACAGTAGGTGTCTCCGGGACCACCAATTGTCATGATGACACACACACACACAGACAATTGCGATTGTAATAATGTGTCAGTGAGCCTTCGAGCCATTTTTTAAAAACAGTCAGTCAAGCCATTTTCCAGTGTTTCGAGTCTTTAAGCTAAGCTAACAGTCACCTGGCTTCAGCTTCATATTCGTAGTGTCAATCTCCTCTTTAACTCTCAGTAATTAAGTGAAGAAGCAGATTTCCTAAAATGTCTTTAAATAGAGGCAGTGAATGACAGAATAATGGTTTTACAAAATGCTGGTGTGGATTCCATCAGCCTCTCTCTTGTTAATCAAAACTGGGCTTTGAAATCAGTCACTTTGACATCCTGACACAGTGTTTGAGCCCCTGTTAATCACAGGAGCAAGGTCACAGCAGTTCCAGTGCACACGTTCAAAACAGCAAGTGAGCAGTTGGTGGTATCAACTCCAAGACAAATTGAAGGAATAGTTTAGGGATTTTTGGAAATATGCTGAAATGTTTCCACCAGTTTCCTGTCTCTGTGCTAAGCTAGGCTAAACTAACTGGCTGATGAGGGTATCTTCATATGTGTTATACAAACATGTGTATGGTGTCTATCCTCTCATCTCACTCTTGGCAAAAAAGAGCATATTCCCAAAAATTTGAACTATTCCTTCAAGTCTGGTTTCAGTGCAAATTGTTTCCAGATCATAAACTGAGTTTGGCCTGTGTGTAGACTTACTAGTCATATTTGTCCATAGCAGCTAGGGAGTAAGGTAATGTCATAATACTAGGACCATTTGTCAGTTGTCTTGCCATTAGCAATACATTTTAACATTTTATACTGAAATTATGGGTACAATGTAATAACTGACCTACAGCAGTGTAAATAATTGTTTAGTCTGCGCTTTAACCCATGAGGTTCTGTACAATGTCCCAGGGTCTCCATATGGGTCACAGCAGAGTCATTAAAGTCTTTGTAAAACACATGTTCTGTAGATAAATCTTTGTGAGTGTGCATGTACAGACGCACACCGTCTGAGTGACAGTCCGCTCGTCAGTCTGCACTCACTATGATAAAAAACAGTTCATTATGGTTGTGCCATTCTGTCTTTCATTCGAAAACAAGAATGAGACAGAGATTGGTTTTAAAAAAAAGAACATCAGTGCATTAGTTGACATAATAAAGCCAGTAGATTAAGTTGAAGAGGGAGAAGGTGCAGGGGAATATTATCCGTGACCATCTGTCGATGGCGTTCACATCGGTGAGGTCTGGGATTTTGATTTTGAGCTGCGAGGATCGTCTCCGCAGACGGGTCTTCTTTAGATGTGCGTTCCTGTCTAGGCTGAGGCGGCCCGGCTCCCGTGGCACACTCGGCTTCCTGTACTGGACCCCCGAGTTGTCAAACACCATGGAGGAAGAGTTGTGAGTCTCGCTCACAGTGGTTGTGATCTCATTCCCTCCCACCTCGTTGTGGATCTCCAAGGTTGTCAGCAAAATGTTCCCCTGGGAGTCGACCTAGGCACAAGAGACAGGAGCAGTGTTAAAAATGGGCTGTGAGCTGAGGCTTCAGTGACTGATGACACATGTGCAGCATGCGTCAGGCCCCGGGGCCGGCATCGTCTTGCAGGCTGACAGATTACAGCCTGGAAAACAGAGAGCGGCCTTCAAAAGCAGGTTTCCTGTCCCAAAGTTAAATCACTTCTCACAAATCAGATCAAGGTTGAACTGGATGGCTCTAATACTAATGTCATGACAGCTGTTTCTTCCCACACAAAAACAAATAAATCATTCAGACCCATGTGGCAAAACCAGAGGTACAAGATGTACACAGTAATATAACAATGTGGTCATGAACCATGAGAGGAACCAACAAGGTGAATATTTATTTTCCTGCTCTGTCAACTTCGGTGTGTTTTGCCATACACTATCTCATTTATTTAAAGATGTGACCTTTTTATCATTTAGACAACTGACCTCCTTTCTTCCCACTTATTTAGATATTTTCAAAAGTTCTTCCACACTTGGTCCAATTCTTGTCCAAAACAATGTGGAACATTAAAGGAAAAATTAAAAGTGGACAGTGCAAGATATTAAAGGTCCATATTTTACACTTTTCCAGTGATTTATTTGAAGTGTTGATCTCCATAAGAAGATATATTTGTGGTTTTAAGAACCGAAAAGCATCTCAGTGTAGTTTTACATCTCCTCTCTCTGGAGTTCTAGTAACAACAGGTTGGTGAGCCAATCAGAAGAAAGACTCTGACTCTCTCCTCTGATTGGCTGACTGTTTCCTGAGTGATCTAATAAAAATATAGCAGATTTAAGGTAAATCTGCTCAGAGAAAGGTAAGGTAAGGTACTCAGAGAAACCAAATCGTGCAAGGCTGGATAGTAAGTCTAGTCTCATCGTGGCTTGGTGCATGGCTGTGGTCAGTGACTGTCTAGTTATGACATCACAAAGTTACAGAAGTCCTGGTGGCTCATTTTAAGGGTCAGTTACTTTCACAGCATTAATATAGCATCCAGACCTGCTTTATAATCAGGAAAGACATGGAAATCTTACTTTATACAATATGGGACCTTTAATAATCCAACAAAGATGACTGGACATATTTCTGTCTCAAAATTAATTTCTGTTCATATAATTTAATGTTTTATAAGATGCTGCGTAGGATGTATTATACCGAAGAAAAGATGCATAAGTGAAATGACATTTTTATGTTTGCGTTAAAACAAGAAATTAGGTAGTGACAAATCTTCAGGTACTAATGAAGGAGTTCATATTATGAAATATATAATATAAATATTAATTTTTTAAAAAATAATTAATAAATATTTATATTTCACAAGACTTATTTTAACATCAATGGGAAGTCCAAGAACAAAATGTGGCAGTTCAGATAGTGTTACAGGAGATGTAATTACCTAATGAGCTCCGTAATTAATAGGATTAAAATGTTATTTGTTTTGTTTTACTTTGTTTTAATTGTCTTAATATTGCAGTAATGATGATTTTTTTGTATTGAGCACTCCTGGCAATAAATTGTAAACTACAGTGGTTCAAGACTCCTAAAGCAATATGCATTAATCCAGCTGACATTTTGGTTGGTGTAATGAGAAAGACACAAAAACATACAGATAACAGGTAAAAAACAGGTAAAACACCAAAGAGGAAAAGGCAACATAAAGAGGAATCTACTGATGGCAGGTAGAGATGCTGGGATGAAGAATGTTCCTTGGTTAAATGAGGGGATCAAACTTTGCCCTGCAGCTGCAAAGTTTCAGTAGAGGTTTCACAGACATGACACAACAGGCAGTGACAGACACTCACCCCTCGTGAGTGACGACGCCCTTGTACCTGATTGGACTGTTTAACAGACGAAGACTTGCAATTGCCTCCTTCCAGTATGGACTAGCCAGGAGAAACACAAACAACAAACCCCTTTGTCTGAGCTTTGTTCAGGTGTTGATAAGTTCAGGACGAGGAGCAGTGTTACTGATTTGCACTAAAATCACAATAAACTAAAACCACAACATACTCATAACCAATTTTTGCAGGTTTAGCAGCACATTGTCGGGGTTTGGTCACCAAGACAGTGCCAACTGAGGCTGCACGACATACAAAAAAATATATATATATTTTTGCAGATATCGTATTTGCGATATGAGTCATGGGGAATCTCTATAGTGCCACAACACTTATGGTGCAATGTTGTGACACATTTTGCGTCAATCGGAAAAATGTGCAATTTGCAATTTTTTGAAATACATCTTGCGATGTGAATATTGCACTAGGCCATATTACGATTTATATTCCAGTTTGTTTAATTATGAAGCTCTAGTGCTTGTGTTTTTGTGGCATGTTAAGTGGCTTGACATTGCTTGTAGACCTTACAAGACCAGGGCCCGCTGTCCTGAACCTCTTTGCTAATCTATGTGAATTGATAAGTGTAACTGGATTCCCAGCTGCATGGCAGTAATCCTCACCTTGGGCCTGTCAAATTCATTCCGGTCATTATTTGCCTTCTGCGCCTTCTCTGCCAATTTCTTCTGCATCTGAGGACCTCTTCCAAAGAAGATGTAGTTGACGAAGGCATATTCCAGCAGAGCCAGGAAGACGAAGACGAAGCAGCCCATCAGGTACATGTCGATAGCTTTGACATAGGGGATCTTGGGCAGAGTCTCTCTCAAATGGGTGTTGATGGTTGTCATGGTCAGGACAGTGGTGATCCCTGAAAGAAAAAATGAATTACAGTCACCATATTGCACAAGTAACTTTAAATATGAACTATACAGTCATTAAACAACACAGATGATGTCTTCCAGGTTTTAGGTTTCAGGCAAATATTACTAGCAATTAAGATTTTCAACATTTAGTGTCAAACTAAGATGGTAGAGATTCATTTGCTCTCAGTCTCAGTGGAACACCCTGTGCTTTAACAGTCCAGTGACCTTTTCTGTATCAGCCACCTTTGCATGCACAAAGAAATTTGTCCTTAGGCCTGATACTGACATAACCCTCTGTGGGTGAACTCATGTAAATGTCATAACTTAAATTAAAAAGAACAACCTGGTTAAATTCTGTTTCCTAGCTTAAAAAAGTTACAACAAATTTTATTTCTTTCACATGTAGTTTTAGCTTTCTCCATGGAAAAAATGACATGTTAATACCGGCATCATGATTATATATGAAACCCGACACAAAATAACATCAATAAAGTAAATTTTTATTGTAGTTGGATGACCCATTTTGAATCAGTTTCCATCTGCTGGTATCAGTAATGTTTCAGTCAGAGTGGAGTTGACACCAGCTGCGATGGTGTGAATTCAAATTATTGACTAATCAGTTAGGCATACTACTCAAGGCCTATTAAAATGTCATATTGCTGACGTTAGACCACTACATGAGAAGTCCTGCTTACCTGGCTATCATAACAGGCTTTTTAAGAGGTTCTATAATTATAACTTTAATTAAAATTAATTTGCACAGTGAATTAAATTACAGGGGTGAAATAGTTTGTCACGACCCAATCTCTAAAATAAAGGTATCCTCAATAAGAATGCTATTAACTATTGACAAACACTGTATCTTTCTGTCAAGGTCTAAAGTCATCTTCATCTGCTGCAGATACATTTCCCTAAAACCTGGTTATAACAGTTAAAAAAGTAAAGAGTAAAACCTTAAAATTTGTTCAGATGAAATTTCCTGGATGCTTCTTGGAAACTTTGAAGTTACTTAGATACACAAAAACAGCTCCACTATATGTTTTAAAGCTAATGTAGCACACAAAGAGAACAGGCTCAGCAAATGCAGCAATTAAATAAACAGCAGTGCTGTAACTCTCCTGATAAAGTGCACCATCAACAATACATGTGTCTGCGTTGTTTTTGTGTCTCCTAGATGGCTCACCAACCTGGACACTGTGCCTATTTCTGTCGATTGAGGCTTACATAATTAAAGCAAAAATGTTGCACTGTACAGTATGTGTGAGGGTGTCAAGAGCGCTGTGGGTACATGGCATTGATTTCTGCATAACAAAGGGAGGAATAAGAGCCTAAACTCTCTCAGAGCTCAGGAGAGAGGGTTACTCAACAAACTGCAAAATGTTTTCACTGCAGTACTGTAGACTTTACATTTCTCTCTGACATTACATCAGTAAAAAGTACACAGACGGATTTAGAAGTGATAAACATAGATGACATCTTCTAGAGTCTGAACAGCTATAGCTTTGCAACTGAATGTTAAAGTGATGTGAATGTGAGTCTGTAATACGGGCAATACTTTGCATTTAAAGATTTTGTAAGGATGTGTTGTTAGCATTCCTAAATCAAGAACATGAAAGCTGAAGTGTAAGGAAAGTTTATTTGCTGTAACGCTAGTTGCAACAGTTAGCACTGCAGGCTAACTAGTGTCTTACCTCAAAGGTCAAGGGGCACATCAATAACGAAAATTCATTAATTTGTAGTGTTACAGGTTAGATTAAGAAGAGCCACCTTCCCAACCAGCATATACACTTTAGCATTTCCTCACTGCGTAGAGCCCTGTCCTCCATGTGATCAAAGTTCAGGCTAATGTTTGCAGCTCTGTCCTGGTCCTTAATGTAACTGGGGAGAATTTAAAAACCAGCAACCTCAACCAACCTTGAACCCGTTAATAACTTTACATTCACAAAAGATGTCAGTTAGTCCACATCTTAAAAGCCTTTTTTTTGCTGTGATAAGACCTGAAAACCCAAACAAGTATGTAAGCTAAAGAGCCAAAAAGGGTTATGTTAGAACATAATCACGGTCTGGTCCTACTGTTTTCCTTATCCTCCATAACACTAGGACTCGATCTACACTGTAACACAACAACAATGCTCTCTTTATTTCCCTGTCGTCTACATGAATCATCAGCTCACGAGGATGCTAACTTTTTGCCTGGAAAACGCAGCTTTAGCCTCCGTCTTTTACGACAACATCGTGTACGTAGTCATCATGTGCATGTTTAAGCATATTTAACTCTTTTACAGGGTTCTTGTTGTAAAACAAATGAAGCTGAAACATTATCAAATGCCTCTTTAAGACTGTTTTCAACAAACTCATCATGCTGATGTTAGCTTAATTAGCTAGCTGCAACAAATCTGCCAGCGACAGTTGTTGTTTTAGTCAGCAAAATAAATGTTTAATGAGATGGTGCTTTGCAAAGGCTCAATTACCTGATATAAATCTATACACCATGCAACTCTGGTGAGTTTTTTTTTTCTTTTTTAAAGATTTATTTTACCTTCATTCACATGGACAGGGGAGAGAGACAGGAAAGGCAAGGGAGAGCGAGGATTTAAACCACTGCAGCAAAGACTCAGCTGCCGCTGCGCCCCATCTAGTGATATTTTAAGTAAATACACAGTATGATCTCTTAATGTCCCACTTGAAACGTCATTTTCCACTGCTTATGTATGAAGCGAGACAGATATCCCTGCAAATTTAGTTTTGCTCAGGATATCCACGCCACCATAATGGCAGACAGAATGGAAACCTAGAGTGAATCATCACATAAACAGAATTGAATTTGGATTTGGATACTACAGTAAGTGTAAATGGTTTCTAAAGTGCATCGATCTCACAGCGTTTCAGACAGTGGTCTTATGAATGACGAGGCGTTGCAGCAGCTGAACCACAGGATTGTGTTCCCTGAACAGGTCTGGCCCTAGGGAGGTTCTTCCAAATCTAGCTGGTCACCAGCCCCCACTGAAATGTACCACATCCAAATTATCACAGCCTATTCACAACTGATGTTTAATGAATGCAGCAATAAGATGCATCATCTTACACAGTGCTTGAGTGCATAGATGCTGAATGAGGATTTCCATTAAGGCAAATATTCTGGCAGAGATCAATGCAATTAGAGGAGGTGGGGTGTTTTCCAGTGATGAACTGAATCTCATATTTGTTTCATTCCCAGAGGCCAGTGGAAAGTGTGAGTCTTAGATCTAAGTCAGCCTCCTATTACACCACAGTACAGCTGCCTCAAACAGGCTTAAAGGAACACACAGATGTGATAATTCTTTTATTTAGAGTCTAATATTTTTCCATTCAAATATGACCAAAATGTAGGAAGACATCTCCACCAGTACTCTGCTGTAGTTGAGTGTAATGTCATATCACAAGCTTTTTCCACCACGTCCCCTACCCAGAGCTGGATACTGTTTGAAACACTCAAGCTGAAACTTCACCTCGGTTTTAGTGCAAATACCATACTTGATCATTTAAATTATACTAATAATGTTCTACAAATCCATTCTAAACAAGCCAAACTTTGAACCATAACAGTAAAGTTTCACACTGTAAAAGCAAAACAAAGAGCTAAAAGAGGCTAAAAACCTCAACACAGGAGACTGGAGACTGCTAATTCTTGGCGGATTTGTCACTTCTAGCTACAACTTTCACATTACACATAATCATGTGATCCATTCTTATTATAAAATATTTGCTGGGGCAGCTTTAACTCCTACTTCCAGACAGTTTTAAAAACATAAAAACAAATCACATCCCCATGTTTATGTCTTCTTCTGCCCAAGAACACCCAACCCATCATCTTTTCAGGGCACAGTGTGGTAAATTTCACAAGCTTGACACAATCTCACAGCAAATGCTTTTTCTACTGTATAACGTCTTTGCAGAAGAGAGGCCATCAATCATAAACATACCCCATGTAACAACACACTCACATTTTCGACTGTGTAGCCATCAATTCAGAACATCATCATTACCTCCCACTTGAATGCCATCTCTTTCTTTTCTCTTTTATCTCTCTGGGCAGACTACCTGTGCGAGTAAGATGGCGTACAACTGCAGCAAAGCACCATCGAATTGGTGTTTAGCAACTGACAGAGAGTAAAGTGACAGAAGAAATTTGCAAAGCACATTCTGAGGAGAAATGTGGAGTTGAAACAGTGAAAATGAGCCTCCTTTAGGGAGAAAAAAAAAACAGCTTAGTGTTATTTTTCACCGACATGAACAGAGAAGTTATAACGTGTAGTTGTCAGTGTTTATATCAAAGTAATCTTTCACTGTGTGGTCTATGTTTGCTGTAATAATTCTTCTTTTGACACGACATTAAGTGTGTTGCATCACCTTTTACCCTGCTCTATATGCTTTATTTATACCAGAGCATTTCTATTTGTTTTGTTTCTCACCTGATCCTATCAATCAGTTGAAAAAAGACTGGACTGCAGCAATCACTGACGCTGCACTGAGGAAGGCATTAGCTGAAACCTGTGCGGTTGTTACAGACAAAGCAGATACCTTGGCAGGACATAGCAGGAAAAGCAAAGGTGTAAGTGATGCCTGCTATTTTAGCAATAATTCTAATGTATCTCACCACATGCATGCTCATATAGTTTAGTTACACATCACAGTATGAGTTCAGTAATGCAGATTATTCAGGGCATAGAAGAGAATGCATCCTCCGGTGTGTGTGTGTATATGTAAGAGAGACAGAGAGGAAGAGAAGGCGGACTTCATAGTCACAGTGTAGCACGCAATGTTTCCATAGCTTACAACTGAGGCTGCTTTGTCACTTTTTGAACCGACATGCCTGAACCCATGGTATTTTCTAGTATAAGCTTGCCTGAACCTGCCCGACCCACGACATCACCACTTCAGATGCTGCAGGGATTTAGTGAACTGAAGACGATTTTTATTAGCTGATTTTGGCTGGAGAGTGTTTAATTGAAATAAATCATTTATATGAAGTACTAATCTGTTTTTGCAATATGTCTGCAGGAACTATTTAGTTTGAAATAATGTGGGTTTTCATATAATAATCATATAAACGGTTTTACCAAATCATTATTAAAGTTACTACCTGCTGGAAAATCATACAGACATACAAATTAGAATAAAGTAACAGAAAATAACAGAATAGATAAAAATAGTGAATCAAACTAGGCTGTTAATGTGACCACATTTAGAGAAATGGCTGCTTTTCCCGGTTCATGGTTGGAGATTTTAGATAAAGCCTGACCGTAAAGATTAATGTGTGCACGCACGTGCAGCTGCAGGATGTGCACACTGACACACATGCACATGCACACGTCACACATGCACATGTACATGTGTCTGAATGGCTGAGTTGTAGTTATCACACACAGATGCACATACACACACACAGGTCTATCTCTGTCTCTCTGAGTTTACACTGTTTACACACATTTGTTGATATCCGTGCAGTTTGCACTGAAGTAATGGATACCAGTGAGATGTCATCTTATAATGCTTTTTTGACTAATAAATATATTGAATGGAATCATTTGTTTCCAGAAAATCATTTTGTGTGGGGGTGATATAGTTCCTGTCCTCTGTCAGGTTTTTAGCTATGAGACAGTGGTTGTCACTGTTCACAAGCCTATAGGCCCAAACCATAAAACACAAAAGACGTCTATCTGAAGGTGAAACTACACACCTGAGGTCAATCTATTGCACGGGACACATCATACCTAATGCAACTCTGGCAGCTGAGGCATCATAATTTATCCAGAATGACACCCAAGATAGGATGGTGATGAGGATGGAGGGCATGTACGTCTGCAGGATGAAGTATCCAATGTTTCTCTTCAGCTTGAAGCTCAGAGACAGTCGGGGATAGGCACCTGCAGCAAAAAAATAAGAAGGGGAAGGTGAGAGGGAAATAGTCTTTTTTAATTCAAGAGGAACACTGGGATGTCTTGCAATTTGCTTTGGTTCCTATGGCAATGGTCTCATGAACTGGTTTCATCACCATGGAAACAAGCAAGTGTGGTTTAAATTGCAAATCATCTGATAAAATTTAGCCTTGAGATTATCTGTGTGCAAGCACCACGATGCAGAGCAAATAGAAAACATTACAAAATGTTTACACACACACACACACACGATAATAAAGGGACAGTTTAAGGAAATTATTTTCTTTCTAGCCAACAGTTGTATGAGAAGGTTGATACCACTCAAATATCTGCATGATAAATACAGTATGAAGCTGCAGCCAGCAGTCGCTCGCTTTAGCTGGGACTGAAAACAGCTAGCCTGCCTTTGTGGCTTTTGCACGTTTTTGTGTTTTTGTATGATTTAAACAAATCAAATGTACGTTAAGTGTTGGTGAGCTTTAGAGGTGCTGACAGGCACACTTTGTTACCTTCTGACAGAGCCAGGCTAGCTGTTCACCCCTGTGCCAAGTCTTGTCAAGTCAAGCTAACATCTAAGCTAAATTTAAGCTAAGCATCTGCTAGCTGTAGCATCATATTTACTTTACAGATATGAGTGGTGTCAATCTTCTCCTCTAACTCATGAAAGCATGGAAGTGAATAAGTGTTTCCCAAACTATTTCTTTAAGTTGACTAAAACATTTTCATATAATTTGCTAAACAAACACAATACAAAAATACATACTACACAACACACAAATGCTTACTGATCCTATCAGAAATATAGATTCATATTATTTTATCAGTTGGCCTTCACCATAATTTCTTACAGTACAACAGTTACTGTGGTCAAAATACATGAAACTGGGACTGTCCCACTTTTTTAATTCATAGATAAAAACATTGGATACTTTAATGATATGTTGACAGCCAAGCTGGAAATGTCCGTAGTTTTCATGTCAGAAATGTGGTCACCTTAGTTTTTATCTAAGCAGACTGAAAAATCAAGAGGCACTGGCTATAGTTAACATACACCAATTAGCTGAAAAGAATAGAAGAAATATATGGGTAGTTAGCAGTCACAGGACGTTGTCTACCTTACAAAGCAGCACATCTGTTTTCTGTGTTAATTGTCAGCAGCCAATATTTTATTTTCTTGCTCATTTATACCTGAACAGGGACAAGACTGTTGAGAAGATTGTACTAGAGAGTCTCTGGTGACATCAAAGTCTATGCAAACACTATTTGGCCTTGTTGCCCCTTAATGGTTATTACTGCAAGCTAACTGACTGACTAAACATAAGGCCAGTGTGTGCCAGGCGTTATGTCAGATGTTAACAGCATCTGCAGATGCTCCTGAGAGCTTGTTTGCATCAAGATTTGAACCTGATTATAATGAGCTCTAATACCCCTCACAGTATTATCTCTCAGAGATGTTCGGACAATATCCATCCTACTTGACACTAGTTCAGCAGTGGGAATAATCACTGTTTTGGTGCCTCTGAGGTTTTGTATTATAAGAGAATAATTCATGCTGTCGGCACGCTGCCTCATGAATACATTATACGGCTGTAAGCACAGGCGCCAGTCTTTTATCAAGAGCTTCAAGAAACAAAGGGATAATTGCCTCTCTATTATTATTTCCAGTTCTGGTCTTCTAGCGAGAGAGGTCATGGTTATTGTAATTAAGTGCTTCATGGGAAACTTTAAAGGCCCTAAAAACAGATTTTTTTCAATCAGTTTCTTACTGTGAGTGATGGGAGCACTACAAGAAAACACCATTTTCTGCCTAATGGTTACTTCACATCAGAGAAATGAGTAGTTGGAAAAAAGAAACATCTTTGCACCAATCAGGATTCAGCGAGTTTTGAATCAAATCTGTAACAGTTGGTGGTTGTTTGGTCACTGTCAACAAATCTGATCAAAGCTCATCCACATACAGTGTGAAACTCTTAATAAATAACACTTAAATAATACACTTCAGCCATTTTAAGAGGATGACATTGAAGAGGAGCACTGGTGCAGTCGGATTTAATTAGAAAAAATGCTTCAAATTTTAGCAAAAGTGAGAAAAGCACTCCATAGGATGTTTTATTCATGGATTTAGTCATAAACACACAACTGTGTATTAACTGAACAGCATTATTGTGACTTCCACTCACCTGTGGAAAAGACCACATTCCTGGAGACCAGTTTGTAGTCGACTATGGAGAACTGAGGGAGCTCGATGCGCGTCACCCCGGTCACTGCATTGTCTCCTCCTTTCCAGTAGAACTCAATGTCATCTGTGGTGTAACCATCTGCAAAAGGAGACATAGAAAACAAGGTAAGTTGTGATTCTTATGAGTGGAAAAGCACTGAAAGAACAGTCGTCTCATTTTTGTTGCAGGGCTAAAATCAATCACGCATTTTTATTTGTTTAAGTGAAATCTGGGGATCTACTACCTGCAGTTGATTTATAGTAAACCCTATGAGTCACATAGACTCGTCTGGCTCTAAGTGCTGATTGCATGAGATGTAAATCTTCATGGGGATGTGTGTCACTGCAGGCAGACAGACTTCCACTACCACATGCATGGGCTTCATAACTGTCAGTAGTTTATGGCAGCACAGAGCCAAATATATCATCAAGATGTATGAAGTTGAACTAATTATTACCATGCTCCACTGTGGAAATCACTGTCTGGTTAAAACCTTTCTGTGCAGGCGAAGTGGCTCTAACTGGAGAAGGTGAAGCGAGCAATCTCACTGAGATACGACAGCTTCATAAATCGAAAGCAATTCAGCAGTCGGTGCAGTTTCTGTCTTCATGAGAAGGGGAGTGTGAGAACTCTTTTTTATGAGAATCACAGTGCTGTTCATATTTTTAAGTGATGAGAAAGTGGAGCTGTCTGCTGTATTTCTTTACTAGGCACAAGACGTTGGGCTTGAACTTACAACTCTCAATTTCCAGAGTGCAGTTCTGCTCGTCCAGCGGGTATCTCCTCAGATCCATCATGCAGGCTGCTGTTGTCGTGATTCTGAGTGAAAACAACAACAATAGAGAAATATATATCACTTGGGGGGGGGGGTCATTTATCAAGACACATTACTGAAACACAATAGAAGAGGATGAAATTGGAAATGCATGGAGATGTGCTTGCTTTCTGTCTCCAGCAGAAACAAGATAAAACTAATCCAAACTGAACGAATGAGTAGTGAGACACAAACATCCTGGTTAATGCAATGACGTTCATTATTATTTGGTTGAAAGTAAAATTTGCTGCCAGTTACTGCTAATGGCACCAGGCGTTAGAGGCGCAGTTCAAATAAACCTGAGGTGAGTTATAAGATGAGTTGATATGAGACCTGCTGTGCTAACAGAGAAGAAGAATTGCAGTTTAAATGGCTTCAAGAAAACAAATAAAACATCCAGCCACTTCAAGTGTCTTGGGCAGATTGGATAAATATGTAATAGTATATAAGCCCAGAGTAAATGCAACCAATAGGCATTAGAGATGGATTGGTAGCTAATCACTGAAACCATCTTGGAGGGTGGTGTGAAGTGAAGAAAATGTATAAATACGTCCATTTCTCCAGGCTGCATCCGTAATCAGTAATGCTGGCAATTGTATCTGAGTGGAGTGGGTCAAGCCAGAGGAAAAACTGTTCTTTGGCTAATGGAGATGCATATACAGAATCTGGAAGCGTTAATAAAAGTTTATCATATCTGGATTTCATTAGGATATGAGACCACTTGAATGGCGCGTGTTGATGTGCCTTTATCTACAATCAGTGCCTGAATCTGTCTTCAAATAGTTGCTCCATTGTAGCGCCCCACTGAAATGGGAATTACTGTAATGAAGATTAAGTCATTTTCTGTAAATTCTCTTCATGACGTCTGTCATTCTATCTATCTATCTAATGTACAAACTGTTTTTCTTAGTTGTTAGAGTCAGATGAGAAATAAAGTAGTTAAAAAAAGTAGTAAATTATGTGCAGCCACAATAGAAGTTTGTACGACCACAAAGAGAAATGCTGATGTGTGTGTGGAAATGATGAACTTTGTAGAGAACTGCTTTACAGTTATTCTGAATGGCTTTGATGCAGTTCACACTTCAGAAAGGTCATTCTCACAACTCTTAATGCAGTTCATCATTTCCCCTCACACATTCTCTTTGTTCCTATTTTCCCAAACATAGCTCCATGTTTGTCCTTTTGCTTTCATCAGTTACAGCAGTTTATTGTTTGAATTTACAAAGAACTCATTCACGTTTCATTGTTGTGTGTGAATATATTTGTTTGCTCTACATAACATTTTTTAAGTGTGCTGACTTTAGAAAAAGGTTTGGTTTTTATTAAAATATCAAAACATTTGGTTTGTAAGTAAAGCACTGGTTAAAGGACTTTATTCATTGCTGACAATGTTGAAGTGATTGACTGAATTTGCATGTTTCAACACTTGTCAACAAGGTTTTGATTGTTTTAGGGGCTTTTGCTCAGATGATTTAGAGCTATGAGAAATGCATGAAGAGTTGTGAGAATGACGTTTCTGATGTGAGAACTGCATCAAACGATGGAGAAAAAGTGTAAAGTCTGACAACAGATAAACACAGAGGAAGTTTTCATTAACTGGGTAACAGGAGGCCTCTCTTTGATATATCCCTAATAATGGCCACTGAGATAAAAAAAAAAGAAAAAAGGCCACTATGTGAGAATTATGGTCACAGCAGTGCTCACCTGAGGCCGTAGAGAACAGTGCCGTCTGGGTGCAGTCGAATCATACGGTTCTTAACGGTGACACCGTGCACAAAGGACTTCTTGTCATTGAGGAAATAGGTGTCAGGGACCCAGAGCTGGTCTGCTACTCTGTTGTCCAGTGTCAGGTTGAGAGGGATCCCTGCATAGGCCAACCTCTTATCTCTCCAGTACTGCTGGAAGTACATGGTCAGCGTGTAGTCCTGTGGGGAGTAAAACACTATGGTCATGTCGCTGTACTTGACAACAGACATTAGTCAAGGGCATCGTATGAAAAATATAATTTTGTTTCAGACATTTGCAATTTCTTGAGGCCATTGAAGGCAACACTGTCTTAACTGAAGCCAGAGCTTCCTTTCTTACAAGGTTATCAAGTAGATAGATAGATAGATAGATAGATAGATAGATAGATAGATAGATAGATAGATAGATAGATAGATAGATAGATAGATAGATAGATAGATAGATAGATTGATTGATTGATTGATTGATTGATTGATTGATTGATTGATTGATTGATAGATAGATTTAATGACATATTACACACCATACATGCTATAATATGAAGCTATTTCAATTATTTACGAGTGGATCCATCAAACACAAAAGCTTTTCCCGGCCTTTAATGGAGCTCTTTACTAGCTCACTTGGCTTTGTTCTGCTGACTAATGTTCTCTTAAATAAATAAGCAGGTCTCAGGAAATAAACAAAAACTTGGCTGTGCTGAAAATGCCTACATTTCAATCCTCTGGAGCGATGGCATAGTCATAATAAAGTGCTCAAACGTGCCTGGATTTCCTTTGGTCATAAAAAGTCCATATGTCTCTTTTCAACACTGAACCAATCCACTAATGAATTAATAGTTGTTGTGTGCGGTTCTTTACCTCAGAAACCACTGACCTGATTCTGACAAAAAAAGAAATGCACTGCTTTTGTTGATTCCCTCATTACTCTATACACAGCACACACTGGTGCAAAGGGACAGCTGCATCATGCCTGGCTGACAAACTGTGTGCTTGTTTTGTGTCTGGAGTGGATGCGATGTGACTGACAGTATAATATAAAATAATATTGACTCCTATGAATAATTCAGTGTTTGCAGATGCAGAATATGTATTTGTTCTCTTACCCTGTATTAAAAAGTTACCTCTCTACTGTGTGTGGGTTTTCATCCTTCTTGCTGCGGAGAGTATTCAGTCAGTTTAAAAAATGAAATGATGAAAAAATGATCCTCCTGACTCATGTCTCCTCAATCTGCATATAAACAGAAGGCCGCAGACACACTTTCAGCTCTTCAGAGGAGGTTAAGCTTGTGAAGTAAGTGATATACTGAGAGTCTTTCCCTGGCTTGAGACCTGGCTGTTTTAGTCTTTGTGTCTCTGTAGAAATGCCTTCACCCTCCCAGCTCTCGTTCCCCCCCTGTGAACAGAAGATGCCCTCATTACGCTCCCTCCCACATACAGCAGAGGTGTGGGCTTGGTGAATCAGCTTTACACAACATCTCTTATACTACAGAGACGGAGCCCATCCACAGTACCAACCCTCTCACTCAGTGTCTGGACCACAACTATTTTAGTCTGATTTAGATCTTCACATCCCGCCTCAGCAGTTGTCCTTGACTGCCTTAAACACTACTGTAGCATCTCAGAAACAACACTAAGTTAGATCATCTCGGTGTACACACTGTACAGTACGCCCTCCTGCTCCCAGGACCCTGCAGGTCCCACAGGGCTCGATTCCAGGCCTCAGCCTATTCCCTACAGAGGGCTTTGTGTTGGTACAGAGAGACTCTCTGACAGCCACACTGGAGGTCGGTTTAGCAAACTTTTGCTAAATAAAAATCAGCTGCTCAGAAAGTGACTCAAGAGCCACGTACTGATTAATTTAAGAAACAATTTGCTACAGCTCCCTGTTTTTAATCAAAAATCCTCTGTTTCAACATCATCATTTGAACTTGTAGGTTCATTTTCTTATGCTTTTGTTTTATTACTTGGGCATTATTTTGTCTTAATGTGTTTTGTATATTTTCAGGTAAAGTTTAACACTTATGTAATGTACATTTCTGACACTGTGTGTTATAAAAGTAAGAAAATCTAATTTGATCTCCCTTAAGAGAAAATATAAGAAATTAAAGGTGCAAGACTGAATCTATGTGCACATTCCTACTTTTTCTTTTTAAAATGAAAACAATCTCTGTCCAGACGAACATTTTAGCTCCATATCAGAAACAATATCCATCCATACTTTCACACCTGAAAACGCATATCACATGACCATTCATGAACATGGTGGTGAAAACAGGAAGCACAGTGTCGACTCTGCAGTTGATTACTTGCTGTAAATACAATATATGAGGAACAGTAAAGACAGATGTAGCATTAAAATGCAGAATTTAACTGCACAACACCTGCTAGCAAAGACAACAAGGTCAGTGACGCTTGTATTTAATTATCCATGTGGCTTTCACCACTGGTGGTCATGACCGATAAGAGCCAATCAGGAAGCGAATGTTTGTGTCTACATCATCGTTTCCAAAAGTCTTTTTCCCTGTTCAGACTGCAGTGCAACCCTGGAGTTTTCAAACTAGCATTTCCAAAAATCTCAGTTTCCGGAGAAGTGTGGACACTCAGCGTAAATGCAGCAAAAGTGATGCTAAACTAAAACATTCACAGCCGTGCTTGTGGCTCTGTGAGACACGACTGTGCTTTGACCTAAATGCTAATGCCAGTCTGCTGATCAGCTCACAATAAAAGCTAAAATAATGACGTTTAGCAGATAAAATATTTTACCATGTTCACCAACATACAGCAGCTTCGATGCTGTGTCAACTGTCTGTGTATCACTGTAAACAACCAAAGCCACTTTAGAAGCATTTGAGCTACTCAGCATAAGTTAATCCTGTGAGGTAGATAGAAACAGAAAGACTATAATCTTGTCCCTCAAAATAGATTTGAACTTTCAGCTTCTATTACTAAACTTGTTCGAAAATTAAGGCTCACTGAAACAGTTGAAATCAATATTATGAAATGGCAAGATCACCTAAAATAATCATCAGCCATTTCTATCAAAGAAGGAACAATTTATAGAGAATGATTGTGCAGTTACATTTGACCGGAAAGGCTCTGCTCTGTGAGGAGGCACTCAAAGAGTCCAAACAGATTCTGCTGAGAGAACTAACCCCTGCAAACACACTTAACAATCACTTACATTTAATTTGATTTAATAAATGAAACCAAACAATATAACACACCAACTCTAAACTTATCAACTGATTTAGATCTGACCTCAGCCTTTCCTCTATAGCCTCATTTAGCCACTTAGTAACCGGCAATTTCTTAAGAGAACTCATGACTGAGGTATTTCCTGACGTATTTTATGTTGTAAAATAAAATGTCTAGAGCTTGTTTTAACTACAGACCTTATTTCAGACATCTTACCAAAAACCCATTCAAGAAACCCAGAGACTTTAGGACGAGCTAATTTCCAGCTTTTAGGACTCGTTCCTGCAGCGCTAATTAACTCATTAACCTTCAGTACAGACCATCTAGAGAGTGACTGAGTGTAATATCCCATAATATGCCAATTATGTTAGCAATAGCTATTACTAATAACAAAGGCTTTGAAAGACACGTCCTCCATGTTGGCATCATACCTGTAAGTTTTACAGTTTTGTGGGTTTGGGCACACTCAGGAGTGCTGTTGTTTGTTGTCAGATATTTAAACCACAAGAGACAGAAGGAGGTTTGTTCTGAGCACCAGTGAGTAAATGAGGCCCAGTGGGAGGATGACACTGTCGTGTCATCTTCAGCTCAGAGAGTTCAGAGTCTCATACATGGTTACTGTGTGCCAGTCAAATATCGTCTACGTCAAGTTAACACCACGATATCTGCTGGGAATACAAGAATAGCACTAAGAGATGCTTAGCTCGTGCAGGAGGGGGGCTTTTCATCACTCCATAAGACAGCTGAGTGTTCCCAGTAGGATTACAAAGTGTACTATACGTATTTTACAAACAATGTGTTTTATAATTTCAGTCTCCGCGTACTCCCACATGGCATATAACAAACCTTTCATTAAATGATTTCATTCCTTTCACGTCTTAAAAGCAGGCTACAAGTGAGTCGCAGGTGAGCTATTTTTGTGGAGTACAGAGATCAAAAGAAAACTTTTTCTTCTCTGTTTCATTGTAAGAAGTGTCTGAAAATATTCTTGACACAGCCATCATGGGTTCTGTGACAAAATTAACAGCAAAATCTGACAGACATCACATTGAACCCTGGACAAGCTGAAAGACAAAGTGTCTGTCATATATTCAAAGATGATTTTTCCACGGAAAACAGCATATAATGTTATTGTTTGAAATCCATTCAATTGTAATATTATAGGACTGAAAATGCACAAAAATAACAACAGTTTAGCTACAAAAGACTGTGAAGTGAGGAATTATAAGAATAGTCATGTGTCATGTAGTTTGATAAATATGTGATGGGTAATGTTTTTGGTCATGTTGGTATATTACGTGTTAAATACTATACTTTCCTTCAAGCTAAATGCTGCACTCCTTAGTTGAACTCACTTTGTCTGCTGCTGTGTGGTGCTAGTCTGGTAGTGGCGTGTGTGTGTCACTACGAGTGTCACCTTTCACATTACACACGATAATTTGATCTATTGTTGATACAGAAATATGGATTAGTGCAGCTTTAAAGTTTGATTTTCACGGTTACATTACTGGTGTGTGAAGCCTTAACACAACACACATGGATAAAATATTTTTGATGCCCTCAAACCATGAAGGGATTGTATGTATGTTAGTTAGGGGTTATTATAACATTTCCTCTCAAAGCACAACCTGAAATGTAACTGACTGCAAAAAGTTCCTCAGCCACAATTAGTCTCACCTGGAATGAGGTGGTTCTGTTTGATAAAAGTCCTTTGAGTACAACTTTTATTTGAAGCACCGTGTTAGAGTGAAGAGTTAAATGATTCTGCCACACAGAGGATTTATATTCCTGAGGGGTCACACTACAGGGGTTACCACTATTGTGTAACAGTAAATGCAGCATTGTTCCAGCCCAGTGTGAAAGTCAGCATGTTGTGTTTAGCGGACTACACAAGTATTTCTAGCTGAGGTCTCCTTACCTTGTGAGGAGCTGAGGTGCGTTATGTGGCTGACTTATTACAGTAACCAAGCCCTTTGATATAAATCTGGGAGAACATCTGTAGTATGAGATTTTTAAGGGTTCCTTCCTCCAGGCAGAAGGCGGGTAACGTTAAAGTGTCAGAGTGGATGGGTCTTAAAGCACATGATGGATTTGTCGTCCAGCTGACTCATACTGTGGCTACTGAATAACTGTGTAACGTTGGGAGGATCTGCTTTACAGCCTAAGGTGCTTTATACGCCTGGACTGGTGCCTCTCTGCAAGATATAGAATCTCTGTGGGGTCACGACTCGGAGACTGATTCTTTATAAATACACAAATATTGCCATTTGTTCCCAGAGTGCACTTGTGCAACTTGAATGCTTGGTTAACAAATATTATTAAAAATAACAACAGAATGGAAAAAGACACAGAGCGGTCTTAATACTGAAGCTAAAAATAAAGGAGTGGAGCGAGTAAAGTCAGAAATATATTAATAATCTCATCTCCTAGACAACAAGCTCTGCAGCTCGCCCACACAAGCTATAATGGGCCAATACCTTGTGTGACTCTGGCTCTTTGAAAGCATGCCACCAACACCTTTACGCTCTCCACGTCCCTGAGGGACAGAACAACTTATTCCTTGGTCTGCAGCTATGACTGAGCTTCCATCAAAGTCCTTCACACTGATTTACCACTCAAAATACATCAAAATAAGTCCCACATTTACTTACTATGTTTGATAGTTGAGCTCCAAATGTACAAAAGTGTAGTGAACCCAAAAGAGAAAAGGCAAAGCAATTTCAACGCAGAAATGTGTTCTTTGGGATGGTAATATACGATAAAGGAGAAAATCATTACTATTTCTCCCCCCATGCTGCTCACTGCAGATATATCGAGGTCTTTTACATTGGTCAAAAAGTGACAATAAATTGCAGTTAAGGAATACAGAACTGGTTTGAAGTAATCCATAAACAGTGTCTTTAATAAACAGTTTGTGCAGCATGTTTAATAATTAAAATCATCCAATATATTGACATGAGAGATTTAAAACTCCCAAATATCTATTTCAGCATCAGCCTTAAAAATCAGTCTGGTTATAATCAACATTTCTCTTGGTTTCTTCTCATTGTAAATGTGGTAAATATGCTTCTTCGCTTTCTTGCCAAGGGTTAGATGGAAAGAGTGATACCACTCTCAGATATGTTCATTAGATAAGCTGCAGCCAGCAGCTGGTTAGCTTAGCTTGACCTAAGCTATGTGCACACAACTATGTTTTCATTTTAAAATGGCTCTTTTAAATCAAAACGACCTCCGTCCAGGTGACTGTTTTAGCTCCATATCAAAAACATCCAGACTATCGCACCTGAAAACGCACACATATCATTCACGTACACTGGGCATGCACAAACCAGTTGAACAGGAAGCACATTGTCTCCTCTGCAGTTCAGGTCATCAACGCCTGTAATTTGTTATCCATGTTGCTCTCACCTCTGGTAGTCGAGGCTCATCAGACCCAATCAGAGAGCGACTGTGGGAGTCTACATTATCGTTTCCAAAGGTCTCCGTTTTCCCTTATCAAAACTACAGCACAACCCAGGAGTTTTCAAACTAAAACGGGTCCAGCAACGTTTCCAAAAGTCTCTGTTTTAGCCACTCGAAAACTCCAGACTAGTGTGGACACCACGAGTAAACAAAGCAAAAGAGATGTGTTTTGAAATCAAAATGTAGCAGTGTGGACATATCCATAGAGTAAAGAGCCAGCCAGCACCTCTAAAGCCAAATAATTCCCATGTTATATCTCATAATTGGTATCAGTCTTTCCATCTAAATCCTGTAAAGTTAATATGTTTTTTCCTAAATGAGGAACTCGCCCTTTAAGTTTAACAGTTTTGACCATCATACATTCATTTATTCAGAATATTGAAAGATCACATTGAAGACTTTGACAGGTCAAAGATCTTCATATGGAGTCTCAGAGATGAATAAAAGCTCCAGTAACAGAACTTAAACCCTGGATCAGTTTAACCCCCGCAATCCTCCCCAAAAAGACAAAATGTCTTGCTCTAAGACTACTTTTGGTAATGTCAAACAATCCCCAGCGGGAGAGAACTTCCTATAAGTAAAGGATGGTCCTGTTCAGTGTGGGGTATCTGGAACAGAGCTGTGCATCACATTGAAAACCATCCAGCTATTTCTAAAAGTCAGGGAGATGAACTTGATCTTGGGCCAAGTTTTCTCCTTCCTCCTCTCCTTCTCACCACTTTACAACCTGCCTGTGTCAGGGAATAACACAGGGTTAATGTTGTTTGAGACTGCAGAGTAACAATACAGCGCTGCAGAGCAAACACCTCTTTAAATTGTGATTTGTTTGTTTTGTAAATTGTGCAGAGTATTTTTGCTGCCTTATAAAGTCCTTTCTAACAAACACCTCTTCCTCCTTTTCATTGATTGTTAAATTAGATTTTCCTGGCACTGTTATGTGAGTGTCAGTGAGGACTGTCTACAGCTGTAATGTCACATTTCAAAATAAGACAGATTCAAGTGAAATGGCTACGACCCAAGACACACTGACCATCAGTTAATAATCACAGCTCAGGGTGTGAAAAGAGCGACCGAAGAGCAGATAATTCAGGGAGACATGACTTTCTTTTTCCTCTAGACTCCATGTGAAAAAACAGACAGACAACCAACAGAAGAGCTCGAAGATGAAGCAACGAAAGGAGACAGACACACACACACACACACACACACACACACACACACTGCATTGCAGATCTAATCTGTCCGTTTCCCACCTCTCTCCTCTTACAGCACGACTCTAAACTCAACACCAACAACGGACACTGATTTACTAAATGTAGTCTCCCTATCCTATTAACAGATTAAAAGTTGCTGCAAATAACACACATGCACACACGCACATGCATGTACACACACAAACACACGTTGTAAAAGTAACCAGTCAGCAACTCAAATGCAGCTAGAGATGTTTAACTGTGACAGCAGCAAGGATTCATGATCAGGTGGTGTAGCTGCTGTTCAGCAATGATGGAAGGTTGTTCTATTTGTCTGCTTCACTTAAGCAAAAATAACAAAAATCAACAACAAATAAACAAATAATTGAGACATATAACATTTAGATTTAGTTTAGCTTTGTTTTGTTTTTTTATGTCAGGGCAGTTGTGTCTTCCCTCTCGGCGTCTGGCAGCTCAATAAAGATGTGCACAGGACAGATCTCTCTGTCTCTTCAGTCAAGCTGTACGATAGATGACTGACAGATCTCATTTTCACTCAGACATCGATGTGAAGGTTTCAATGATCTGACTGGACGTGATCTGTGATCTGTCTGGGCTGTCATTAGTGTTTGCTTCAGATCTTTTAACTGGACAGACAGAATGTCAAATTTCCACCACAGAACAACAAAAAGGTTTTCTGAAAAAACCTGAGGGAGAAAAATACAGTTGCAGAATCATGCTTGAGTTCACTGAAGTATTTGTTCACACATTTCTAGTATTTTACATGCTGTAAACATGTTTACAGCCTGGTAACAATAATCACTTTGGTCTCTATAGCTAATTTCCTTCTTCATGACAACTGGGATGAATTTTTATATAACTGAATAATTGAGGGTGTGGCCATTTTGAGTGACAGGTGGATGAGCACATGCACCAAAGTCTCAGCTCCACATATGCCCCACCTCTTTGCCCATTTTTGGATTAGCCAGGAGTTAGGTGGAGTCAGGCACTGCCAAGATGGCGATGGTGGAGCAGCCCAATCTGAGCTTCAGAACTACTCTTCAGCAAAATGATGTGCAGATGTCACATGAATAATTGCCAAAACAACAGGCAAGGAGAGATTACAATGATACGATAGCTCATTTTGCTTGTGAGGGCCTGGGCTGTTAATATGTGAATTGACAGAGTGATGGACCAATTTGGTGCGGGATGCTGGGACTGATAGGATTAAAGAGTAACTGAAGGTAACTTCCAGGTTCACAGCAGCTGACATATACTAAATCTGAATCAAACACTTGCTTTGGTGGTTGTAAATTCACTTCAGCAGGATGTCCAGATATAATCAATACATGGAAATCCTGTCGTGAAGGAGAAAGATGGCGGCGTGCATGAGTGCAGCTGATCTTGGCTCTTCAGTTTTATATTTTAGGTGAAATATTACTATGAAGCTACATAATTTTTTCTCTCTGTGCAATATTCATTTATAGTCTTTGTAGTCACTTTTATAATTATCTACTTCTTTATTATTGTTTTAACCAGTTTGAAATGTGCATGTGTGTGTGTCTGTTTCTTTGTGGCACCATATGGAGTAGCACTCTATTCTATTCTATTCTATTCTATTCTATTCTATTCTATTCTATTCTAGTGACATCAGAGTAAATGCCTCAAATAGCATCTGGTCACAGAACAGGATAGTCTAAAAGGTGCAGAGCGCTGGTTGAATGTGAGGTACTGTACAATATTTGAATATACTCTGTGTCACTCTGCAGCGTCAGGGTGTGTGGAGGATTCTCCATAAACACACAGGTTCATCTGCAGCCTTGAGATGCTCTAGTGAGCCAAATGTGAGAAGGAGTCACAAATGTCAAAGCCCTCTGGAAGAGGAGGAACTGGAATACAGCTCAGACAGAGCAGAAAGTAACAAAGTGATGATGTTCAGGACCACACATAAACCCACTGCTCCCACCTAGCTGCTCAGAATATCCTGAAACTTGCTGCGGGTATTAAAAAAAAAATATATATATATATATTAAAATATATTCATATATTAAAAAATATGGAGGAACTGATGTGTGGTCACTTTGCTTCCTAAGTTTGACACGTTCAAGCAGCCTGACCAGTGATCCTGTTGGTTCCTGTGTGTTTGGTACATACATATTCAGAGCTGGATGTGTTTGGACATCTGACAAATAAAACAAGAGACTCTGTCTACAGTGCCTCGTGGACAGGATGCCATCAGCTCCTGGTATCCTAACATCTGTATTATGAGTAAATCATTTTTAGCACATGCTCAAGTGCCACTGGGAGTAGCTCTTTTCTAGAGAGGTCCAATCCCTGCAGCCTGAGGAAGAGCTGTATTTCCTCCGTCTCATCTGCATGCCTCAAACCATTAACACAGACAGTCTGATACGATCGCCACCAAGGAGGCCAGATGCTTTCACACAACACAGCATGGCTACGCAGACAGCAACTCTCAAGCTAAAAGCAGGTGTGGTCTCCAATGCGGAAATTAAGTTTGGCCCATTAAGTGCTGAAATTTACTTAACTGATTATAGATTTCCATGCGTATTTCCTGTGATTATGTGTATATCTCTATTTATGGGCAATCAAAGACTTTACATTAAGGGTCAAATTTTGAACTGGCAACAATAACTATGGCATGGCTGATTACATTGGTGCATTATTTATGTACAGCATTAGAACAGTAAGGCCAGGACATTAGTCATCCGACATGTGAAGTGAATTATCGCATTTTAAGGATTTTAAAATTCTGACTCTGTAGACAAACTAAAGTATGCCGAATTAGCTTTTAGCAGTTCCTGTTTGCAATGTGCCCAAGGATGTTCAGACAGCTGTCACTGAGTTACTCTGATACTGAAGAAAACGTAAAAATGTGCTGATTCTCAGAGAAGTTCTGGAGTTTTGAGGAGCATCTTTTTTTCAATGATTTCAAAGTGGGTTTGTTGATAAATGCACAGTGGTGACATCCCCAGATAGTGTAAGTTACACTGAATCCAAGAATATGTGTTTCATATTTGTGTGTTCACATTCAGATGAGTTATGACTTTGAGAAGTCATACAACAGGCACAGAAAATGAAAACCTCTTAACTTTTATCGGTTTGTGACAATAAAATAAACTTGATCCGCATTTTTTTAATATAACAACAATACATGACATGACACACTGAAGCTAACTCAACTGTCTAACATATTCACCTCAGTCGAATCTCAGTTGTCACTGGAGGTAAGTGTTTAGCTTCTCTGTGGTTCTCACTGTCCCTGCTGTTGTGTAGAGACGCATTAAAATGCACCATGGGTACATTTCATCACACACACTTGTCAGGACAGCATGTCAGGGGCTATTTCCTCCTGATACCATGTGATCAAGCATCAAGCTCTGTCAGCAGTTCAGACTGATGATGGATGGCATACAGGCATTAAACTGTAGGACTGATGGTGTGCCAACCACACCACACATGTGCACACACACACACACACACACCCACACACATGCCTCTGAAGGTCTCACTTGTTTTTTGTGGAGAAGACATGGCAACAGGACTTACTGACCTTATCTAACAGGACCATTAGGGCATCACTGCCAGTCTCACAGCCAGTGAAGCAGGATGAAAAACCATACAACTATCCTCCATAATCTGATACAGCACATGAACTAACCACTCCAGACAACACACGAGAGCCTCTATAAACTGTTTTTGTCGGTTTACATACCAGACTACAGCAATTCAAGAGGCAGTAGAAATTATTTTATGTTGTAATTTCAGATCTGGATTCGTTACTATTTTCTAAGACAACCTTTATGAAGAAATTATAAACAATGGCTTTATTAATGGTTAATTCACATTCCAGGTGGATTATTGAAAACTTCTAATGACAAGCCACCATATACCTGCTGACATAAGATAACATAAGATAAGATACCAACATTTACAAATGCATTTTTGCCAAAGATAAACACCACCAAAGGGTTTTTTCACAACCTGGCAACCCTTTGGCAAAACTTTGTCTTAATGATGGCAAAAAACTGATGTAAAAAGCTTTAGTTAATTATTAATTAATCATTAATATAGCCATTAGCTATAAACCCTTTATACAGGGTGCCTTTTCAGAAAACAGTGCACTAATTCTAATGAACATTAATAGTAAAAGTAGTCCACAGAACTCCACCAAAACTACAAAATACTCCAAAAAAAAAATGAATTAGGCTTTGTTCACAACTTACCATGTTGACTTCTGACACCATGTCTATACTGGCCACGTCTATACTCATGCCAACAGCAACCGGTGGACCTTAAAATACACACAATAAAGTTATCTAAGAACTAGTAGGACAAGTAAACATTTAGGGAGCCATTAAACGAGGGGCCCCACACATACCTCCAAAGTCTGGTCGGAGACGAATGTCATATCCTTTCAACAGTTTATCCACAGTCTCTTTGACAAAAGACATGTTCCCCGGTTCGTTGACGCTGAAAGAGAAAAGACAACACGGACGGTAACTCTTTCTGAAGACGGACTCCCACACTTGTGTCCGGTTTTTCCCCGGACACTCACCTCTGAGCACAGCACATCACTGCCACGGCCAGCGGCAGACAGAGGACGTCAAAGAGCCCTGTTCTCTGGGTCCCCCACATCCCTGGCGTGGTGTCTGGAGGGAGGCTGCTGTCCAGCGCTCAGCAAATGACTGAATGAAGAAGCCACGGTGCTCTCACTGACGCTGCCCCGGAGCCAGGTGAGCCTACCTCCTCATGATGTCTGCTCCTGGCTCAGCCTGCGCTAACCTGCTTCATGAGGCAGAGGTGCGTTGACTCGGGTGTCAGATGTGTCCATCTCTGCCTGAGCTTCGGCAGCGGAGCCGGGAAGCCTCCGCCAGGCTGCTCCGCGTCTCCATCCTCCGATCAGCAAATATCCATCATAACGACACAAATCCACAGGTCCGCTGCCCGAGGGGACCGCAGGCGTGAAACACAGTGTAAACTCAGAGTAATCCCTTCTTCTAGCAAACTAAGAGCCCCTGACAGTCCGCATGTAGGAGGCTGTTTATGCGGCTGTCCTGACCCGAGAGTCCCAGACGGAGCGGGAGTTCAGCTGTGCTGAGAGGCGGAGGCACATTAGGGGGCTCCAGCTTTTTCTAGACCCTCACTACCTGTTGGAAAAACACTGCTAACTGGTAAGGTATGTTAAGGTGTGTTTGTTAATATCAGTAGTATTTTTGTTGTTATTTTCTTGTTTACCTTTGTTATGGATTTTGATTTATATTTTGAATATTGTTTTTAATTGTTATGTATTGTTTAATTGCGTGGACCCCAGGAGGAGTAGTTGCTACCTTGGTAGTGGCTAATGGGGATCCAAATAAATGAATAAATGATAAAATGTGAATTTTTTCAAGCATTACCAAAAACATTCATCTTCTTACAAAATTGAATTCATTAGCAATAAAATAGACCTTTCCCTTAATCAGTACACTCAGGAGTGTTGCGTCTATGGCCACATTTGGTCTGGTGTGACCATAGGTTATGGTGTTGGCTAACATCAGCCAGATTGATTTAGATATTGCCTTTATGGGTGACATTATTGAGCCAGTTTGCTTGCTTGTTGCTCTTCACAACTTGCAACTGCTACATGCTAATGTTAGCCTACATGTGCTTGAGCATTTATCAATAACCTATAACTGAGCAGAGCAGCTGCTGTCCAGCAAAATGTACATAAGTGTGCTTAAGAAAGTTTACATGTTTTTTCTCTGGTCAAAAGGGATCCCTCTTATTGTTTAAAGGTCACATATATTACTTGTTTTTATTATTTTTCTTCTTTTTTTTTATTTGAAGTTTTGATACCCATAATGCTTTTTTGCTATTTTTGGAACATCTCAACATAGTGAAAGTCTCCTCTCTCACACTTCTCTCTGGAGCTTTAACAAGAACAGGGCGTGAGGCATGACCAGGCCAACCACAGGTGACAGGCTCAGACTGTAGCTTGGTAAAACTTACTTGTAAATGAAAATATTGATGGTGAAATGAGCTGAAATGAGCCAGATGGTCAAATTTTGGCTATTAGCGTTGGTATTTCAGAAAAAAACAAAAAAACAAAAAAAACAAAAGACTTTAGCCACTGGTCTCTAATATTACTGTCCATGTGGAGGCTATGCAATAATTTTCTGTCTTGTCGCTTACTAGCTTGGTGATGGATGACCGGTTAGTAGTTGTGTTGTTAATTAAGTTAAAATAACAGCAACATGGGGGTGTGGCCAAGGACTGTGACTATATAAAAGATTTAAGGAAGTCCTGGCAGATAATTTCAAGGTTTCTGAATACAGGCTGTATGCAATTCTGCATGGATTGTGGATTTTTGAAACTTTCACATTATTTATTTCGCACCTAGACCTGCTTTATAATAAAAAAAGAGCCATGGAAATCTCACTTTCTACAATATATGAGACCTTAAACCCAATCCTGATGACCTTGGTTCTTGGCAGCGGACAGAGAAAGGGAGTAAATCTTTGGATCTGGTTGAAATACTTTTGCTTTGCTCAATCTCAATTGCTGCTGTGATGAGAAAGGTTGAGAAGAAATTTGTACCTTTTCTCTGAGCTCTTTTTCTCTTTTCTACAGTATTTGCTGTGGTGGAAGAAGTTCAGTATTACTGAAGGGAATCAGAGCGTGCTTCAGCTGGACTCTTCCCACCAAATTTCTTCCTCTGTTTAATCAAGAAATAGACACTGGTCTGTGGCTACATTTCAGAATTAATTTCATCAGTTTTCCCTTTTTAATGTCCTTCAGAAAACAACATTCAGGGAGTGATTCTTACCTTGTGTCATAGATGGCGTACAACTTTTTGTTTCCATCAACAGCATTCCTGTAAAGAAAAATAAGCAAAAAAAAAAAGCAATACATTACTTTCTGTCAATCCAGTGCTGACTTTGGCTGTCTGACCCTGACTTTCCCCGTGTCCCTGCTGGGTAGTTCTTTCTGAATCCAGTTTTAAATCTCACTGTCTAGAAACAGAAGTACCAAATTCAGAAAAATGGTACAGTTTCACAAACAACTTATCTTTTAAAACTCGAACCTAATCCTGTTGGAAGTGAGTGCAGAATGATGAAACATACTGTAGAGTTATATTTGTGCTGCTTGCAGAAGAGTGTGGCATATTGTCTCCTCCTGTAATCTGGCCCATTGACCAAAAACATTAGGGCTCTGTTTTTTGTTTGTTGACCTGATCAAAAATGAAAAAAGTGCATATAAATGGAAACACAACACAGGAGACTAGATTCTGATGCCTGAAACCTCCTGATTCCAGTGCTGATCTATCATAATTGGGACAAATGATCAACAAATATACTGTCTTTGTCGCAAATTCAAAATCCATATAATATAAACTTAACTGCATTCAACTTGGGATCATTGCTATGTAAGCTGACATGAGGCTGTAACTATAACACATAGCCCATCAACTTTTTTCTTTTCTGCATATTTTAGTTGTAAACAGTTGAAATTCCATGGATATGGTGCAGTTACATTTTTAACTCACATAAGAGTTAAATCTGGGCTGATGTCACCCTCAACTCATCTAATACATGTAATAAACTGTTTGTGCAGCAGTAAATAACAGCAGTAAATAATGTAAAAGCAGCAGAACAGAAGTCTGTATTTAGTGTGAATGGGATCAGTCACATAGCCCGATCTTGACAGTATCGGGCTGATCCCGATCCAATAGATCAGTGTCCCCCTACTCTCAACCCATGTATACTTGTCTCAGTTGAACCCACTGACAGAGCATTAGCATGGCATTTAAACACATTTAACAAGAACAACAGTGGTTTATCACAGTAAAATTCCTGTACAGACTGTTGTCTCTTGCACTCACTTCCAAGTTTGTTATAACCACCGACTACATTTTTTCAGAGATATAATCTGATGACAAAGTGTCATTATTAATGAGTTTAAGAGATGTGTGTTGATGTGAAGATCCCTCTCATGGTTGCCATTGTTACAACTCATACTTCATCATTTTATTCTTCCCTCTTCTTCCTCCCCGCTGTGTCACGCCATCTCTCTTCCTCCTCTCTCCTCCACTCACTGGCCATGTATCCCCCTGCTCTTCTGCCCACAGTTCTCGTCGATCCACTTCGCATCAGCGTGTATTTGCATTGTACTTTGCCTTTGGATCGCGGTTGGATCTTTTGCAGCGCTTGCTGTGTGCCTGCGGCTCCTCAGAGACCGAGCTAAAGGATGGTCAGTCAGCAGAAGTGTTGGGAAGCCTTTATTTTGTCGCTGCCAACCTTTTAGTCGCTCTGGGGCCAAATAAACCTCGCTGACAGTGAAATTAGTCCACGTCTCTCTTTTTTTTCCCTTCCTTCCTCCATTCTCTCTTTCCAATATGCAATCATTGTGCGCGGATGGAGGTGACTTCCTTCAGAATTGATGCCAAATAGTAAAAAGTGCGATCTGTGTGTGAGCTTATCTGCGGAGCCGGGAGAAGTTTGACTGCGCAGCGTCTTGTGTGGTAAGATCTGGCAGCTGCGGCTCCGCGCCTGTGCAGCAGAGCGCTGTTATAGGCCAGTGCACAGTATGAGATGTAGTGGGACGTGTGGGCATTGGTGGAGAACAGGCTAGTGCGCACCCGAGGTCTGCTGCTGCTGCTGCCGCTGTTTGGAGAGGACCTGCACCGGGTAGACTTCAGAGAACCGCGGACGGTGGTGATGAAAGTCAGGGGAACAGAGGTATTCACACTTTCCAGCCCACAGGAGCGGGATCAGTCCGTTTGTAGGGATGCGAGTGAGTGCTAGAGGGAGTCGTGAATGAGGGGGATGCGGTGCTGGTTTGCGTACAGATTGACTGTGTGTCCAGCTGCGGTGCAGGAAGGATTGCGGGTTTACAGTTGGGCTTGAGAAGAATCTCGGACCGGGTGTAGATGTATATACAGGACATGTTCACACGATTTGCTTTGACTGGTTGTGCAGTGATGGGGACATACAGCCCATCCCAGCCTGGGTCCTGTCAGAAGTGTTCAACTTACTGAGAAGATTCATTAGTGAAATGGAAGAGAGGGTCTTGCAGTGAGATTGGTGGGCTAGGAGGGGGTCCAGCAAAGAGAGAATGGACATACTGTCTGCAAGTCTCATCTGTGAAAAGGGAACTTAGCACTTTGCATGATCAGCTTTTTTTTTTTTTTTCAATATCAGCTAACATCTGCAGATCCTACAGATGTTGTCCAGTTATTGTGTTTAGGCAGGGAAACTGCAACTATGCACACATGTGAGTGCACAGAGATAGCTGCATTTTTGTGACTGAGACAGCATTTGTTTTTTTGATGTAGTAAGGAAAACATTTGTGCACCTGATACAGATTTAATGCATGCAGTGAGCATGAGTTTTTTTTTTTTGTTGTAGTTGTTTTTTTAAATGCCAACCTGCAACAATAAAACCCGCAGTAACAGCTGATTGCATTATCCTACAATACTGTGCCTTGTTACAACGACAGATACAGCATGTGTTATCTGATATGTATTATTTAGTTTACACAGTGTAGCTGCCAGGACAGGGGAGTCTTTACAAAAAAAAATCTGAAAATCAAGCTGCTTTAATTTTATATATGAACAGTGAGCAGTGCTGGGGTGACAGTTTATGTAGTTTTAACAGCGAGGATATCTGGTTTCAGGAATGGGCGATGGAATGTGCTACAGCTTTGCAATGAGACGTCTGTGGGTCTGTATCTTGCTTGTGAGCATCACCTGCCGTCTGAGGTAAGGAACTGACTCCTGTAACTTTCCTATGCATTATAAAGGCACATTTTGAGAGAATTCTCCTCTTAGTAAATTGATATGTGCTTGAATTATTAGAATTTCAGTTTTAAATGAACTGTTTTGAAAGTAAGAAAGAGAGTAAGTGACTAGGGTTGTCTCTCATCTTTAGAGTTTTGTCTTTTTCTAATCCACATCTCCAAACTCATTATTTGAAAATGCTCTTGTGTCCAGCCTTTCCCAGGATGTAACTGGAACTCCTAAAGAGGCAGAGTTAAATGACAACATCACCATCTTCACACGCATCCTGGATGGACTGCTGGATGGTTATGACAACAGACTCCGCCCTGGACTGGGAGGTAAGCCCACTGAATATATAAACGTCCACACCTCTGTCACTGAGGTAATTAATACTGTCACACACAAGAGAGGTGAGAACTGATTATGCCATTAGGAAATGTCTTGGGGATCTCTCTTTTCTAACTAATACAGGAAGCTCTGCGCTTAAACAAAAGAAAAATGTGCTGTTCAGCATCTGCATCGACATCTCTGCATGAAAGATTACAGCCTCTCCGTCCTCACAGAGAAAGATGCTCTGCACTGCAACATCTGCCCTCTGCCTATTCCAGACAAAGAAAACGTGTCTGTATTCATGAAGCCTTCGACAAAGACACATAATCAGCTCTTCAGACCTCCTCTAAATATGATTTAATGGCACTATGATCACACGCTGAAGCCCATAGGTGTGACCTTGAGAAAGGCTTTATTGCTTTCATTAAATAGCAGCTCCATTGTTCTCAGCAGATCCAGGCCAATGTAGGTGAGAACTGAAAAGTTCTCATCATAACAGAGAAATGAAAAAATACTGAATCTAGTCAATACAATAAGTAGAGAAAATGTTTCTTTTCCACTGCTTTGTGATTTTAGTATTACAGGGTTTTATGAGACAGATCCTGGGAGATTCACGTTAGTTTACATGATGCATAATCATTTCAAAATTTAAAGGATTATGCACCATAAAGTCAATATGTCCCCATAAAAATAAAATGTACTTCAAAGTCGGTTTGAGCTGTTTACACTCTGACTGTATCACACTGGTCCTGCAGATGTTTGTCCAGAGCTGCACTGATAGCTTCAGGGTGTTCAGGCTGTTGAGGACAGGCTGTATGCATATAGAGTGTGGCAGTGCACACACAATACAGTATTAATTGGGATTCATTCTACCACCAATCTTAAAGTTAAGTTGTTAAGGTTATGACCCCTTTAAAGTTCTATTGGTACCTCCTGTGGGCAATTGATTGATATTAAACTATTACTAATTATTTAAATTCAAGAGGTGCTCCTTTGACAGACCACTAGGGGTCACCAAAGTCAGATCTTTCTGATTCCATACAGCACTGGGCCTTCATTAACTTTGACACTGTGAGGACTTTAGATTTTACCTGAGTCAAAATGTTGATACTGTTTGACCAGAATTAGGGATTTTTTTTGTGGTCAAACAGGCAGTAATTCATCCATCCACCCAGCTCTGTCACAGGCCCAAGCTTGGATGATAAACACATCTGTGTTTATAAATTGGATTAGGAAAGCAATCCTTTTATATCCGCAATTGAACTAACTATTGTTAGTTATTGTTAGTCTCATTGAGTTTTTACTTAGTACAATCTGAATGCGGAGAACACTTATTCCCTTCTTTACATTCCCAAAATGTTCTGATACTTAAGTGAACTGAGTATTTTAAACAGTTGGACATTTTTTAATTAGAATACAAAGTATCTGTAAGCATGTTAAACAAATCATGTACATTGAATAACTTGAATTAACCATATTACATTTATGTTGAATATGAATGGAAATCGATCTGGACTGGCAAAGAGGAATAAACAACATCCACATTCAATGCATTTTTAATATGGATAATTCTACCTCATTCACATCTTAGTCCTACTGTTCATAATGTAGCTTCAGCACACAAATGACTCCAGATCAGCAGTGTGTAATGTGTGTAGTGTCAGTGGTAACTCAGTGAAAACTTGGTACAACTTCCAGTGGAGGGGTAATATTTGATTAAATTAATTAAAGTATTAAAACCAGAACCTGGGAGTCGCATTGTGTTAAACACGGCGGCTTTCAAAGTTTAAACAATCAGTTTCTTAACTGACAAAACCTTGATCTCCAGCCTCCATCACCGACAACAAAGTGTTAATCAGACTCTGCATCAAACTCATCCATCATCTGAGTAAATGTGTTCATGTCCAACCTTCACCTAATCACTCAAAGTTTGACATTTTCAGGACAACTCAAATTTAACTAGTCACCAAACTAATCAATGGATTATATTAGTGTTCAGGGGTACCTGTACCGATTGTACATATTGTAATTTTGTATGATGTCACAAGAAGCATAAAACCTGCAATCTCAGTAAAAAGCTATTGTAAAAGCTCATTATACTCTCTGACTCTTTAACAGAAAAGGTGACGGAGATCAAAACCAACATCTTTGTCACAAGTTTCGGTCCGGTGTCCGACACTGAAATGGTGAGAAACTTCTTCTATTAAGCTTTCTTTTTTGAATTATACTTCATTTAAGGTAATTTGAAAGGTAATTTTTTGACACAACACAGCGCAACCCTCACTGTATCTCTAACGAGTTCAAATGATGAAATCAATTAAAGTTATAAAAATCACATTGCAACATACTAAATACATAGAAATGCTCTTTTATGAGTCATGATGTGAGATTGAAATTTACTTTTTTGAATCAATCAGTTTTGATTTACCGTATTATGACAGATTCATTGTCATTATTTAAAACAGATATCTGCTTAAATGAATCCACAGTCTGTAGCATGTAAAAGAGTCAGTTGTAACATACTGTAATGTCCTTTATCCATAAATGAGTCTCCATGTTTACAAAGAGCAGAAGTTCTTATATTTATGGAAGTAAAGAGTTAATATGTGTTGTGTTATTTTCCTGTGCAGGAATACACTATTGACGTGTTCTTCCGCCAGAGTTGGAAAGATGAGAGACTTTGCTTCAAAGGCCCGATGGAGATGCTTCCCCTGAACAATCTCCTGGCCAGTAACATCTGGACCCCCGACACCTTCTTCCTCAACGGGAAGAAATCCATCGCCCATAATATGACCACACCGAACAAGCTGCTGCGGCTCAAAGACGATGGGACTCTTCTATATACCATGAGGTAAGCTAGGGCTGCCAGGGCTGACCTTTAATCCTGCCTCAGACTACAGTGGGATAAACACTGCTGTTCCAAACAGCTTTTCAACTAAAGCACTGAGTCATCAGACCTGGCCAGTGCTGTTTATAAATGTTATATAATCCAATTAGAAGTGGAGATATGACTAAGACCTCCATCAGCCCGTAATACTTCTTTGGTAATGGTTTTTAAGACCCCTGCTGCGCTAATACAGCCCACACACTCATACTACATGTCTCAGTGGTGCATTGATGCGTCATCATGTTGTCCTCACACTGTGTACTGGAGGTCAGGGGAACTTGAAATGTTTGCTTTGACCCACCGCTCTGACACAGGGAACTGGGGGTTTCACTCCTCCTCCTCACTCTGTGATTCTCCACTGTTTACACCATTTACTTTGACAGGAAAAACCACATAACCTACTCTGCTTATTGCTGCTCTAGCGCTCAGTCATAGTCCCCTTTTCACATTTTGTAGCCTTTTGAGATGAAATATAATCACATGAGCTGCTGTAGATGGGTATAAAGTGTTTTTTGTTTGCAGGTTCTCTCACGTAAGAGTTGAAAAGTGATTCATTTTGTCTGGTTAAAGCTTATTACTTATGGATGCTTTTATACTGTAGAAAGAGATATTATATCCTGGACAGAATCATCTCATTTACATCCACTTTCGGTTCAGTGCTGTGTCATCATCTTATCAGGACAATAAATTCTCCAAATCAAATATTAACAAAGGAAGTTAGAGGAAATGGACATGGGTGCATGTCAAAAAATGACTATTGATCCACTGACTTTAAAATTGCTACAAATCTACAGTACATTTGCGAACACTACAAGCCATTAGAAATGTGTTCACAGTGGGCTCGTTAATGCGTTTGTGTTCTGGGAACAAGGTTATTAGAGGAACATTTTATGCATGCATTACTCTCCTACAGTGGTTGTTCACAGAACGAGTGGTGCACAGTGCCCGAGCTAGTGTACCATGAAAATATCTCTCAGAGGAAAGACAGAGTTTTGAACCAACCAGCGCCTCACAGTATATTTCACACTCTTATAGTATTTCACAATACATGACAGTAATTTCTTCTTCATCTAAACCATAACATGAACCTGCGTGAAATAACATGGATTGCAGCAGTTATCTTTTTTTGTTCCACTGGGTGATTCATCTGCTTGTCTGCACTGCGTTTATTGATCATTATGATCTTTATAGGAGTCAGTGCCCTGTATGTTTGACTAATTAAAGCCACTGATTGCTGCCCATTTATTGTAAAGTCCCTTTGTGGATATTTGTCATGCTCTTTAAAATGTCAGAGTTATGCAAAGCTCGACTAACCTGGACATCATCTTTGATAATAACACACTTTCATATCGTAATTTATCTTAAATAAACACAGATTTTTAAAGAACCTGCTTCTACTCTGGTACTGGAGCTGCTGACAGAGCAGTCAGAAAAAACTGTAGGAGCCTAAATGCAGTTTATTGGTGTTGGAGTAATTAGTTAAGTGCATATGTAAAATAACAGTAATACACAGTAATTGATAAAATGTTATATTTGCAGTTCATTTTTACAGTAATGCAACATAAAGCATCATAAGTTAACTGTTTATTTTTGTCACTAAAAGGTTGTGTGGATAATTGAAAATATAAATTATAATAGGTATCTACAGCATCGCCTTCTAGTTACTATGCACTTGAATCACTTTTTATGTTAAGGGCATGGAGTAATCTGAGTCAGTCAGACAAGCAGGGAGTGGGGACACACAGTATCTTACTCTTTGTTAATTAGTTTAATAACTTTGGAAATGGACATTTTTCTGTGTTATTATTTTTTGTGAGCGTTGAAATAAACACATCAACTTTACTGAGTAATCCTGTGGGGTTTTGGAGTGGATTAATATTTATCGAAGTGGATTAAGACGTGGTGACTCATTAGAGCATCAAGCTAATGTTTCATTCATTGGAAACCAACAAAAACAATTAAAGAATAATTACTGTGGTGCTGTTACAAAATAAACATACTTTTTATGGGTGCGTCTTATGTTTAATGTGATAAACATTTTTTTGATGAATAGATCTTTTTTGCCCATAAATGTCAGAAAGTAATTTAAAATGCCTCCTAAAGTTTCACACAGCCAAGTGCCATGTTCAGATTGCTTGTTTTGTTCGTCCAGTAACTAAACATGCAAACACATTGTAAAGTTTACAATGACATAAAACACAGAAAAGCAGCAAACTTACATTTGAGAAGCAATCAACTAATCAATTAATCAATAATCAATAATCAATCAACTAATTTTTGCAGCTGTAATACTGACTAATGGAGACAGTGGAGATAGAGTATGTTCTTCAATAGAGAATCAAGACAAATGTCAGAGGGACACCTAGAAACTCTTGGTGTTTTCCCAGTTAAGTTTTGCATAATGGTCCACTAGGGGGAGATGTATGACGTAACACAACCCACCATGAGCCAGTTAGCAAAGACTGCTTATTAAACTGTATAATACTGTGTCCTGTAATATAATGTAATACAATTTTATTTCTATTCTTGTTTTCACTTACAGTTCAAGGTCTTTGTGTTGTTGTGCAGCAGATTTTCATTAAAACAGCTGAGACAGCAGATGACCTTTAATATGCTGCAATCCCACTTCTGTGGGATTGCAGTATATTCATGGTGTTACTATCATATAGTATAAGGCCTTATGAGTGGTAGAAGACTTAATTAGATCTTCAAATTAAAGCAGCAATAGCACACTGTAAAATATGCATTCAAAACTTTACCTCGGCAAAAGCAGAAGTGTTCTGAGCAAAACCTACTTAAAGTGTCAAAATTAAAAATACTCTATGTGGTATTCAAAGTGGTATTTTATTATATTTGTATGTTGTAATATAATATAATGTTATTCAGATTTTAATTATTATTAACATGTAATTAGCATTCTGAAGTCACAGCTGATGACTTGTACCTGGTACACATTATCATATAGAAGCTTGTTCCAGATCCATATTGAAGTTATATGATGCTTACACTGAGTAAAATATTCAAACCCAAGACTCCATGTTTCTTTTATGGCAGCATCAGTCCATCAAACAGGAACATTTTGGATAAAAACTGAAACAATCGGCCAATTATACGATTAGTTGATCGGCAGAAAAATATTAAACGATTAAATAATCAATTGATAATCAATTAATCACTTCAGTCATTTTTGAGCAAGAATAATGAAACAATGTGAATAAAATAAGACTTTAGAATACACTATGTTTGGTTACGGAAAGTTGTGATGGGTGTTTTTTGACAGTTTCTCAACTTTTTAACTTAACAATCAATTGAAAAAATGAAAAAAAAGATCAGCAGGTTTATTGATAAAGGAAACATAAATTTGTTGCAGCCTTGATTCTAGATGAATCATTGACATATGTGGTATCTTAGGATTCCCACTAGACTCTTGAGTTTGAAATGACTGAGCCACCAGCAGGCTAATCTACAAAAATACATTATATTATATGAAACAATTGCATAATTTATATGTTGAATCTTAATTTGCACAGTTACCAGAGAGTAAGTACAATATTTCCCTGTAAATTCTAGATCATCTAGATCAGAAAGCAGTAGTAAATTAAAATATTCAATTATAGAACAAGCACTCCCTTAGTATTACCTAGTATGACTTTTAGTCAGTGTCACATTCCTGTTTTGTCTAAGGGCATTAGTGGGTAATTGTGGGACTTTACTGGGGATGACAGCAGCTCTGGCTGTTACATGTGTGGCCAGCAGGGGGCAGCATTAGATAAGGCTGCACAGTTCACTGTTGCCTGTGTGGAGGGACAGTGGTTAACACACTAGACCCACAACACAGGCTCATGTTTTCTGTTATTTCCAGTAAAGCTTTATTCATGCTTTATTGCACCTCCTAATGCAGGTGGTGGCTTCACTCCATAAAATAATCCTCAGTAGTTTACTCAGATGATTCTCAAGCTTATTTTTAGACGCAAAGCTGCATCATTTCTTCCCAGATAGATCATCATGGGTCCCTCTGGTGGCTCAGTTGATTATTGCTCTGTGCTGGGAAAATTACATTTTACTCATCTATCAATAATTTGAGACTCACTAATGAAGACAAATGAAGATTTTCATTGGTTAAAAAAATGTAGCAGAATCTAAATGAAACACATTATTTATAATAAAGTGATATGGTGGTGGTAATGATGATGATGATGATAATGATGATCACACAGTCAATTTATTTTCTGACACTGGATGCATGACTTCTTCTTTCAGACTGACTATATCAGCAGAGTGCCCCATGCAACTGGAGGATTTCCCAATGGATGCCCATGCTTGTCCCCTTAAATTTGGAAGCTGTGAGTAAAGATGCCTCTGAGCAAATGCATAATGACATTAAATAACACAAGAACATGTATGTTGTAAACGTTTCATGTCTGCAACCTAGACATCAGTGACACAAGAACAAAATCTAAAAACATGTGAGGTAACAAGTGACAAAAGTAGCGCACAGGTTTGACATGACATCAGTTGCAGTGTCTTATCCACGCAGGGGACATAGGGATGTATGTACCTTGGTGTGTTTGACAGCCCGTGTCCCTCAGGTTCAAAGCTATTGTTGTGGCGGTGCAGGAGATAGCCATGTAGACACTGACACACTGCTCCTGATTAAACCATTAATCAACATGTCAGGGCTGCTCCCCTGCATCCTTCACTGCCTCAGCTACATTTAATGGGAAATATTTGAAACACACACAGTGGATGCAGCCACAGTATGGGCACAAACACACACACACACACACACACACACACACACCAGACCTGCATAGTAAGATTTAAGATACCATGTAAGATTTTAAAAATCCAGTCCTGCACCTTGCATATGCACAGCTAAACCACACTTGGGTTAGTGCACAGCCTTCCTCATGACTTACGTACTTATTTACTTACTGTGTAAGCTAGTTAGGTTGCCTCACACAGCTCTAGTGGTACAAAAATATCTGGGGAGCTCCTGTCTTGTAATCTTAAGATTAGCATTTGTGGTCCTACCTGCTATTTAGCTCGGGCCTCAACACTCTTTCGTCTCAGAGGCAGAGCTAGGGCACGCTGAATGCCCAGTGTCATGACATTTAGCCATTTCACACGTCTGCTTTGGTCACCTCTACCCCGACCTGAGACCAGGGATGGGGATAATCAGAACAACCAACCAAGCTAACTGGTGTCAATTAACTTATCCGGGAGCCCAGAAAGTCGAAACCTGCTTGAATTAATTAAAGAAAGTTTAAATACAGAAGTCTTTACCTGGTGTCCTGTAGAGTAAGTGACTGAGATTACTGAGATTCTTGAATTCAATACAACTTTACTTATTCCTATAAGGCAGTTTTATGCAACAGCACACTACCCAGCTGACTAAACACACACACACACACACACACACACACAATAGATAGGGAAAGAAAGACAACAAAATGCATTTGCTTATATGCACATTTCAATTCAATTAATAAAGAACAAGTATCGATAAAAGCTAAATGCAGCAAAGTGCAGTGGAAACAGACTTAGTGAGTTGTGGTTGGAAATCTGCATTTATTCACAATTTCTTTTGCTGACCATCGATTTATGTTACAATTGAGTGGAAACATGACTAATGTTAATCACAAAGCCAAAAAAATCAAAGGCTATAAACTTAAAAATATACATGAACACTACCAGTCAAATGTTTGAGCACACCTTTGTTCTTAAGTTGTTATTTAAATGTACCTAATGTCTCAGTGTTTCTGATACGAAAGCAATAAAAACAATCACTGAATCTAAATTTCAACTCAATCAGCGAACACACTTGCTACATTCTTTCTACAATGGAAATCAAATATTGCTCAGAAACTTGCAGAACTTCCCACAAATGTGTTGCACTTGCAGGTTGGTTTCTTTCACCTTCTGTCTAGTTCATCCCAAATCTGCTACATGGGGTTTAAGGCTGGAGACTGTCTGAATGTGGCCCTTCTCCTCTGGTTTGGGTCATCTTCTTGCTGTCGTGTGAACCCCTGACCAACCAGTCTGTCTTCCATTGTTACCTGCCATTTTCTCTCCATTCTGACAACAATATACAGTTCTGCTTCCTGCAGCACAGGAGCATCGTAGTAATGCATCAGAGGGTGCAGTAACACAGTTAGTACAAACAGAGGGTTTATAAGTCATCACCTATAGTTTGCATCAACTTCCAAGGATTCATTTACTTACGCTGCTGCATGAAAGCTGTGAGTTAACCAGAAATCCCTGAAAAAGGCCTGTTTTATGACATTTACATGATTTTAAACTTGACTACTTAAATAAAAGTTTATTGAAATAAATCTTCCAATAAAAAAAAGTGAAAAATGGGAATGTTATAGCTTCTGACAGGTAGTGTAATGGTAATAAATACATTCATACATAAATGTAAATATCCAAAAATACTGATGATGATGAAAAATAATGATTAAAAAACTAATAAAATCTAATAAAACATACAAAAATCATTGATATGATGTCAATGTTATATTCACATTTCTCAGCATTTGACTAATTTTTATCTCCATTTAAAAGGGTTTGATAAGCTGTGTGAGAATATTATCTCTTACCTCCATCTACAATGGAGGTGATCACTGAAGAATAAGTACTTTAAAACAACTTGTAAAACCTAACGTGACAGTAAAAATATAGCCTATGCAAGGTCAGAAGCTGTAAAAGTTACAGTGGTACAGTATATCCTGTTTTCCCGACTCCATTAACCCTAGATAATCCTTTGACCTAATGGACAGCACTCACCCTGAGCTCAAGGCTTTCAAAGCTCCAGTAGACCTGCCCTTTGCCATTGTGTTAATCACCTCTCATGGACTGAAATCTACTATCTACTGTCTGTCTTGTTCTCTGCCTCACGGTTATTTTACTGTGGCTCGGAACAGCTGTAAACTATTTAAAGGTAGTGTAAAATTGATAGAATGTGTTTGATTGATGTAAATACAGTAAAATTGTATTTGCTGCTATCAAATGTTGGTGTCAAGCTATAGCCACATAGCTAGGTCTGAGTAACAATCTAAGGCTTATGCACACGAGAGGATTTTCAATTCATAACTTTTAAAATTTTTTAGACTTTCGAGACCACGCACATAATGACAGATTTAACCAATATTTAATATTTCATTGTAAAATGCACACACCAGATGATTCAATCAAGATGAAAGACCACACGCTTGGCATTGTGTAAAATGATTTCAGAGTGATTTCAGGGACCAAGGATCTCACAGAAATATGCGTGATCAAATATGACTTCAGAGCAAAACAAACATGGAGGTCATCAGCTGGTTGCACTTGTTTAGCACGGAAAAATAAAATACAAGAAAAGAACTGGATGAAGTCATGGCTAAGAAATCGGAATCAGCATGGCAGTACGCTGTAAATAAAGTCTTACTGTTAGCAAGCAACATCTGGTTGTGACGCTTCCTGGTTAGCTTAATGGCTATTGCAGGTTTCTGCTCAATATTCCATCACTGTTTCTTTCATACTACAGGATTTCAATCAACTCCATTCAAGTTCAGACCAGTCTGTCCAGTTGCCCTCTATTGTGAAGCCAGCAGTCTGCAGTTGTTTTATTCACTGTTTACATTTGATCACTGGCAGTCTCACTTATGATGAGGTGCCATTTTTGTTTATACATCCCCATTTTCTCCAAAGTTTTCGTCTTTTTAGTTGTGCAATTCTGTGTCGTTACTTTGCTAATGTTCTAACTTGCCCCATTTAATCTCTCTAAACCTCTCCATTGTGATATGTCTTTTCTTTTTACCATATCCACCTTCATGTCTATTTGCTTTCTCGCCAAGAATTAACAAAGAGGTCAATACCACTCTTGCGTCTGTCCAATACAAAGCTAAAGGCAGGACACTCTAGCTTAACCTAGCATAAAACCTTGTAGCAGGGGAAGCTAGCTTGGCTCTGTCCAGAGGTAACAAAATCTGCCCAGCGTCTAACGCTCACTAATTAACTGGTTTTGATATGTTTGTTAAACCCATACAAAAACAAGTGTGAAAATGTATGTTTTATATTTTGTGGTTAGCAAGGTGTTTCCCCTGGCTTCCAATCCTTGTCCTAACTTAAGCTAACATTAACATTTCCTGGTTGTAGCTTGATATTTAGTGAACAGACATGAGAGTGGTTGTTATTACTTAACAACCACACTTTTAATATGTTTGCTTGTTCTGTTTTGTTTTTTTGTTTTGTTTTTTCTTAAGTCTTTTTGGACTTAAATGGTTTTGCACTGCTCTGGGAACACAGACTTTGATATTTAAAGAGAGTCACAAATGAATAATTCTCAGTTTTTACTAATATATTGATTTGATCTGAGAACACTGAATGTGGTTTGTTCTGTGCATTCACAGATACAGTACAGACTGTTATAATTTTCCATTCATTTATTCTTTTTTGTTTCCCCCTCTTTCATTCATCTAATAAAAACATTCAAATCAAGTGTAGGACCACAACACGCTGTGTCTAGCCTCTTGGTCTATTTGTCGGACTTGGCATGTTTTTTTTTCTGTGCTGTTCTTGCTTTTGTTATATGTGTTTTATGTACACAATGTAACAATAAAATATTATATTTGTTGTTGCAATCTTGCAGGTCTCTAATTCATAGCTGAGAATAATAGCTTGCATCTTACAAATGAATAGCAGAAGCCCGCCTCGCACACATGCAAATGACCTGAAATGCAAATAGAAAAGCAAAATGAGACAGAAAATTGTCTCCCTCTCAGACTGTCTGTTGACTCAATAAGCCTAACAGGTTGTTTTTTTCTCTCAGATTACACCTTGGTGCTTATTAAAGTGTGTCCCATGCTCAAATTTATGCAGATAACCCACTGTTTATTAGGCTGTTTTCTTACTCTTATGTCAGCCCATATGACTCGTTGGACTTGTCGATGGACAGAATGTAAGACATGTGTCCTCATTCTCAACAGCTCGAGCAAAGGCGGCTTTAACTAGTCACTGAGAGGTGCTGTGAAATAGCCTGTGGTGGAATGGGAGAAAGGGCACACAGCAGGAGAATCACTTGAAACAGGGCAGGGAGCTGGGAAAAGTCTGTGTCTGCAAAATCATAAGTGTTCACAGTCACTTTGGCGAGTAAACCAGTATGTACAGAGCACAAGGATCAGACATTTTGACATTTAAACCCACTTTACACTAACGTCTAAAAACCTAACTTACTGTTTACTGTGGGTATAGATCTTAACGCTGCGTTTACTGTTTAATTATTGACCCCCTCATCCTCACAGTTAAATTAACCTTTAATTTCTCATCAGGATGACTTATGATAACGTATATATGCACCATTACCATTAGTATGCTTGTCAATCAAAGGTCACATGTGACAGTAAACTTATTTCAACTCATTTCATCAGATCATACACACAGACTACAGGTTGCAGGATGCAGGTTAGCAGTGTTAATGTGCAGTATGCATCATTTTTTTACTTTAATATTTCCTTAAGAATTTAAAAACTTAAAAACTTAAGTTGTTCATGTTCAGTAAATGTAAAATGTTACCTTGATTTCATTTCTGAAAACACAATGCAGAAATTTAGCACATTACTGTGTCTCAAGCGTTCATTGTATTATGTAGGAAGCACAGATGAAGTGAATGCAGGGCTACAACTTGCTTAAAGGATAACTGCACAGTTTTTCTCTGTCTGGAAAGTCAGGTGTTCATACTAATATGGAAACAGATTTATGAGTGTTGTTTTAAGACAACCTTGAAAAATGCTGAAACTATCCCTCAAATGTGGTTGTGACATTAGAAAACTTACTACAGGTGTCCAGCTTCTCCAGACATCTTGACCAGCTATCAGTCCAGTTAAATGAAGTAAAAAAAACCTCTAAATCTCACTGATTAACACGTTATAGCTCATTTGTTTAATCTGTACAGAAATTATTACTCTATGGTATATGTGCCGGACTCTTTGTTGGCTGGAAGCAACTTTCACGTTCCCTGGACTCCGCTGATATGTACTGTATTCAGCTGTCTGCCACTTTTAAGAATCTCTCTTCAAGACAAGGTTTTTTGAGTATCAAAGTCATTTATTCCTTTATTTGATTTTCTTGACTCAGGTCTCTCTTGCAACATAGATCTTGGTCTCAGTGAGACTAGTTAATTAAATAAAGGTTATAATAATTCCCTATTGACAACTTAGAAATCAATCAAAAACACAAAATTGCAGCTTGTCCAAAATGCAGCATTACCACACAAAACCAAACACTGTAACCTTCAGTGTTTGATTACACAGCTTTAAGTTCATTTTCTATGTTACTTTTTAAGCAGTGAGTGGCTAAGCTGTTACATAATGTGTCTTTTCAACAAAATCATGAGAGAATCAATTGTAAGTGATATATTTTTTGTCATAATTTTCTCATACAACCTACGAGTAATGTGTGCTTCTAAAAGGGAATAGAAAAAATCAACTGCTGATGTAACACAGTTGTACAAAGACATGTTTGAGACAATGTGAAGTGTCTTTGAGACGATAATCCACAGACTGGGTAAATCTAAATTGCTGTGAAGTCTTCTAACACCACAGTTGCTGGATTAATGCAATACTGTTAGATTGGACGCTGCACTGCAGTACAATTGACACACACACACACACACACACACACACACACACACACACACAACCACACACACAGATTTAGTGCCTCTACAGTATGTGTGCGATTTGTACTACAGTGTGAGCGAGTGAGACTGTGTTTGCATTTTCCAGGTTTTCTAAGTGAACCTGAATGAACGACAAACTATTTACTCAGAGTATTTGAAAAACATCAGCAAATGAAAGAGGAAAACAGAATCACAGCTGACAGCAAACTAGCAACTGAAATATTAACTCTGCAAAGCTAACTGGTGAGCAAACCCAGAATCATTCAAGACAATCTGTCAAACTACACCAACCTTGACACATAATATCATACCATTAGTAACATCTGCGCATTGTGATACACTCAAACTGATTACATCAGATCCAAACACAAGCTCTTAATATTGACACCAAGTTAATCTCTGTGTAATGAAGCAAAGTGGGTGAAAGGTCAAGTGTTGTATCACAGTCGGCCACATTTCTTAGCTAGCAACATTTGAGAAGATGAGGAAGAGGATGAGGAGCAACAACTTGAAAACAATTTATAGAATTTGTGGTAAGAAAAGATCCAATAGTGCGACTACTGGACAATTTCTAATCAGAGGAACATTATAGATGTTTCAGTGGTCTGAAGAAGATATATTTGTGGTTTTAAGAACCAAAAACCATCTCAGTGTAGTTTTATCTCCTCTCTCGGGCTTCTCTCTGGAGCTCTAGTGACGACAGGTCAGTGAACCAGAAGAGAGGCTCAGAAAATATAGCAGATTTCAAGTAAAAACTCAGAGATCCAGGTGGGCTGTGCTGGGGCATGGCTGAGGGCAGTGACTGTTTCGTTGTGACATCACAAGGTCACTGAAGTCCTGATGGCACATTTTTAGGGCTGTGTATCTTTTGTCCATGGATTGCGCACTTTGATATGTTCACAGTACTAATATAGCACCTGGACCGGCTTTATAATAAAAAAGACATGAAAATTTCACATTATACATTATGGGGCCTTTAATATTTACTGTGTTGGCGCATATATCCCTTACAGAATAAGACTGGTATTATCTTTAGTATCTATTACTTTTTGGTCAACAAAGCCCCGAAGAGACCAAACAAGTGTTGCCTGTGTAGCCAACATCTGATACAGCTTGTGTCTCTGTTCCATATAGTGTGCCCTACAGCTGCATTGAATTACATATTTCTTCATTATGACTATTGAAATTGTAATCTATTTGTAACCCACGCTGGGACTACATTTTTGATCTCTGTGTCAGTTCGCTCGCTCGGCTGTACAGAATCTCATTCATACTTTTCTAATGTGATGAGCTAAGAAGAACACAGTGGTGTGTGAGCTGATTTTTAAGCACTAAAAGATGGAAAAATACATGACCTATGTGAGCTGATCTGCTTAACACTTTAAAGTTAAAGAGAGGGAGACAAATATGACCTGCACCTGTAAACTAATAAGACTACAAATGTAACGCTTACATAATTGCATTCACCTAACATGTCTTTTATCAAACTCATCTTTGCCTGAGAGAAAGCGGCAACAAAAGCTCATAGTGAACATGAAAATAATACACTGAACATGCACTGAGGCTGGAGGGCATTAACTCTGACATCCAGTACTTTCCTGCACAGATCAGGAGCAACGTGGGGTTCAGTTATATACTGCAGATATGAGGGCCTGGTCAGCCTGCTCTAACTTCTGCCACCCATGTTCCTCCTATCGCTTAGGAATAGGTACACAGTGATGGCAGGTATCATAATTATATTTCAGAAGGTGACACTTGATGTGCAGTTTAGTGATGCAGTGATTCAATATACACTGGCTAAAGTAAGGCCGCGAAGAATATTGATGTATGTTGTAGTTAATTTAGTTACTGTACAGCCTCGTGTTACCCTCAAAACTGCAGGAGATCCCCTGATCAGTTCCACACAATAAGCATTTCAAACAGGGAAATTAAAAGCACTGGTGTCAGATTAGTGATGCTACTATCAATTGATTAATTTGTTAAGTGTTACTTGCTAAAATGTCAGAAAATAGTGAAAAATGCCTGTTATAATTTAAAATGATAACACCCTACAACTTATACCCATAAAAAAAATCCAAATAGTTATGGATTAATTTTCTGTCTGTCAACTAATCATTAAATCAACTTATCAGTTAAGCTCTACATCCAATCAGTAAACTGTGACTGACTTCAGGAGTCTAAATCAGAATTAGGAGAGAGAGTGAAAGTGTGATTGGTTCATCTCTCGTTCAGTTTTTAATCTGTATTTTGTACTTTTCAACACCTACTGTGGCATAAAATTATAATTTAAGTATCTTTGTTATGTTTTCTCTTTTTCTACACTCTCTGTCAAACTCACTCTGACTGTAGATCAGCTGTTTCCATGGGTATTAATTAATGTATTGATCTGCACCCCTGTCACGTCACAAGCTACATTAAAGAGTCAGATTAAAATTTAAACAAATTGTGTAACAGCATGCTTTTGTTACAGTTTTGTATTTTTTGTGAATGCAAATATTAAGTTCATGTTTCTGTCCTGTTCACTTAGACGCGTATCCAGTCTCAGAAGTGGTCTACACGTGGACTCAGGGAGCAGCCAAGTCAGTGGTGGTGGCAGAGGAAGGCTCTCGGCTCAATCAGTATCATCTGATTGGTCAGACCGCGGGGACGGAGGATATCTACACCAGCCGAGGTACAGTGAACTGCCTCCAGACTCCAGGATGAGCAGGCCTGGGATTACAGATGACTTATCCTTCCCTATCATACCCATGGCCATTTACATCTCAGCTGGGGTTTATGGTGCTCCATCGTTCTCTATGTTCTCTCCTCTCCTGCAGCACCGGTAGCTGCAGGCAGCAGCACTGATGTTGAGCCTCTGCCTCCACCTTTTATTCAGCTCCGTTATTACAGGGTGTGCCATCAAAAGATGTTGTGAGAAGAAAATGTTTTCAAATCAAGCTGGATAGAGACAATGAATGAATCACAAGGATTTGAGAATGCCTCCCACACATAGCCAGCTGTCTCTGGGGCTGCCAAGAGAGGATAGCTGGGGGTGGGGGAAGAGGGGAGATGGGGAGATGGGGGCAAAAAAAAAAATCACTTATCCATGGTCTGAGCCACTGGGTCTGTAGGGTTAATCCGTACGCAGGCCCATCAGTTGTGCTTTTACTGAGTGACGTCACAGCTCAGGGATTGGCTGCTGCGGCAGAGACACGTGGTGGGGGTGGTGGGGGTGGTGGATGGGGGGGCACAAGCAGCATCTGCTTAATTCTGTTATGTAAAGAAGTATGATAATACATTTCTGAAGCTTGTTGGGAGTGAGTTTATCACAGGGAAGGCACTCCTATAGCTGTATTGTGTGGACACTGACAGTTGCTTTGGCTGGACAATGTAACATTTACTGTTACAATGATGCTTTTTACGCAGCGGGAGAAAATCCAGCCATGCTCACGCTGGTGGAACGCCCTGACTCCCAACGTTTAACAAGTTCAGATTAACACACAGGATGCTGTATGCTGTGTAACTCCTTCCCCACCCCGTGGTGCTTAGACCAGTTAAAGAGGGACAACACACAGAGCCAGCATGGCCTTAATTAGCATTGCTAATCTGAGGTACAAACCCTCTTTAACAAGCCAAGAATAGCTCAGCAAAGTGCTCACACTGGTTGGAGGTGACCTTTGACCTCACAGGTTAAGCCGAAGAGGATGAAAATATGGGCACGGGAATTGAATTGATGATAGGCAAACCTTGTCATTTCATTGCATTACACACATCAGCGCTCTCAGATCAAAATAGAAAGCAAAGCTCAACAGATGGTTTCAATCTGTACTTACCAGTTGACCAACATAGCCGCATTGTTCTCCGCTATGAATGGCAGTTCCCCACAGGCACTCCAAAAACCAATCATTAAAATCCACCACAACCGCATTTTTTCACACCTTGGAGATTTCCATCCACTCTCAAGTCCAGCAGGTGGTCAGATCAGAGTGAGGTTCGCCCGGTCGTGCCACCACAGAGCAGGGCTGCAGGCTAGTAGTCCTCGGAGCGAAGGCAGCACAGGTGTCCTTTTCCTTAAGGACATGATGCTTGTCGCCGCATCGCAGGGACCATCCAAACTTTTCCCCCGGTCCCTCTCAACCGCCCTCTGCCTCAGTCATCTGTGCACCTGCTGTAATCACCACTGATCCAGGTCTGTTGTAGTGCTCGAGCTCAGGCAAGGCAAGGATGTATGTCCCCAATCAAGTGTGGCCCGTCCTGACAGAATGGGATGGACTGTCTGCTGCACACACACACACACACACACACCACACACAAACACGCACACCACACACACACACACACTCTCACACACATAGAAAGAGAGAGAGGCAGAGACAGAGGGAGAGCGAGAGAGAGAGAGTGAGAGAGATACACAGGATGCAGATTGTGACAAGGGATTAGTGAGACAGAAAAATCCGATTTTGCCAGGAGAAAGCAGCAGTCATCTGTGGATTTTCTATAGTTTATCAGACTCCATGGCTCGACAGGATTTTTGAGAAAAAAAAATCCTTCAAATGCAATCTTCAGTTGGTTAGCAGGATATGATGATTTCCCCACCAGCCTGTTTTTCAATAATTTAGCTCACACTTTCACATTTGGACTTGTAAGTCTTGCCCTGAGGTTGTTGAGTAAAGTTTATTTGTAGACCCCTTAATCACAAGGCAGACTACACCCACTGACTGAAGGAAATGAAAACAACACAAACCAAAACAGAGATCTGTAATGACAACAAGCACAAGACACATCATTTAAAAAAGGGAAGATTTTGATGAGTCTTACACACACAGCCAGATTACTGCATCTGTACTAGATTACTGTACCGTCATTAGAGTAATCATACAGAAGACTATCAGTGTGGGGCATCGGTCGGAGCGGGCCTGGGCACTCAGTATGAGAAAAAGTTGGAGACTAAACTGTGGCATGACAGGTGAACTTACAGTGATTTTATGAACTTAACAATTATCCCTGTTGGCAGAGAATAGAGAAACATGAACAAGTAAAGCTTAGAGGAACATGCAGCTCTATCTGTTAAGGAATGTTCAGTGAGTTATCATTATACATCTAACCTTCAACTTTTCCAGTGTTGTATTTGAAGTGTTGATCTCCATCAGAAGATATATTTGTGGGTATAAGAACCAAAAACCATCTCAGTGTAGTTTTACATCTCCTCTCTCTGGAGCTCTAGTAACAACAGGTCAGTCAGCCAATCAGAAGAAAGGCTCTGAGTCTTTCTTCTGGTTGGCTGACTGTTTTCAGAGTGATCGAATTCAGAAGTCCTGACGGCTGGTTTTAAGGCTCAGTTTCTGAGTACAGGCTGTGTGCATTTCTCTGTCTATACTTTCACAGTATTAACCCAGAACCTAGACCTGCTTTATAATCAAAAAACACATGGAAATCTCACTTTGTACAATAGCATTTTTTGGCTCAGCAACTTCAATGTTTTGGTCCCATCTTTGGCGTTGTTTTCATCTGTCACTGTTTTCAGCTTTAATTGCTGTGATAAACCTCAGTTAGCAACTGGCTGGTGAACACAGTGGAGCACTAATCTGCTAAAGAGTCAGGCATTTCCCTCAGGAGTTGGTGCAGAGCTAAAATAAGAGTGAATATTAGATTTGGATTAATCACTTGGACAGAAACACGACTCCAGATGAATGCTAATGTTCCTCCATGCCTGCTTGATGTGTAAATAAGCAGCTGTTTGCTAACACGTTAGCCATAGCAAATTAAGACGGTGATGCTAATGAGGTCTTCACAGCGTGTTGCACTGCCCCCCAGTGGACGGAAACTCAATGAATGTAGGTTCAAGTGGGAGCATGTTATTCACACTGCAGATAAAATGTACACATGGCAGGGAGCAAGAGTTAGCCCCGGGTCAACAGGAGGTGTGACGTGGTATGGTTGATATAACTGCAAAGGTTTCTCTTCAATTCAAAACATTACAATTACTTTTATTATTAATTACAATACAATGAATTCTGTTATTTATTACAGTTACTATGAGAAAAAGTTCATTCATCTTGGGATTAACTCGACGAAGGTCACATAAGACAAACAGAAACAACAATGTCACAGTCCAGGAACAGACTGATCATGTTGCTGCTTTCTGGAGGTTTAGTAAAATCAAACATATCAGTTGCTGATTTTGTTGTATTTGCTCAGCTGTGACAATATTGTTTCTGAATTAAAATAGATTTCAAATATAAAGTTTTCCTATGTATCTCTATACCTTGTGTAGTAAGCTGATATAATGTTAAGACTCAGGGCAGTTTGTCTTTTGATAAACACATACTGTACATTTCAGTGCAAATCTCAATGAAATCATCCCATCCTACATCAGATACTGTTTCCTCTGGGTTACTGCATGATAGTTTTTACAGTTACAATTTCAGGAAACAAAAATGCTCACACACTGAGACAGGCCCCCTCCTCTGCTCTGCTGTTTTCTACAGGTCAGTACACCGTGATGATGGCTCACTTTTACCTGAAGAGGAAGATCGGCTACTTTGTCATCCAGACCTACATGCCCTGCTTCATGACTGTGATTCTGTCCCAGGTTTCCTTTTGGCTCAACCGGGAGTCAGTGCCAGCACGGACTGTGTTTGGTGAGTTTGGAAACCACAGACACTTTGACCAGTAAAATAACTTTGGAACTGCCCTATGATTTAACACCATATTGGTACTGCGGCACTACTGAGTCTATATGAGCAAATACCTTGTAAATAAGTGAAGTGTTTTCTTTATCTTATTTAAACATTTGTTAATTTTGTATATGATACCTGAATGTTTCTAGAGAAGCACTAATACATGATGCATTCCTGACCTGATGTTTTCTGATCTGTCTATAATGCTCTGAAACGTGCCCTGCTTTTACTACGATTTAATCTGCTGGAATCACAACAGAATCTAAAGTCTGGTTAGTAAAACTGACCCAGTTTTCTCCACCCCCAGGTGTGACCACAGTGCTCACCATGACAACTCTCAGCATCAGTGCTCGAAACTCGCTGCCTAAAGTGGCTTATGCTACGGCCATGGACTGGTTCATCGCAGTCTGCTATGCCTTTGTCTTCTCTGCGCTCATTGAATTTGCCACAGTCAATTATTTCACCAAGAGGAGCTGGGCCTGGGATGGAAAAAAGGCGATGGAGGCCCAACAACCCAAGGTATGTACTGTAGGTGTGTGTGTGTGTTTCTCCTTGTTAATATCATATTGTGAGGACCCAGGAAGCTGGCACCCGCTGTAGGGAACCATCTCTGAAACAGCACACAAAAAGCTGGTCTCCACACCTTTATTGTAAGACTAAGACTCTGTCTCAGGTATTAGAGGCTAAAGAATGAATGTAATCAGTGGAGAGTTCCTACACTGATGGCAAATTATTGTGTTTGTGTGGCCGTATTTTCACAGTTTGGAGGGGGCATTCCTCATTAAAATTTAAAAGTACCAGCCTGTAGCTCATGCTGTCCGTCTGCTTGGGTATAAGTGCAGACTGGGGTAGTCCCAGTTTATATTCAGGTTTTGTAAATGCCTCAGGTGCCTGTGTTGCAAAAAGTACTTGCAAGGCATCTGTCTGAGTCTGCATTCACTGTAAGTTGCCACATTTAGAGAAGAAACTGTCACGTCTTGTGTTTGAAACAGAACAGAAATAAAACCATTGTCATCTCACACACAGTGACACATTATAGCCTAATAAAGCTGATATATGACTCACGCATTGGCAAAGTCATCCAGCAAAATTTGAGCTGATGTTTTCTGGCAGTCTAATGATTGTACGACTATGAATATACTCACTGTGCTTTTAGCTCTGTTTTGCTCTGCACCAACTCCTCAATGCTCCACCAAGTCAACCAGCTGGTCACTACCTGTGTGTGTGTGCCGTTTGGTGCTGCAGATAGTGTACAGGTGCCTGCTGGGGCTGGAACAATACTGAGGAGAGCCATCAGAGCTAAACTAAACAGTAAAGTTTCTAAATGCATCACTGTGATCTTCAGTTAGTCACAGACTTTGTCCCTCTGCTGTTTGGTGCTTAGTAAGGTCCTCATATTGAGTTTATTAGAGGTTTATCACTGAAAACAGCTGCCTGCTGCTGCTGCAGGAAGTGAGGTTGATGAGAGTGCAGAGACAGATCCAAAACATGAGAGTTTCAGTCTGTAAAACTACAAAACAATGAGCTAAAAAAAAGCTGAACAGCTCCTTAGAGGAACTGTAGAGTTGGGTGATAATTCTTTGTGTTTTCATCTGAGCAACTCATTTCACATCACATGGGGTCAATTAAGTCATTGTTTATATAACAAGATGGATCAGTACAGATTTTGAACAGTGAAGGCACCTTTTGCATGATCACAAAAGAGGGAACCCTCCTCAGGAGTCACCCAGCAGCTGGATCACATCCTCAGTCAGTCAGACACAAATCTTACATTCAGACACACAGCAACAGCTATGTGTGAATTCACACAACACAACACTTATCTTCTGAGATTTTCTGTTATCATGGTTTAAATGTTAAATCTCCAAGATTCACCACTGATCTGTGTGATCCAGAAACAATTCTACTTTATAACGCTGTTGTTACATGGAGCAGTTAACATCACAGCAGCAGCTTCTGTCAGCAGCCTGATAACAAGTCCACTCCACTCGCCCTTGCTTTCTCCTCCACTCTATTACTCTCTCCTCTGTGCTGCTTCCTTATAATAGAGTAGTGGTGGTGTGGGAAGTGAGGAGAGGAGTAGTAGAGTGAAAAAGTCCATGTAACACATGACAATAAAGTAAGAGATGAATTAGACACGATGTAGAAGTTAAAAAACAGTGGATCAATACATTCACAGCTCAGTCTGCCGCTGTTGTGGCACAGTGCCAGTTCATTATTACCCAAGGACATTGATCCCCACTTTCAACCTTCACTAGCCATTTTATATTGTCCTCTTTGTGTTTTTGTGTGTGTGTGTCTGTGTTATTAACTAAATGTTCAATGAATGTGCAGCACCGTTTTTGGCCAGAGTTGTGTGTACGCACACTAAATCAATGCATTTTTTTTCTTCTCTGCAGAAAAAAGACCCTTTGGCTCTGTCTAAAAAGCCAAACAACACCTGTTCAGCCGGTGTGAATTACACAACCAACCTCACAAAGGACACATCCATCTCCACCATTTCAAATAGCACAGCCGTTCAGCTCAAACCCTCTGAAACCAAGGCCCCAGACCCCAAAAAGACTTACAACAGCGTGAGCAAGATTGATAAGATGTCCAGGATAGTGTTCCCAGTGCTGTTTGGGACCTTCAACCTGGTGTACTGGGCCACGTATCTCAATAGGGAACCAGTGATCAAAGGAGCTGTGTAAGCTCTGTGATGAGGGTTCATCCTCCTGGCAACCACTTCAGGATTTGATAACTGGAACGCAATCAAAAACAATGCCAAGCACTTAGTCCTTGTATCATAGTTGTGTTTTTTTTAAGTCACTGGGTTACATTGCATGTCTGTCGCTTCAGGAAAATATTGCCATGTTTGCCTTGAGTTTGTACATGTAGGATTAACAACTTCTCCTCCTTAAAAAGTAGTTTAGTTTTCTCATTTCAGGACTTAGTCACTGATTCATTTCTGCCAAATTTTAAATTTTTGAAATGTTAGCATTTGGCATTCATATTTTCTCCTTGAGTCTGCAGTAGATGATGGTAAAGCGAGGCCAAATGCTATGCAAAAACAACATTTTTACTGTGTTACTCAAAAACCGGCTTTTATCTTTGTAACTCTTACTTTGTACAAATGGGCTGGAAGTCCAGGTATGCGAGGCTGGGCCCTGGCACATGGAACTTTGCTTCCTTGTTAAAAGCAGATGAATAGCCATGCTAAATGTGTTGCCTTCAGAGTGTGATAACTCATTATGAATGCACTGAAATCTCATGCAATTACTTTTTCAGAAGCCAGTTTGAAAACTTTCATTCAAATGTCAACTCTTCTTGTTCACTTTTTGCTATTTCTCTGGATGTAGAATGGCCAGTTTCCCGTCAATGCTATTTTTTTTGTTTGTGGAGAGATTAAACAGGAACAGATTGAAAGCTAAAGTGACAGTGGCAGCTTCTGTTTCCAGGTCACCATGTTAAGGAATCCTGTATGTATGTATGTATGTAACGCCATAGTTGAAGAAACGTGTATATATGCCCTGCTTTTAGAAAAGCACCACTAAGCCAGTAGGGTTAGCTTCTATGTTAAGCATATACAGCAGCACAGTGTTACTCTAGTCTAGTGCTTCATTGACTGGATATTGAAAAAAGAGCAGAATAGCTTGAGCTTTAGCATTTATGAATATACAGTGCTCTTTTAAACATTTTCTTTTTTTAGATAAGTTTCTTGTTTCATAAGCTTTGATGATAACTTGCAAATATTGTTGATAAATATTTGGATGCTTTGAGCAGGATCACTTTTTTCATCATAATTAACTGATTAGTAGTTAAGAGACTGACTTGAGCTCATCAGGTTATCAGACACAGAAAGTCACAATGACAAGGTTGTTTAAATCATGTTACAGTTGCTATTTTTGGGGTTTCCTGCTAAGGTGTAAGATCAAGTATTAATATGAATTTGTCATTTAATAGTGGAGTGCTCTCTTAAAAGAAGAGTTTATGGGAAATATGCTTATTTGCTGTCTTGCCAATAGTTAGAGGAAAAGATTCAGACTCAGACAACTTTATAAGTCCCGAGAAGAGCATTTCCTTTGCAGCTTACCCATTCCATACACTCAACTTCAAAACTCACAGGCAATTTAGTTATATGTCAGAGGCAACAGTTCAACACACATGGGTCAATACGAGGGAACAATGAGCAGCAGTAAGTAAAATAAATAAAACAAATAAATTAGATTAAACAAGACATTTTGTTACAATACAGTTAATCATATAGTTAATAAATAATAGAAATCAATGAATGGCTGAATTTAAAAGTTTAAAATGTAAATGTATTGATACCATTCACATGTCTGTTCAGCCCATATGAAGCTACTGTTAGCAACTGGTTAGCTTAGCTTAGCACAAAGAAGGGAAGTATTCAATCAAAGCAATACTTTGACTTTTTGGGAAATATACTTATTTGGCTCTTTCTTAAGAGTTAAATGAGACGACTGATAACACTGTCATGTTGCTACGATAAATATGAAGCTATAGTGAGACAACACTTAGACACAGCTTAGCTTAGCATGAAGAGAAGAGGAAACAGCTGGCCTTGCTTTGTCCAAAGTAGAGGAAACGCGATAAATTTAACACTTGTATCTCGTATGTGTGATATGTACTGGACAGTGACTTTTAATGACAACAAGACTGTTGCACTAGTGTCAAGTTCAAACGTAGCATTAGTCTGAATGTTGTTGAGGAGTTACACAATATATTGAACTTGAATTAAACTAATAAAAAGCTGCGTCTTGTTATAACAACAGCAGTTTTTGTATGTTAGGACTAGATGTTAATTACTGAGTTTCAGTTGTGTTGTCAAGTATGTTTACAGAGCCAGGCTAGCTGTGTCCTCCTACTTACAGTCTTATGTTAAGATAATCTAACCATTGTCAGACTTTAGCTTTATAATTAGTGTACAGACATGGGAGCGTTATGTATTCCTTTAATGGACCCCAATTGAAATCACTTTTGAGGTCACCATAAGACCACATGAAGTCAAGCTTTTTGCATGAGTCGCACTGTGAAAGGCTGCATGCACTACATTCAGGTCAGCAGAGACAGTTTTGCAGTCTTCATAGTTCTCCCAGAATTACATTTTAAGCCTCTTGTCTCTAGGAACAGTTTAAATGTGAGCGTGATCTACTCATGTGACTTTATGCCTTCTGTGTGGCCTGCCACTATTTAATATGTTTATGGAGCACACCAGTTATATTGCATTATCATTACATTTAAGTGAATTTTAGGTACAGGCTGTTATTTAAATGCAAATATCTGAAGCAATAAATAATGCTCATATGAACAATGTTTATGGTAATATGTTTGAATCATTTGGCCTTCATTTTGTTGATGTCTTTTTATCCAGATTTTATCCTTCTGGCAATAGTCTTTTTCTATATATTGCTTATACTCTGAATCATCAGTATATTGCTTATACTTACATTACTCTGAATCTGCCCTTCTCTCTTTGGAAGCACAGTGCTCTCTAACTCTATTTATTTAATTTATTCATGTATTTTATCTTATTTAAATGTTGGGTTTTTTTATGTAATTGGCCTGTGCAACTGATCAATGTAAGGGTCTGGGTCACTGTTGAAACCTAAACTTTTTTTTTCTTTCTTAATTGTTATGCATACCTGATTCCAAATAAAGCTTCACCGACTCCATCTGTCGACTGTTGATGATCAAAAAGCTCAGTGATACTGAAACATGAAAAGCCTTCATCATGTCAGTTGTAGCACAACCTTTATGACATGGAGTGTCATGTTATAAATGTCAGGTCATAATTCACACCGATCAGGGATTTTCAAGTTTCATCGCTTTTCTCTTGTGTGCTGTGCCAGGTAAATACACACAGGAAGCTAGACTGGGATGCAGTAGATATACAGTATAATGCTTGAATTCATATTTAGATACATTTATGCAGCCGATGTGATAAAACACTGGCTTAATCTTGCTTGATGGAACAACGGTCTGCACGTGCTGTTTCTCCTTTGATTATATACATGCACATCCAGATCATGCAGCCTGTACAGTTGGTGGACTGTTAAATCCATCTTGGGAGTCTCTGTGGCGGTAACATCTGGCTCACATCTGTTTGCCAAGGATTTAGCCCCATTTAAGTTGCTTTTTCCATTCAGCATGCCCATACTCTACACCAAATTAAGCTGTCACTGATGGCACCAAATGACATCAATAATATATAGCTTGAGAAGCAAAGATGGGCCACAGTATAGGCTGGGGAAGAGGACCGTCCTCTCCTGGACAACATACTCCACACTGTCAGAGAGTCGTCCTCCTGCTTGCTGACCTTTATACACATATTTTACACATGACATACTGATCAACCAGCCAACAAAGAAGTGTCAATTTCAGTAATTTTTTAAAACAGATTGATGCTGTAAAGGGCTAAATCAAAAGACAAGATGCACTTACAGTACAACCTTATAAACATTGAATATATTGGTTTTATTATGTTTGTTTTTGTTTTTATCATTTACAAAAATTCTCAAATTATTCTGATTTATCAAGATCTAATCAGGTTCTTGGTAGTGTATCCAGTCTATGTGTCTTTTTACACTGACATTAATGGTGGCCAAAGTAGTTTTCAAGTCGTTATTTTCACCTGGTCCAACTAATTCAGATAGAATTACATTTTCAAGCTGCTTCTATTTGTTTGCAAAAAGCACAATATTATTATTGTGTTACAGCAATGTGGTGTTTTTACAACAGTGGAAGTTTAACTTCAATTCAACATCAATTTTTACAGACAGGGAAAGATTATGCCTGGACAAAAGACAACTATTTCAAGCTGTAAGGTAACTCCTTCAAGATTTTGAATGGTGAAAAAGCTTTGTGTTATCAGTGCCATGAATGAATTTAAGGTTTAGTTTGATATTTAGGAAAATATGCTTATGAGCCTTCTTGCTGTTGGTTAGATAAAGAGAAGATTGATGCCACTCTCATCTGAGAGGTAAATATGAAGCTACCGCTAGTTAGCTTAGCTTGACACAAAGACTGGAAATGGGGGAAACTGCGAACCTGGCTCTGTCCAAATGTAAGAAAATCCAGCTACGAGCACCTGTAAAACTCACAGATGATTAAATGATATGTCATTTGTTTAATCTGTACAAAAACTTGTGCATGAAAATGTCACGACATGTAGTCATGTGATGGAACATTTGCGTGGTGTGAAGACAAAAAAAAGTCACTGTGAAGATGCAACTTCATTTAAATTCATCTCGGAAGTCATGAAGTGACATGAAAACAAGTCTGAACAAGTTGAAAATGTTTCAGCTTGAGGCACACTCCAAAAAGCACTGTGTGTATCTGTGTTAGCTAGCTTACAGCTAAAGTTTGTACTCAACGCACCTTTACCTGTGTGGACGTTAAGGACAGAGCCAGGCTCTCTCGCTCTCCTGTTTCTGGTCTTTATGCTAACCTAAGTCAGCTGCTGCTAAACACACTATGTGTATCTATGTTAGCTAGCTTACAGCTAACATTTCTACTCAAAACACCTTCACAGATGCTGGTATGTGGACTTTATTACCTTTGGACAGAGCCTGGCTGGATGTTTGTCTTGCTTCCTGTCTTCATGCTAACCTAAGCTAACTGCTGCCCGCTGTAACTTCAGAGGCTATGTAATGAACAGATGTAAGAATAGTATCAATCTTAACCCTCAGCAACAAAGTGAATAAGTGTATTTCCTAAAAATATTGTCGTTACAATTAGGGTTTTTTATGTTTGCGGAAAAAACAGATGTTTGTGGAGCAAATGCACCACAAAGAGAGGTGTCAGAAAGGTGTGTGAAGTCTGTAGCTCAGGGTGAGCAGAATGATGTGGGAAAGTTTTAATAGTGAAAAAAACAAAAATGTAATCTAATATAAGGCTCATTATGGGTACTATCTATGAAATGTCTTCAAAACTGCTTAGTCAGAGGGGATGTAAGGACACTCACTGTACCTTATGTTCGGACATATACTGCAGCTACTTTATCAGCGTACAAAATGTCTGCAGCCCATGCATGTAGCTCACTGATGTAATCTGATTTCTGGATTGCTGAACACACACTTTCAGCAAGTGTGAATCTGCCTTTCCTTTGCAGTGGCACAAGGGGTTGTACCATTGTATCATATAAAGTTATATCATGTTTTTGTATTAAACTGACATTGGCTTTTCAATACCTTTATAAAAATACAGCCATGGTCACTGCATTTCTTCAAAATACAAGGTTCAAACTCTTGTGGATTATATCACTGCATTGATCTTACTTTCATGGAATATCAAATCACAGATCCCTCTTTGTGTCATTTGCTCAGAAAGTCTGCAAAATATTGAAGTGAATTTCAATTTAAAAAAGAAAACATTAGGTGACCTTGATTCCCAGCCTGTAGTTTCATGTGGCTAATAAAAGCCTTTTTAAACTAATACAGCACTTTTAAACCGCAGATTGCGCCAGACAAAGGATGAAACAAAACCATGACAGCACAGAAATAAAACAGGAAAGAAATACAAAAATCCTAAATCAAGGCAAGCGTCATAAAAGGGGGGTAAAGAACAATAAAGGACATCACACAAAAACAAGACAGTGAAAGAAATAATTCAGCTTCATCTTCCTCAGCAAAAGCAAAGCACAGTCATCCTCACTTCCTGTTTTTAATGAACAGAGCCTCACATGAAGGAAAAAAGATGTTGCTTTGTTGGATGTTGGACTGATAAAAACACTGTGGAGGATTGCTGCAAAAAATGTGTTTTGGTTTGGTGGTTGGATGATTACAAGCACAGTGTTGTCATGTATGCCTATAGATTATAACTTTAGACTGTAAATAATGAATGAAACATGTAGGGTGCAGGTCTGTAATCTTAGCGCGCTGATGCTATAAAGAAGAACTTGAAGCACTGAAAGGTCACCAGAAAATATGTAGAAGTTCAAACTGTTGGTTTCTCTACACTTCTTAAAATCTCACATTGTACTGTGTATGTTTGTCAATGAATTTTAATAATTGTTGCATTAAAAAAAAGGTAATTATCAAATAGCAAATTATAGTTACAATTAATCAAAATTAACAGCACAATCAATGATTTTAAAGGCTAATTGTGCCCAATGCAATCGTCAGCACTAAATTCTGTATGTGAGTGTAATTACCACAAATTAGAGTAATGGAACAAAAAAAGGAATAATTATAGGTGATTATATTCTCTAGTATAAATCTAATTATCCTGAGTGCATCAAAATTACATTTTTGTAAATATTCACGTTCAGAGTCCATTTGTGCCAAACAGAAAAGGTAATAATATTTTTTTTTTTAAATTAAAATATTGTTAATCACTTTCTTTGAGTCCATTGATGTTTTATTTTTTACTGTGGGCAGCACATGATTCACTCATGATCAAAGCATGACGGTCCCATATATATCAGGCAGATGACACATGCCACAGCCATGTTATTGTAAGCTCCTCCTGCAGCTGTGGTTCCCTCTCTCTATGGTTCAAGTCCTGATTACACTGTAGCACCACCACTGTTCACTTTCCAGCGCCTGCATTTCTCCTTTTAACCAGCAGAGAATGGTAGCAGTCAGCTACAGCAGCAGCACTGTAGACAGGATCGATGTCCGCTACACCGCACTGTCTGCTAAGCTGGTGGAGCAGCTGCCTGTAGCTGTGCAGAGACATGAAAGTCTCGTGGCTGTGTCCTTGCTCTCCATGAGGAAGAGGTTTGAGCTTTTGTCAGGAGAAACTGCTATTAGTCTCACTTTGATGCCGTAAAGACACAATTCTCACAAGATGAGACTATATTTGTGAGATGTGGTGTTATCTAAGTCTTCAGAGGATTATTTATCTCAGCAGTTAATTTCCACCCTTCAGGAATCTCCTGCATGTGACAGTGAGTGAACACAAGGGGTCGACAGAGGGAGAAATTGCTGTTGCCCTTTTTCATTCTTGGCGCACATGTGCTCAGCCAGAGTTGTCTGTTCATTTCAAATGATAGCCAGGAGGGGTCAAGGGGCAATCGCATAATACTCTGAAGAAAAAGCTCATATAGTTCCTTTACAGCAGCTGCTGAGAGAGACCACCTCATGACACTGACAGACGGTACCTTTTTATACAGCAGGTGGTCAGCTGTGTTGGGTTTTTTTTGTTTGTTTTAAAAAAAATAATTTTCCAAGACATGTTGCATCTGTTTGTCCCTTAAGATAGTACAACTTCTATTTAATGGCACAGCCTGTCAGATAACCCTGGTGACGTCATCAGGGTTATCTGACAGGCTGATCTCATCTTTGGGTTAAAAACGGCTGTGTGACAAACTCAAGGTGTGAGGGTTTGAGAAAAGTGGGAATTTAAGAGGCAGGGAAGGTTTAATGACACATACTATCCATTTGCATTATGGGAAATGCAGGTCACAGTGTTTTGTTTTGTTTTTCCATTACTTTTTTTATATGTCTCTTGTGAGTCCCCCAACTCTATGGAAGTGTAAAACTAAATTGCTGAAGTGCAGTTTTAAGTGTTAAACCTCTATCATTGATTGTGCACGAAGCAAGGGCCCTCAATTACAATTACAAACGCTGCTCCAGAGATAGCTTTATAATGAATCAGGCTGCATGCCAATTAGCAGCATTTGGCAGCTGTAAAGGAGCTCTTGCAGCACATTGATATTCAAGCTTTCAAATAAATACAATGAAGCAGCCACATCACCTGGACTCAAACTGCAGGTGCACCACTAAAATAAATAAATTAATTAATTAATTCAAACTATGGAAATATGAATAATAACATTTTAAAAAGAAGAGGAAAGCACCTCACCTTTTCAACTTAAAACTGGCAAATGTTGGTAACTGGAATGTAATTAATATTGTTGATGCAGATTTATCTCTTTTAAGGTTAAAGTTAAATCCCTGTCTACTTGGATAAATAGTATGAGGCTTTATATTGAAATATTGTTCCAAAGAATCCCAGTTTTTCTTTCTTTCATCTTTCTATCCACAGCCCTGTTTAGCTTCATTTTGCAGATGTTTGGCAGATATCCCACACACACATCAGGGAGAGAGAGAAAGAGGAAAATATCAGAAAAATGTTTTTATGCCACTGTAACAGCTCTTATGGGAGCTGTGAAGTAGTCCATAAGAAAGTGGAGTGACGCAGACTTACCCATAGAGGAGTTTCTGATGAATTACAGCTTTTCAGTGGATGCGTTGAGAGAGTGCGCACCTGCGTACGACCGCCAGTGTCCGCCATCCAGGATCTGCAGCCCCTGCAAGTGTGGAGCTGCGGCTTCGACTCACAACCACCGTGGGGAGGACATTTGAAAACGCCTGATTTTAACAATGAGTGTGATTTCTGTGGGATTACAAACTATGAGGCGCTTCTCCCTGGCTCTCTCCTCTGAGCAGCTGTGACCATCGTGTCCAGACACCGACACGCAGCGTCCCCTCACACATCTCCACTTGTTGTCACCCTGCGAGAAACATGTCATCCAGATTACTGTCCTGTGTCTTACTTCTGTCACTCATTCACACCTGGTAAGTGGCGCACTTTTGTTTATCACATCTGCACACAGAGGGGGTGGGGGGGGGCACAGTGCTGCCTGCAGTGATGCTTGTTAGTTGTAATCGGAAGGAAACTTTGTGTTTGGCTGTAAGTTGATCTGAGGGACTCGCAGTGCACATCGCTCTGCAGGGGACCGCCGGGTCTCACCCTGAGTCAGTGACTCTGCTGTTTTCGTTTTACCTGTACAGCTCTCCAACACTCGAGTACGAGGGGGACTACGAGGATGCCACTGTGAACCAAATGCTGGCCCCTAAATCCCACGAAACCGACGCCACGGAAATACTCAACAATTTACTGAAAGAATATGATAAGAAACTGCGGCCGGATATCGGAGGTAACTGTCACCTTTGTCCCTCATGTTTTGGAGAATATTTATTCACCTCACTAGCTGCAGACTTTCAATAACATTTAATGAGATATTAGTCAAATATTGATTTTGCACTGATAACGTGCTGATTATATTGAGATCAATTAGTCATATGCCTTGAAGTGGCCTGTGTAAAAGCTGCAGGTTCAGTGGGTATTATAATGTGATAACTGAGCAGATATGTGGCGCCTGTCAATCCTCAGGAGCTTGTAATTGGACCAGTACTAATACCTAATCAGCTTGGGTAACACTTTGTAAAAATGCTACTTGTATAAGAAAAAAGTGCATTACATACATGAATGGTGCAGTGATGTAATAATCGAGGTCCTGGAAGGCTTTATGAAGTCTTATAGCAGCTGTCATTTATCACTATGAGTTTGGTTATAATACTACACTGATGTAGGTGACATCACTGTGGTTTTTGTAATGTGGTTGTGACAAGCTGTGATGCTACTGTGTAAGACAGCTCATTATTTCTGTAAGCAGGTTAACCCTTAGATGTGCATGTCACTGGAAGCAGCATCAGGGGTCAAAATCAGCAGTTTTTCTTCATAGCAAATTGTTCATGTTTCTATAATTTGCAGCCTTTGGATTCTATACACTACTTGTTTGAGATGAAGAAATGTTTGTTTGTCATTTCTAATCATGTTTAAAAACAAAAGAAGAAGAAGACATTATATTTTAGAGTGCCTCCTGGCTGGTTCACTGCAGTGGTATATTGCATTTTTCACAATTACATTATGGTGTCTGATAAATTTGATACTCATTTCATTTTACCTTTTTTTGGCTTCTTTTGGTTTCTCACCTTTGGCACTGAAAACCTCCCCACTGCTACAGTGAACTGGGCTGTTAGTTGGAGGGGTGGGGGCTGGGGTACCCTTCCAGTCGGCTCTTCATGGGATCTGTCGTAGTCCTTAGTAATCTGGAGGAAATACTGTGATCACTGGGTGATAGTCTGTTGTCTTCGTCTGATCCAGCCAGCATCTGTGACACCATTTCAGCTGCCATATATCTGCCATGCCAACACTGTTACTCCTACTGTAAAACAAGGAACATTAGATATTATAGAAACTTGTAGGTTTATTAAAGGTACACTTGTCAGTTTATCAAACTAGCTGATATCATAGTGAGAGGCTCTCATTCTAAAACATGCTAATACTTTGTTATGTCTTCACTACATCTACAGCTAGAATGTCACTTAGAATAGCACATATCTCTGCCAAGGCCAAACAATCCTACACGTCTGTCTGGCTCTTATAATAGAAAAACATAAGGGAAAAGGAAGCAATCTGATAACATAAATGATTCATGAATGATAAAACAGGAAGTTATAAATAGTGGACACAAAAGACAGTGTAATATACTGTATATTTTACTATTAACTACATGTAATTGCTCAACAGACACAGTATTGTATAGCAGGGGATCTGAACCAAATTGTACAAACTCACAGACCTCAGCACCATAAATATGTCTGAACCGACGAAAGAGTCTAAAATTTAACTAGATTGGCACCATAAATTTTATAGGTTCCTTCCTGGTCCGTGCCACAACCCTCCCCCAGGTCTGGTGTAAATCAGTTCAGTACTTTTTGTATAATCCTGCTGACAAATAAACAAACAAGTAAAAGAACAAAAACAAATATAGAACAGACACGTGCAATAACATGACCACCTTAGTGGAGCAAACAACTACAGTAATGTTAGCTGTGGAGAAGGTTCATTTAATTATATTAGCAGATACTCTTACACGTGATTGTAATTATGGTTTAGGCCTAAATGGTCTGTAAATCAATCATACTCATACTTACATGTGTCAACTGTAAAACTGTAAAACATGCTGGGTTAAAATAATGTGGCTAAGAGTTAATGCTACAGACAGTTAGAGTAGCTGTTGGTAAGTGTTGCTATCGCTACATAGCCAGCGTTAGCATTATCGTCTGTTTACTTACCAGTCTAGAAGAAATGTTGTGAGTTCAGTATCAAACTTCATTCCTTCACTCACCAAGAGCTGTCTCCAGAGGTGGAACGCAACACAAATGTAAACACTTGTTTCTATCAGTTGTTGCCTTCTACTGAACTTAGCATGCTAACCAGCTAGCCCTGACTTGAGTCGTCACTTTCTTTTTTTTTTGGCCTTTTAGTGCCTTTATTGGATAGGTCAGTGAGAGAGTGACAGGAAAGTCAGGGAGAGAGAGGGGATGACATGCAGCAAAGGGCGGCGGGTCGGATTCGAACCCAGGGCCACTGGCTTAATGGTATGTACTCTACCAGGTGAGCCACCGAGGCGCCCCGAGTCGTCACTTTCTGAAAGCGACTCACTGTAGCCGTCAACCTGCCCTGCAGATGTAGTGCTGCTCAGAGGGCGTATTATAACCTTTTTTTTTATAATAACAACAATGGCCAAAGCTCTTGTCAAGCCACAATCACTACCACCAACTCCCAGCAAGGAATCATTTTCAGTGGAAGAGAAAACTTAGACATAGACTTAGTAGACATACTGTAGACCTGTCAGAAATAACTAATAAGGATGAATAGTTCCAATACATTTTTATAGGAAGTGTACGGGAATTTTTTTTTTGTTTTTTATTTGTTTAATTTGTCTTTATTTGCTCCAAAAGTAAAGGCAAAGAATAAAAATAAATCAATGGGAAGATACTGTATCAAAAACAGGATTTTTGAGGAACATGACGCGCCAAGGTCGAGAGTTAAGAGGCAGACAGTACCAACACCATTACATGGAAGGTTGGTTGGGGAGGTATAACATTTTACTAGGGCTGTGATCACTGTTTTTGATTTCTGGCCTCAAGCTAAGAGAAAACTATTCCCTTTTTCAGATGTGTGTTATTTATCCACTGACCTACAGTACCAAAGGTCAGGATGTACATAACTCATCAGCATATCCCCATGAATATAAATTACATTTTAAGAGTGAAGCTTTGAGTGGAGGAGAGAGATGTGAGGAGTTGTGTAATATAATTCAATGACTCTTGTGCTTTTTGTATTTTCATACATGAGATGATCAGACAGTGTGCTGTTTGTTGGATCTGATGAGCCAGTATCACTACTCAGCTCTTCTTACAAGGCTCTGCTTCTGATTCTAGTCTTAGTGTCTGTTGTGCTCGCAGAGTGTTTGGAAGGTGGTCTCTGATGTTTACATTCATATCCTGGTATGTGAGGTATAATGGGAGATGGGAGTTTGGCTTTATATAAAATATTTCCATGACTTGTTTTTTGTGAGATAAATGTAGCTTCTAGCTTTATAGAAAATACCAAGTTCTGTGTCATTTTCTTCCCATGAAACTGTTGAAGCACAAATGGGTCATAGGCCACAGTAACCAGGGCTCAGAGTGGAGCTGGAGGTCAGGTTTTCATCCACCTGAGGAACTGAAGTATAACAGCACACGTATCAGCAGGTCACTGTAAGAAGCTGTCCAGCTGACGCTTACACACTGTTGTCCTTCAGAGTCTGCAGTGCCTCGGACATGATTGTTACCTCAGCTTCAACCTGTGACCATAAGTCTTTGTCTTTTCATCTGACTAACTAGCTGTTAATAATGTCATCAGGATTTTAAAACTTACATTTAAGTGAATACTTTGCAACTATATGAGGGTTTGAAGTAACAAAAATTAATAAAGTTGTAGGTGATGAAAATACATTTTTACTGGAAAATGGAGCAGAAAAAATGGACATGAAATAATAAATGGAGTGATAAATTATCAAGTAATTTGATTAATTTAAAGCTGATTTAATTAAAACGGTTGTGATAGGGTGAAAACAGCGCCATGTTTCATAATTTTTCCTGACTTATATTCATCTATCATCTTTCACAGCACAACATTTGCCATTTATCATTTCAGGAAAATGTCTTCAAGGGGGGAAGTAACGAAGAATGGAGGAGATGTGTTCATATTTATCATTAACAGCAAGCAATTTTTGTTACTTCTGGCCAAATGTCAATAAAAAACCACACCCACTGACTTACTAATCAGGTTTTTGGCTCTGATCTTGTCGGCAGCTGATCTTGGCACTAGTGATGGCAATTCTACACAATGTACCTGACCATACAGACACAATTTGACAATTAAGAATGAACTCAAATCTCCACAAAACAAATATCCAAGCTGTATTTTAAAATATCAAATGAAATTTTATATGGACCACACTGCCTTGATTCATTTTTGCATGTATATATTTTTTTTCTTTATTGGAATGTGGTGGTAAATCTGTAAAAAAAAACCCACAGAAGCAGCACTGTTGTTAAACCGTCCTTACTATGTATTCAGCTTCATCTTCTCAGACAAACAAGCAGCAACAAATATTATATTTCAACTCTGAGACCAAATTTCATCTTCCAGAAGGAATTTTATCATTTATCAAAACATTACAGACAACAGAGCCAATGGTAAATTGCCAATCACAGATATAACACTTTCTACTGGGACGACGGCGCACATTGACTGGCCAGTCCTCTCAGGAGCAAATTTCCAAACCAGCGTTATTTGGATACAGCATTTAGCACATATTTGAAATATAAATGGTTACTTTCCTGTCTGATGAAAATTGCCACAACTTTCAGTCTGGCTCAAAATCTCCAGATAGGACACTACCAGATCCAAGTTCACAGTGATACACAGTGTACAGTGTGTACTACATTGAATTGTACTAACCAAATTATTTGAAATGAGACAGAGTAAAGGTGTCTTCTTCGTGTCCCTGGCATAGTTCCTGTGTTTCAGTTCAGGGGCCACATCCTTCAAAGGACATCGTGTACATTGTAACAGTGAAGGCTGGTCCAAAATGAGACAGTATGATCCACAGAGGATTTCCTATTTATCTTTAGTCGCTATTTTATTTTTCCTTTTCAAAAGCGAGTCATCACTGGCATGCAATAAATCTTGGGATCATTTCACGGCCACATTTGAGAGAGCCTTTGAAATGGGACAGTCTTGTCGACGCTGTGATGCAATTTTCTTCAAATGTAACCTTCAAAGGATGTAGCCTCTGAATTGAGACCCAATCAGTGACTTCCTGGAGTGTCCGCTGGTTGCTTTGGAATGACAGGCAGACAATAAAACCACCACTTCTCTTGCCTTTACATTTCTGTTGGTGTATGCATTAAATAAACAAACTATAAGGTGTAATAATTAACCTTTAAAGGTGTTTTTAGGGCCAATTTTTTAAATTTTGGACCAAGCTAGGCTAGCTGTTTCCCCTTGTTTCCATTGCTTAGCAGTCCAGCGCTAAACTGAGCTAACTGGTAGCAGGCTACAGATTCAAATTTACCGTTCTTATAAAGAGTGATATCAGTCTTCTCATCTCTCAATGAGAAAGCAAATTAGGTTGGTTCCCATATCTGACTACTCCTTTAAAGGAGCTATTTGTATGTTTTGCTACTGCTTCAGAGTCAGCGTTAACAGTAACAGCTGTTTACTCTCCTTTCTTGGAGAAACGTTGCCAGTTCAGCATCAAACTTCATTCCTTTGCTCACCAAGAGCTGTCTCCAGCTGGGGTTAGCATCCAGCTTGCTTTCCACTTTCCAAAAGTGAATCAGCGTAGCCTCCAATCTGCCCTGAAGATGTGGTGCTGCTCAGTTATTATCACCCCTCATCTTGGAAACGCAACGATGGCCGAAGCTCTTGTTAAGTGACAATCACCAGCACCCACTCCTGGCAAGAAACCACATTAGGCAGCAGAGAAAACCCACAAATAGCCCCTTTAAGGCTGTTATCATTTCAGTTTATATTGTACTTTAGTATTACACTACCAAACAAATGTGCAACTAATGAAATAACCACACATGAATCATACAGTAATCTAACAAATATGCATGCTTAAAAGGTATTAAGAAATACCAAAAGGTTGGCAGCGGGTACAGCCCCTGATGTTAAATACCTTAGTGTTTGAAACAGTTAGCAGGGAAATATGGACGGAGTGAATAAAAGCTGTCGTGGTCATAACAGGAGCTGGACTGGAAAGCAGGTGCAACCTTCAGCATCAGGTTATCAGGTAGGGTCAGTCTTTTTCACATGGTGTTAGCAAATGGTCTTTGGCTTCTGTATTACTTGAGTATTGGATATTGTTTTTGCCGGACAGAGACATGACATAAAAGAACAAATATTATTGGTACACAGGATGCCACTGAGGGGCAAACATTGCTGCCCTCACTCTCACCGAGCCGTGGAAAAGACCTATCTATGGCATCCTGAGAGAGCTGGTCTCAATGAGAGCTGATGCTAGGTGTCCGTTTCTCCCTGTGTCACTTAGACTCCAATAACTCCTCACGCTTCCTAACACAAGCGGTGTTTTTCTGTGCTTCCACTCACCCTGTGGCGACTTTTTGGTGCTTATACTCTGTGCTCTAAATCCTCTCCTGTCTCTTCTAATACAAAGAAAGATAATTCAGTGTAATAAGTTAAAGATTTCCTAACAACATCTGGTGACATATGGTCAGTGCACCACCCAAGCATTTATGTTGATGAATCTGTTGGTAGCCTCCTCACATGATAAAAAGAAAAGGACTCACTGAAGGAAACACAAAGGGGACAATGCATCTTATCCCTGCACACCGATGTCCTCTGTTACCTAAAAAAAAAGCAAATCTGTGATAAACTCTAAATTTACTTTTAAATAACTCATTAATGTCATGCAAATTTGTTTTTTCACCGTCTGGACTCTATTCTTCATTATGTTAGCCATGTGTTTGCCAACGAAAACGAGCGAGTGCACCAAGCGGAGGACACAAGTGAGTACTAATACTGACTGGGGGACAAGAATGATATGCTACAGAGAAGAATTTCTAGGTAGCTTTGTATCGTTTAAAATTTATTGACAGTTTCTCATTGATCATCAAAGGTCCTTGGATACAGCACTCGAAAAAGACCATTTAGTAACTGGCCAGGAGCTTTCAGCCACATCCTATGAAGTTGTTTGAACTTGCAATAACTTTTTTTTTGTATATTTTTAATAGATTTTTAATATAAAAATACAGATTGCAGGGGCTGTAAGGATTTCTCTCCTATGTTGGTTAAAAAGATTATTTAGAGCTTTAGACTAACGGTGTGCTGTCGTCCAGGGGATGTATTCAGGGCAAACAGAGACGTTTCAGGACGTCTTCAGGACAAAAGGGATTTTATATACAATTATTTATTTGTTTATTTATTTTAAACTATTACCTAGCAAATGACAAACCGAACCGTGTGCTGACTAGTGACTGCAATGGAGTGCGTCTTCTCTTTGTGCGGTTGCTATGGTTACTGTCACTCATGGCCACCCAGTCACAGCTTGCTGGCAGGTCCTCGCAAATACGCAAATACACCAAGACAGTACTGCATCACATAAAGTCTGAGGTAATTTAGGGAAAAGTTTAAATAGATGTATTTTTTACCAGTCATTGGATTGAATCAGTCAACAGCTGCTTGCTAGCTAACTTTACAGGCACTACCCTGGCTGTTGGTGAGTATATTAGCTAAATCATAAATTCAGATGATTTCAATATATCAATATGTATCTTATACCCACAGCCTACATCTAGTGAGTCTGACTAGCCTAAACCTGAACCTAAAACCAGGTCTCAACCCTCAAACAGCTCTTTGAGGCTGTGAGCACATAAAGAATTATAGTGGTGCAATCAAAATTGATCAGATAATTTTTTTCCTTAACAAAGAGATACGAGGAGACATTTACAAGCAAAATTATTTGAATACAAAAGGTACACGAGGTTTTCAATATTATTTGCTGTCTTTATTAAATAATTATATAATTATGACAAACATCGTGATGGTTAATCCAAACAAATACTGAAGGTGATGGTTATAAAGCGGATAGTGACATGATCCACTAGAAGGAAGAGGTCTCACTCTGATTGTATGACCTGTTCAGTTCATGTGTGCTTGTATAGGGATGTCACAGAGTGAAGTTTCTTCCCTCACAAACTATCTTTGACGAGTGTTAACAGAGAGCACACAAACCAACAAAAGCCAAGCTTACCTTAGGCCTGAGATCAAGTTACTGACTGAATTAACGTTAATTAGTGACCACGAGTAACATTTGTCATGTTAACAGCTAACCTGAGAAGCTGTTTTCTACACTGAGTCTTTTTAACCTCAGTGTCTGAACTCAGTCACTCACTGCTGCACCCCATGAATATTTCACCTTTTTCACTTTTCTCTGGCTTGTGCAGTGGGATAGTAAAAGCCTCACTTTCCCAAAATGTCTTCACACACTTTCCTTCACATGGAAAAGTATTATTCTACAGTGTATCACAGATCTGTTTTCCTCCCTGCTTTCCCTGCCAAAGTGGACTAAATTAATTTCTATGGATAATTTCAAAGAAGCAACTATTATTAGGATGTGGGCAATTAGCATTTTTTTTCAATTCCCCTGACTGCAAACTACAGATAAGTAAATTAGAAAGTCATTTGTTGTGATGCTGGCCCATTAATAGCAGATGGTGCACTAAAGTCATTTGACCTTGTTCTATTGAACATTAGTGAATATGACTTTTTAAAGCGTGTAATGGCTTGTTTTTCAGCAACAAGCTGTACTTCGACCACATGGCTTGAATGTAAAGTGATACTTTAATGCTGGCATTGACAGACAGTCTGAACTCAATATACTGTATATCTCATATGTCCCTGTGGTAAAATAACAGAACAAAGTTAAATTAGTTAGCTGGAAATATGGACTCTGATGTACAATTCAAGACACTCATGTGTTTAGCTACAGCTGCACTTGGTCTGGTATGAGCAGTAGCTTATCAGAATCAGAATCAGAATCAGAATCAGAATCAGTTTTATTGCCAAGTATGTTTTCACATACAAGGAATTTTTTCTGGTGATTGGTGCAATTGATCAGCAACAGTGGGGCTCTCTAGCCTTGTTGATGAGGCTAATAGCAGATGGGAAGAAGCTATTTTTGTGGCGAGAGGTTTTGGTCCTGAAGGACCGCAGCCTCCTGCCAGAGGGGAGTGTCTCAAAGAGTTTGTGTCCAGGGTGGGAGGAGTCAGCTACAATCTTCCCTGCACGCCTCAGAGTCCTTGAGGCGTACAGGTCCTGGAGGGACGGAAGATTGCAGCCAATCACCTTCTCAGCAGAGTGGATGATACGCTGCAGTCTGTTATTGTCCCTCTCCGTGGCATGGTGGCCAATGCTGTCTAATGTTAGCTATTTAGACAGATATTACTGAGTCAGTTCACTGACTTTATGACTCTTTTCTACCACCACTCTGTTCTACTTCTACTGTTACGCTAGGTTTTAGCATTGAGTATTATCCTGTAATTGTTATTTGTGGCCTTTTTGAGCTATAAGTTACACAGCATCACTTATTTAATTAGATTTCTTTTGGCTGAAAATCTCCTCACTTATTATTTTGGTATAAAAATTCTTGAAAATTTTTCAAAAATACTTACACACAAAAATACTTATACACAGAAAGGAACGGTAAGGCTGATGTCAACGAGACTGAATTACAAACAGTAACAGTAGATTATCATGTTTTTTCGAATCCTTCATGGGTAAGCAGTTTCAAACCCCGGCACTAACAATGTAAACTACTGTAGCATAAAGAAAAGTAGTTACAGAATGTAAATACATTGATCACCCATTCAGACGCACATGGAGGTGATTTAAAATGAAAACCTGTTTTCTAATATCACCAGCCTGATATTAATAGATTGTAAATATTATAACAGATTATAACAGATTGTGTATCACTGGTTTAGCAGTATTTTACTGTTATAGCAGATGAAGGTGGAAACTGCAACACAGGACAGGCAGGAAACCTGAATATGAACATGTTGATGTTGAATGAAAAATGCAAAAATATTGTTTCTTTTTTCTCTCTTTTCCATTAACAAGTAATTTCCTAAAGTTCACTTTCTTGTGTGATCTTTGATCTGTTACTGTGTATAGTTTTATTTCAATGTAAATACAGACCTTATATGTTAACAAATCATTCAGTTGACAGCAGTAAAAAAGTCCTGTCCTCCTCTATTTTCAAGGGGTTGGTTATAACTTTGAACAGGAAAGTTATCTCAGTGTAACTCCAGTTCCATGACTACATGTGAAGCTCTGTAATAGACTTTAAGAAAATCCCTTTATAATTGCCAGCTGTGTTCTTTTTTCTATTGTGCATAATGTCAAGACACGGACAGTTTAAAGCTGACACCATCACAGTGAGATAATAGGCTTTCAAAGCAGTATAGCAAAACAGAATAATAATTTAAAAAAACAAACAAAAAACCCCCCCAAAAAAACAGAAAATTACAAAAGTAGAAAAACTCACCAAAAGACCATGTTGTTTCAATTGGCACCTTTAGTTTAGACTTTTGTTTGGAGCGTCACCTAGTAACTATGTTACTTACAAAAGATGCTGTCAGGATCCGTCAGAATAGGCTCTGCAGATAACAGTGACTGATTGATTGGGTTTAACACAGTGTGTTTAAGTTCATTGTGATTAATCAGAGCTGTGTGTCAGTGAAACACAACAAACAAAGCAACATGCTGGAGACAATCAGCTCAGTCTGTCACAATCAGGTGAGAAGTCTGAGCATCGAGGAATAATTCATGCGCAAGTTTGATGTTCACCTGGTAGATTTACCTATGGTTGCAGTTACAGTGATCATCTGGGTTATTCGATGTGGGGTTGTGTGTGCTTGTGTGTAGTCATACAGTAGTTCAATGGTTGAGAAAATGTAGTTCCAAAGGAAGGGGCTGTCTGACGGCAAGATAAAGCAGTGATGTTGGCTTTTTTATGTGGGCATTTTTTAAAGCAGCCAAAACACATTTTTGTGGATGACCCCGTCCGCAGAAGCACATCACTCAGCTTCTCTGCCAGTACTTTTGTCTCCATCTCCAAATTGAGAGGGCACCGATCCGAATATACTGCAGTAGGGTTGCACATCTCTCTGTGATAAACGATTCGATATGCATCTAGATACACAGGTTACAATTCGATTCAAAAACAATATCCTTTTATTACAGACCGATTCGATACGAATCAATTCCATACAGTGTAAGAACGATACGATTCGATTCTATGGTTAATATTTGTTGTAGATATTTTATATAATAAAGAAGCCAAGTCTATGAAAGTGACAGTACAATAGTTTCTTTTTAAATATGTAAAAGACTGGCACTGGCAAAAAAAAAACCAGAACAACAAAATCACATGTCAATGTATTTATTTTTAGACATGGGCCAAAAAAAAGTCTGGCTGAATCGTTGGATGGGAACTCCAGAGGGAAAAGTAGCACAGAGTAGTAACAACAAACTTTGTTCGAGCTTCCCTTCCTTCGGTCCACACCTTGGATTTTTGTTTCCCTGATGCGTTGAAAATCTTTCTCGGTGCATTATCACCTTCAGTCAGGCTGGCGCTTTCGTTCTCCACCTCCTCCATTTTCTGTGTCGTCCCTTGTTTATCACTCATGCTAATACCAGCCAGGCAGCTGCGGCGTTTCGCGGGCAGCCTCAGCTCTCGCGTTGTTTTAGAGACCTGGCGCATATGTAATGCTGCCAACCGATTCAAAGTCTCGCGATACCTGATCCATGACTCCATAACTGATTCATCTAGGAATTCATTGATAATTCGTATCGATTGAGGAGGCTGCTACCGATGCAGCCGTATCTCTCACTTGTTGAACCGAATATCCGGTCGCATCGGTTTATCATTCACAAACCTATACTGCAGGTAATACACTGATTATATATAACTACCTCACATGAGCCCGTGTCATATAACCCAAACTGTCACTTTAAGGTGCATACCATGTAAGACACTTTATATTATATATTTGTAATTTAATTACTCTCTCTCCATGTTTCTTTCTCTTAAAAATGTAAAATAAAGGCAAAAATGTCCCAAAAAATAAATTAAAAGAGAATCAGATTGTGTTTTTCTTAGTATCACACTTTTATCTATTTAATCGTGTCCATCAACTCTCATCCAATCACAATTGACAGCCATAAATAAATGTTGCATAACCTGTACATAACCTGAAACTCTCACAATACATTTAAACTTACACCACAGTACTCCATTTATACTCGCAAAAAGATACAGATGAAAAGTAGGAAGTAAATACTCTGAATAACAACCTCAACAGATCTAACTCCAGTCTTATTTGCAGCCACAGTGCAGTTATTTTCCCACACATTCACACATTAACTAGCTCTGGTGTCCTGCTCCGTACTGGGTGACAGATGATGGTCTGTGGTACGGTTTGCCGGAGGGAGGTAATCTGTTCTGCTCTTTGAATATTTCAGAGTCCGTGGCATTTCCTCTTGTAACGAACCTGGACAGTGAGAGGTGAAGTTAGTCTTTACGCCATCAGTCATCACGCTGTGGCTCAGTGTAGACGCAAACCAAGAATACGACTCTCCCACATAGACGTGGGGATTCCTGCTTATATGATTAATGAGTAGACAAAATGCGCAGTAGACAAATTACTCCAAAAATCAGGAAAGACAAGAAACAAGGCCTAGTTTGAGACGGTGATGAAACTGCTTTGCTTTTAAGAAAATGTAACATTACTGCATTTTATTCGTATACATTTGTACGGAAGCTCTTTTCTGCCAAGAAAAGACTGATGAAATGTATGCAAAATGAAAATGTTGACTTATTTAGTCAATATCATGGCTAACTAAGTCAAAATTATGTGAAAGAATATTATAATTATTATTATGTAATAATTAGTCCAAATTTCGATGTAATAAATCAAATATTTGAATCATGAATTCACAATTATGAGAAAAGACAGAATTAGACTAAGAGATTATAAGACAGTTTATTTGTTACTAAATCAACATTTTGAGTTACAAAAATCAGACTAACAATATGAGATAGTAATTTCCATTTAGTTAACAGTAATATTGTGAAATGTTGGCTTGTTTTATAATTTAGACTCAAAAAGGTTGATTTAGAAACTTTGACTTAGCAAATTAATAAAATTAGTTTCCTGACTTTAGGGCAGGCTTATCTACAGTATGTTATATATATATATATTTCCTCTGAGTCTTGGAATTGTATTGTGTTAATGTAATCGTCATCATTTTTTTCATAATCATTTTTCTTTTTTCTTTTTTTTCCGGTGCCCAAATTGATAAATCTGAGGAAATTGCAATTCAAAAGTTACTTTTAACTTAACTTTTTCTCCTAGTGTGAGGATTAGAGGGCAGTTCTATGAATTAAACTGATCATTTTATGTGTGATTTTGTAATTTTGCATAATCATAATTTATATAGGCTAGTGATCTATCAGAAAAATATATTGTGGTATTGATTTAAACCAATCAATCGAGCTCTGTTTAGCATTCAAAGAGGAGAGCCTTCTTTATTCCAGCACTGACCAGCCATCACCAATATGCCACATAGGCAGCACCTACCCACTGTCTCGTACCTTTTTGTGATTGGTAATGAGGATTTATCGAAAATCAAAGATGGATTACTGTCTGGGCTGAGGAGAGGAGGGGATGTGGTGGGAAGATCCAAACCACTCAGGATAACACAGGGCGTCTGTTCGGAGAGTGAGCTGATGAGGTTTCACTCTGGTAGATGAGCGCTCCCCTCGACTTCAGCACTGGACAGAGACGCTTTGCACTGTCCTGCAGGTGCTGATAACGGTGGATTTAATCCAAACGGAGCCTCTCACAATACTGTGTTGTGATATAATCAGTGTACATCGGACAACTGTATGTTGGGCTATGCTATGCATACAACACTATAAGTTTTCTCATTTCCTTATCAGTAAAATGTATTTTTCTTTTCTTTTGATTTTCTTTATCCATATCTTCTGGCTTGTTTGAAGGAGCCTGTTTGAAGGTAGAAGTTAGAGAGAAGTGTGTTGCTTAGCAACAATCACCACAATCACTGTATTCACATGAACGTGCATCATAAGATCAGGCGCAGCTACAGCCGGTCACTCACGTTTGGTGTAAATTCAAATCAGCTAAGAAAGTTGAGACCTGCTTTTTTACGCCCAGCTGGTGCACTCTGCTCCAGAGGTCAAACCAATTGATCAGTTTCACTCGTCACATCACTGGAAGTTTAATGAACTCTAACTAAACTAATGGAACAAACTAACTCAACTCTAAACTAAATATTAGATATTTAAGATCTTTGTAAACAGAGTTGCCATTTGTAAGGGCACATACTTTCAGTACATTGTTTTGTTCTTTTCATTCTCAAAGTTTGTCTCTTTGAATAACAATGACAGGCTAATGTAGCCTGACAAGAACATTTCTAATTCTATTTTAACATAAAAAGGCAAATATGCAGCCATGGTCACGTGTTCTTGTTTTCCATAAATATCACTGTTAGACTGTCAAACACAGAGACGACTCCGCGGCCTGTCCCTGCTCTTCACCAGCGCCTTATGTACGCCCATTCAGCAGACAGGACCAGGCTCCAGAGCAAACCTGGAGAGAGATTAGCTAACGTCTCCATGGACCTGTTCATCATCCTCTGCCCACCCTAATGACAAATAAATCTTACAAAAGGTTATGGCTTCCCTCTCCCCCTCACTGGATGATTTTATACATGTCTCCAAGTACTTGTTTTTCAATACAGAGCAGATATTACCGTCCACTGAGAGAGTTCATTCTCTGTTATTCTCTTGTCTCTGTCGTTATTTAAAAACACCCATTTTCGGAAAACATATTTTCATTGTATTGGTATCTGAGGAGAAACAGTGTGTTTAGCAGATGACCATTCAGAATGATTCACTGCTAATTAATTTCTAGTTCATCTATTTCCCCAAACTTAATGAGCTGTCCCCATTTACTGAATGACTAGTCCCAACCTAACTGCTGCTAAGTGGCACTGTAGGCAGGTGCAGAATTATAGCCTCCAACACAATTAGCATTGTATAATGAAGAAAGTAATGTAATGCAGCTTCATTGCCAAAGGTGCAAATCTTCAAAGGGATATAATTAACAACTGAAATACCTGTTTAGTCTTTCACAGCCCACACCTCAGAGCTTGTTTTCCAAGGCTGAGACAAGCAGTGATACAGTATGATACTCTTCTGACCATGAAATGTGCGTCGTCTGTCTTTTTGGTGTTGTAGCAGAACGACAACACGAGCGTGCTGGTGATGAGTTGGTTTGGTGCCCTTCGCCCTGAAGTTACCATCACCTACCACACTTTACAGTCAAGCATGGCACATGTTCAGTTTGCATTGTCATTTGAGGTGGCTGAAACAAGTGGCGTGACGTCAACAATTGGTTTGTTGACTGCTGTTTTGAGGCCTCAGGTTTGTATTTTGGCCGTCGCCATTTTGGGTTTTTGAAAAACTGTATTTGGAGAAGAAGGTGGCACTGTGGAGGGGTGAGGGGTGGATCTGACCTGCTCTGTCCTCCATCCTGATTGTCAGGCAGGTCGCTGTGTGTGTTACAGTCTGTCAGTCACACGGTGGCCACACCCTAATTCATACCCTGCTTTATCTTCCATTTTCCTCTAAATGGACCATAATTTAAAATATGAACATCATTGAGACCATAAACATATTAGGAAAACATTTACTGAGGTAATAAAACAAGTGAGAAGTAGAAACATTTTCCCATAGACTTCAATACAATCTGACTTTTTTTTGCAACCAATGGAGTCGCCCTCTGATGGACATTAGATAGATGCAGGTTTAAGGCTCTTCTGCATTGGCTTCAGACTCGGTGTCTATGTCCATTTTTATATACAGTCTATGGGCTAAAATGACAACTTGAGCATGTTTTATCAGCTCTAGCTAGCTAATTGATTGTATCTCCATGAGATGGTTGATAACATTTTCTAAAAGAAAGAAAGAAAAACAAAAATATGTTTGTGTGAGTCATGTGTTCGGTAAAGGTAACAATGATGAGCAAGACACTTTAAGCCCTTGTAACCTAGCCTGTTACCCCTTGAACAATTTAGTTAGCCAATGATATTCTCTTTTTTTTTTTTTTCAAGTAATGTTGCGCTACCACTGTAGATAGGAAGCTAGTTATCAGGGCATGCTAAGAGCAGAGAACACACAGGCTCTGTTTGGAACATCTACTCACCCACTAAATAGTCACTGCATAGTGAATCAACAATTTGGTAGAGCTGTTTTTTCAACTGTAAATTTTATCCACCGTGTAGTGCTCACCAAAATGTAGTGTACAAAAGATGTACTCACAGTGATCCAACCAGACCATCATGCATTGCAGCCCCTCTAATGAAAGCGTTGCACAGACAAAGTCATCTCGCTAACAGGTTATCTAACGTTAGCCGAAGCTGTGCATTTGATTTTAGCTAATGTGTGTATTTATGTGATTGTTGCATCATTAATATTAGTAAATTGTGCATTATTGTCAATTATCTAACAGTAATCAAGATAATATAAATTAGAAACCATGACATGACATCAACCTTGAAAAACCTGAACATCAGCCACGTTATTTTCTGACTTGGAGAAAGCTGCTCTGGACATCGTGCTCCACAAAGCACTTTCATGCAGCTGGCACTTAAAATATATGAGACAAATATAGCTGAAGAGAAAATAAGCACTCTTGTTTATATTCCACTTTACCTGACTCTCTCGCACATGGCACACTGTGCTTATATGCCTGGAAATACATTTGTATAGACATTGACCATGAGCCTCATGACCACATGGTAGATTCAGAACATGGATATCCTGCTGATCTTTTCTCTGTACATTCAATTTACAACTTGTGGATCTAGATGCTCCGCCTGGTCATCTTTGTATAACTGTACAGCTGGACAGATTATTATTTATAATTTTTAAGTGCATATTAATCTAAAAGGAGACACAATGTGAAGACCATACATGCAAGCTGAGAATCAATTTGAATGTAATCTGCGCATGAAAGCAGAACATGAATGCCATCAAAATCCTTGTGCGTCCTTCCACTTCACCAGCCTCCACCATCTTACTTTTGAATTGCACTGAGGGACATTGCACTTCTTCTTGTTGAATATAAATATTAATGCAATAAGGTGCATATCAGTCTAATTAATAGGAAACAGGGTTACCCAGCTGTGTGTACTGTGTGATCTACATTAGAATGATCCTTTTCAGTGATGGTGATATCTCTTTTGAAAAGAGCGTAATGAGTCGCTTTATCTTTCCAATGGGAACAAAAATATTGCATTTATTTCTTTTACTGTTTTTTACATAATGAAACTCTGACAATGTACCACCTTATTATAGGCAGAGAACTTAGTGTTGGGGAGTGACCTGATGAAACCTTTTGAGATTCCTGTGGCTGTCATTGATCTTTATTAATTGAAGCATGGCTGACACCAGCAGGCTGTCTGCATATGAGTACTCCCTGTTTGGGAAAGAAGATCAGGTCAGAGGAGGAGAGGCGTGAGGAGCAGAGCAGCAGTGTGCTGAGGACCAACCAGCAGGGTTGATTGTCTTCAATTAATTTCTTGTCTTGGTGGCTGCTCTGCAGGTCAAAACACATCCTGCTGCAGGAGCTGACATTGTTACTCGTCGGCTTACACACAATGAGTTGTTAACTCACTCGTAGGAGTGTGAAGTGTTTGCAGCCCTGTTCCATCTGGTGGTTATATGGCATGAAACGGGCGCTGATTGGGGCAGGTTTTACAGAGATGTATAAATGAGATATCATAAAACGCTTTCGAATGATTTTGTCAAATATCACATTCAGATGTCTGAGGCTGTTTTCCTTGTTTTATTTTCAGTGGCTTATACAGTAGATCTGCTCAATTTGCTCACCAGGTGTTGTGTGGTTATGAATATAGGGCTTTTAAAAATCTGCCTCAGCAGGGACTCTCCAGAAGTGCTCTCCAGTGAGCCATCTGTCAGCACGTGAACTGAACGCTGGAATAGAGACTGTCAGGTGGAAAAATTCTCGCTGTGGATTTAATTGGCTGAGACACTAACACTCTAAAGACAGGTAATGTAAAATGATGGAGGGGCTCTTTACCATGCTAATGTGGATGCTCATGGCAGCAGTATGTCACACCTGTCACTTGGCCGGCTTCAAAGTTCAAGCTTTAAATGACATTTTTACAGCGAGCATAAAATCCTTAAGAGCTGGGGGAAGCCGGGGGTGTCCCACCACGAGTGAAGCTGCCTGAACTGGGAGGAAGAATTACACTGTCAACAGTAGTAAGAAGGAGGAAATGTCTTCTTACAACCTGGTGTGTATGACCTGTGTGGGCTGGTGTGTGGTGATGCAGGCTATGAAATCTGGATGAAAGACTGTGGCAGACCTTTCTCCTCAGTCTGGTGGAGGTAATTATTGTCTAAGTGTGACACAGCTGCTCTGGCAGCCCACAACAATGGTCAGGAGGACACAGCATTGACACTGTCTCAAACTAGTGATAGTGGAATGATTCACCTTGAATAAACTGTTGTCAGCCGTTGCCTTTGTAAGTCCAATATCTATCTCTCATAAACAGGACATTTTATGACGTTATGACAGGAACCCTCCTGAAATACATGAAATCCCTGTTTTGTCTTAAAGCTGCACTCATCAATATTTTTATATTAATCAGAAAAAACAAAATGACCACACGTGATGTTTATGATGTCACTAGCGGTCTTAGCTTGTGAGCACAGTTGGAGTTGGAGCTGTTAAACTGATTTATCACTGAATGCAGGTTTAACTTGATATTTATAGATTTGTAAAGCAGCAATAATCAATATTTTTACAACAACAATGTATGAAATAGCAAAGTGACCATGTGAATGGGATCGTTTATAGTCACGAACTTATCGAGAATTATCACCTGAGTCTGAAGCTCCCCTCAGCTTTAGCCAGACAACTGGACTGTTCAGGTTCGGTCTCACCGCTCTCATGGCGACAGGCAGCTGTTTTTAGTGAAAAAGCTCTAAAAACCCACTGTACACCACCTGTTCAGCACTAAACAGCAGAGAGACACAGTTAGTGACCAGCTGGTGAACATAGTGGAGCACTGAGCAGCTAAAGATCTCCTACCTTCAGGTTATGTAGGAAACACTGGGTTTGGGTATAGGATGTACACCACCACAGTGCTTCACCTTGGTCCAACCACGAATAGAGGCACTGCTGGTTTATCAGTTAATTACATTCACGTAGCACCCCAGGTAGAGTTCAGTTCATGAGTGGCTGTCTGGATAAAAACCAGCAGGGAGAGGTGGGATTAAGAACCAGTGGACTGCTCTGAGCTTCCTCTGATGCTCCTCTGCATCTTTTCATCTGACATGAACAGTACGTTGTGTACTTGTTGTGTTCTTGTGTTTTCTGTGGCCTGCTGCTCAGTGCATTTGTGAATGCATGGATGCAAATTGCTGCATTAAAGAGAACACTTTGTTGGCTGCAGTTTATGTGATTAGACTAATGTGTGATCATTTTTAACAACTACAACTCCCGGAGGACAGCTTCCCTCAGCAGCGTCCTGCTCTTCCAAGAGACTCTGTACAATAAAGTGGCTTTGAATCAGCTTCACTTTGTCTCTCTTTGATTTACAGAAAAAGCAGGTGTACGGTGCCTGATCAATAATTATTTTGCTCTTTTTTTCCACAGTTAAGCCAACTGTTATAGATGTCGACATATTTGTGAACAGCATCGGACCAGTGTCATCGATAAATATGGTAAGTCAGCCCATTTACTTCTGATATCCTGGTTCTATGTTGTTTACACATAAATGGCCTGTTTCTACATGTTTGTGTGTTGCCTGTGAGCCGAGCATGAGCAACAACCATCGTGGGAGCAGAGGTGCATCACAGTGCAGGGTTATGTGTTATTTCTGAGAAAATTGAGTCTTAGATGTCCAAGAACCAGATTTTTTTTCAGAGCAGCATCTCTCAGATGATTTTGGGATTGGACCAGAAAAATGCATGATAGCAATGCACATGTAATATACAGTATAATGGTAATGTAAACACTGAAGACCAGTAGACACATTCAGATAAAAAAAAACATTTATTTTATGTTATTATAGCAATAAAACTCCTGTTAATCCTGACCTTAGTCTGGATTTACATCAATTTATAAAGTCACCATGGCTGTACTTTAAAAAGTCTTTGGTACCACTATCCAGTTGTATTATCAATAATGATGCTCTGGCATGGCCATGTGTGCAGCTGTGTCCTTGTACGACCCAAGGACACAGAAATGAATGGACTGTAACCAAGATAGATTGTAGCAATTTTTCTGTCTTTCTTCCTTTGTTTCTGTTATTTTATTTATTTATTTTTATGTCTTAAAGAAGATGTTCACTACCAGAAAAATATGCGTTAGTATCATAACAGAAAATCAATGTTAGTCACACTACTTTCAGCAAATCTGCACTCACATTTGAGAGCAAAGAAGGGAATTGTGTGAGTCTAGAGGGTAGTTTGTCAGTGTCTGGTTTGTTATTATAATATTTTAGAGTAATGTGTTTCTGTATTTTGTTCCGGTTGTTTACAGATGTTGGTTAGTTCACCTCAAATTTAGTCTCATATTTATTTTCTGTTCATATTTATGTTCTATATCTCATCAGACAGCAATCTGAGTAATAGTTGTCTAAACTGCTGCTCACACATGTAAATGTTTCCTGATCTGTGTTTGACTGTGGCTGTGAGGTCAATGAATCTGAAATTGAGAGATCTCATGCTGGTGAGACATTGCTGTTAAAAACTCACCTGTATCTTAAAACTTTATCCTTATCCTGTCTCTTTTATGTATTTTTCTTTAATGTTTGCACAGTACAGCAGCCTGTAACTCTGGTTTCAGAAAGCGCTTTATAAATAAAATTTACTTACTTACTTACTATCAGGGTCTGGTAAAGGTTGTCTCCTCTTTTAAATCGCAGCTCACATGACTTTACGAGTCTGTAGCAAGACAGGCTTTAACTAAGTGGCTAAGGAGCAGAAAGGAAGCGGAGAGGGCAATCAGAGAGGGATAAGAGAGGACAGGATGGATATAAACATGTAAGGAAAGAGGCAGGAGACTTTATGGAGATTTATGGGTTTTTGAAAAGGATTCAGAGCGATGGTCAGATGGACGGGCAGAGAGAGATCTTAAGTTGAGAGCGGAAACAGATTCAAAGTCAGGTGGAAAGAACGGCAGAGCCAGATGGATAAGACATTTTCGTGGATGCCTCACCAGGATCACTGGTGTTGATGTTAGAGTATGAGGTCTGAGTTTTAAGGTATGAGGACTCTTAATTTATTTTCTTAATGACTAGACTCTAATTGCTTGTGTCATAATTCTGGTCTCATAATTATTATCTGCACAAGATCATGTCTCAAGAGGACCATCAGACATGTTGTAGAACAAATATGACAGGCAGTGAATTAAAGACCTTCTGTTCCCTGTCTACCTCTTTGCTCCACTTCTACATCAGAAATCTAACTAAATGAAATTCATATTAAGAAACTGTGTGTTGATGTATTAAATCAAGAACTTTAAACAGGCTAGTGCTCTGTAAAACATTTTCTCTTTACTTAAAAATGAATTTAGAGCAACAATGTGATACTCAATTTTAGTTGATTGACAGCAACTATATTACTGATCAATTAATGATTAAGTCATTTTTCAAGTAAAAATGCCCTAGCTCCAAAATCCTACTTGTGACTAATCAGTTCACTGGCTTGTGCAAACGTTAAACATTAACTAAAGTTACATAGAGAGTACAGAGTGGGGAAGCAAGTGACATATCACAGTTTTGACAATTTTGATTTTAGTCAGAGTTGAGGATAGCAGTACACCACTGCCAGGGAAAACCTGTTTTACCTTGAAATACAGCCGGATGGACTTTCACTATCCATTGTCTTTTCAGTTGCTGCTCAATCGGGAAGCTGTGAAATGATAATGATTGTCAGATTTCCTTCATTTTATATGAGTTACAACCTGGTACACAACAGTACGACATTATTCTTTTGGTTTCCCACCCTGAGTGCGACGTCAGAGGAAAGTGGCTGCTGTGTGAATATAGTCTATTCTGGTCATCAAGATTTTAGCATTTGGGGAAATACACCAACTGACTTTCTTAGTAAGAGTTAGATGAGAAGACTGATACGTTACTCTGTCTGTGGGTTTAGTTGAAACCAGGAGACAGTTAGCTTAGCTTAGCATAATGACGTGAAGCTGGGCAAACAGCTGTCTAAAGTTAAAAAAAAAAACACTGATCATTGAACCTGTGAAATGTTTTTGTCAAGAAATAATTTTGCTATGTAACTCCCTATAAAACCTTTAACTGCTGTCTGTTTCTGTTTGTCTACAGAATAAACAAAAAGATAGTGTTGTACTTTTAAACTTAAATTCTAGCTAGCTTGTTCCCCTTGCTTCCAGATATGCTAAGCTAACTGCAGCTATGCTACTGCTCCACTGGTAACACGTCTCTCATCTAAAGGCAAATAAGCAAATGCTTCCCAAAATGTTGAAATGTTCCTTCAAGTGTGGGCTGATGAGGTTGAAAATGTTCATAAGGCTGACATATTCAGGACATCAAACACGTAGTGATGAAGCAGGCTTAGCCACACTTTCAGCTTAATGCCAGTGTTAGCATGTTAACATTTGCATGTTTCTAAAGGGCGATCATATTTTCAGACCCCTAAACTGGGACCGTTAAGTGTAGGCTACTGTATATTCATACACGCACACATATATGTGCTTATGTACTCATTATAGGGATGGGGGACAATTATTTCAGCACTTAGCACAGCTACCAAGCTAATCTTTCAACGCCATGATTTCCATGAACACAACATTTCTGTTGCCAAGTACCTTACAAAGGAAGAAATAAACCTCCTGGAGCTTTTTAGAAAAGACAGACTCTTCAGTCTCTTCACAATTAACCTGTAGGATCCTGCTACAAGCAGAGCTGCCAGCATCATAGCCTATGATGCTTGCCTATGACTCATACACATACATGGGACATGATTGACATGGGACCAATCAGTGTTGAATTGCATACATTTCTATATTGTGTAGGTAATAATGAGTGCAACAGAGCATGATAAACATCTATGTAAGCACTGAAAACAAGTATAATATTCTCATTATTACAAGATATTTGTTGTGAGTTGGGACACCGTTTCGGGTGTAACATACAGAGGTAAGTTTATCCACATTTGCGACAGTACTGTTGTCAATCAAGCAACATGTGCACACTCACACACCCACACCCACAGCCTTGACGAGCCCTAATCAGCTAAAGTAAGTGAGGGCACCTGTGTGGCTGTACCAGCAGTGTGTGCGGGAGCGTGTGGGAGTGTCTTTGTTTCTACAGTTCACAAGTTTTCAGACCACTTCAGCAACTTTATTTAAAAAAATTAAAAAATGTTTTAACGTGAATGAGTGCCAGCTCCGGAGGAGCTCTTGTAGGACACTTGCTGATTGTTCAGACTGAATCCTTTCAGAGTCTCTGAAAAAGTAAAAACCTGTGCTGTGTGACCAACCAACAACAGCCAGTAAGTGACCACTGAATGAGTCAAACATGATCTCTCTAATGACAGGGGAGAAACATTTTACATGCCTGCTCACTCGTGCTCTAGATAAAACGTAAAGTCTCTGTATGTTTTTAATCCTGTCACACCAGCCTTATATGGGTCATTGTATCCACAGAGCAAAGCAAAGCCCCATGGTTTATGATGGCATTTCTGAAATATTCATACATACATACATACATACATGAGAGACCGTTGTTACTGCATTTTTTCCTGCATATTCAGTGCTACTACAGCGCACTCAAGCACCTTCTTTTGTGCTAATTTTAAGGCCCATTGTCGAAGAAGAATTCATGTACAGTCATATCAGTTGTCAAACTTGTATTGTTTCTAATTACAATGCAGTGTGGCTATAATTCAGGGTGTCATGACTTCTCAGAGAGACAGACAGTAATTAATTCTCTCCTCTTTAGAGAAAATTAGTCAATTTTCACATCAAAAGTATAAGCAAAGAAAAACCTGTTCTCACACACATGGAGAAATTTCAACTTAAAAATTCAAATGAAATGAACTTATTAATGTTCATTAGCCAACCGAAGTATTGTGCCAGGTTTTTTCTCACAAAGGTTAGACTCCCGATGCATAACGCCTGAATGGTTTGAGTGGAGTGACTGCTGGAGTACGACTTCCTTCATATTAAATCACTGACATTTGCACTGGTCTTTAGCCTGAATGGCTAAAGCAGCGAGTGAGCTACCAACCCAACAATTGATCTTTCCATGTAATCTTTCTAGTATGTTCTGGGTCTTTACTAGAGTCTTCAATTGGATGTGCCTTGAATATCTGCATTCAAGGCACAGTTGGCTAATGAACATTAATAAGTTCATTTCATTTGAATTTCCAAAAGGCATCATATTAAGTGGCCTGAACCAACCACTGACATCAGCTTTTTTCATTCAAATGTTTCCAAATGAAGGGCTTAAAAATTTAAATTGTGTTTACGTTTTTTAACGTTACGTTAGATCAAGTGGTCATAAGGAATTAACAAAGAAGCAAAGTAATCTTAAAAGGAAAGTTCAGATGCTGCTTTAGCAGCAGTTATATCAGTACTGGAGAGTATTTCCTTATCATAAGGAGAGCAGTGAATGACACTGAAGGCTTTTCTCGATAGAAAAGACATTTTTTCTCCTGCATGGCTTCAGCAAAAGTTTGATTTACCAATAGTTAAAAAATAGGAAGGACACAGGATCTGATTGGTTGAAGTGAGACGGTGATGGACAGATGGTTCATCCAATCATCTGTTAAGTTTTTTATTTTATTTTTTAAAGCATCTGCCCTTTTCTTTTTCTAACGAACCCTACCCAGATGGTGTGAAACAAACCAGTTGGTGCGACAGGTTACTCAGAATTTAAACTGATTGCCGAGTTCACATGCAAATAAACCTTAAATATTTCCTCAAGCATAACTTTCACATTGTAGTGCTGTATATTCTTAAGCGAGACAAATGTATTGGTAGATTTTAGCTAATTGCAGATATATCCACACTGACATACTGGTAAATTGCAGTATAAAAATGCCAAATACGTGGTTGAGGTTGAGGCGTTTCTAAATTTCCAAAATTATTTCCAAACAAGACAGATCAGATACTTCAGTAAGTACACTCTCATAATAAGTATTACATGGTGCACAAGTATACTCACTGGTGTAGTGCATGAATTTCCACAGGTTATTGTTGTCCCAAATTAAACACTGCTGTTGTGCACTCACCAGAAATGATGATGCATGACGATGTATGATGCTCGGCTTGGTCTGGTCAGAGCCCAGGATCAGGATCAGAATCAGAATCTGGTTTATCACTAAGTAGGTTTTCAACATACGAAGAATTTGCTTTGGTGTTTTGATGCATAACAATAAACATGGTAAGAAGAAAAGAAATATAAACAAGGATAAACAAGCAGATAGTGTAAATATAGATAGAAAAAATAATACAATACAAAATATTTACAATAAAAATTTAAAGAAATATAGAAAATATACATATAAAATACAAATATGTGCACTGTGCAAAATGACTGGGTGAATGTGCAAGAGATTACATGGTGCAAAGTACTGGAGGGTAGTAGATCATTTTGCACAGAGGCTGGTGATGTAGACACACAGACGTCTCACACTGTTACTGTATGTTTATGGCTGTCAGTGCTTTGATGATAAGTTACCAGATATACTTATTATTGCATTTTGACATTGTTATAAAATCCAGAGAAGTTCTAGTTAGTTAACAGCAGGAATTACCTACGGTATAAGATGATTATAGCTGATCGGTTTTTTTAATGCCAAATTTTTTTATGCTAATGTTACTTGTTTGGGGGGGTAACCCATTCAGAAGAAACAATAAGCAGAGCTATGTTTTAATAAGCAGTTAGCATTATGTTAAGCTGGAGAGAGCATCATCTTTGTAATTATAAAGAAGCTATTTTTACACTTGTGGGTCACGCGGTGTCCAAGGCAACCTCGGATAATCCAGGAAATTCCTGCCAAAACAAAAGCCTGTGCCAGTGGGGTCCCTGATGCTGCTCTCACCATGTGGAGAGAGCTTCCCACTCAGAGGCTATCAGACACTGGAAACCCAGAGAAATGCAGAATCCATGCCAGTTCATTTCCCACTGCATAAGTGAACTGTAGGCAGGGCTAATGCAACATCCTTGGTACTGTGGGTTTCTTCAGCTCCCAGCACAATATTAATTTTTTATGTCCCTGCAATTTGCAGCCCACTGTAATTGTTTGGCTCTTACCTGCTGTGATATCAAATGGCTGTGATAATTTTTTATTCACACCATAAAACCCTTTCTTCAGTATGCTGGTCAGCTGGTTCGACTACAAAAAGGAAAAGTATGTTCTTCACTTAATCAGCCAGAGTAGTGCATCTAATTTTTTCATTTTCTCTGGCTGGAAGATTTGGGTAATGAAGTCATCAGCATGAGGATCATATAATGAGGCTCTAGGTAACGCCACAAACAGAACAGATCTCAGCGGACTGTTAATGTGCTGCTAGTGTGGCTCAATCAGTAATGAACTGATGAAAATATCTTTCCTGTTTTACTTGTGATACTGTTGTGATTTCCATCCAGACCTGAGAGATGAGCGGACGTGCCGTACTACCCCTGATCTGCCACCTACCATCAAAGCCCTCAGAGATTTTCAGAAGCAGTAATAATTGAGCCGTTGGGGAAGCAGATACTGTATGTAATAACAGCAAAAAATGAACAATTCACAAGAAAGAACTGTTTGATTCAGCAGTTATCTAATAATTGCATGTAGGGCCACAGTACTGTACATCCTGATGCTCCTTTTATATAGAACACATCCTGCAGCCACTCAAAAGAGCTTTATTTCAACTTTTGTGTTACCTGCATTCTTCTAAAGGTATTAAAAAAAAAATTATATAAGGTATAGAGATCCTGTTCTTTGTTGGACCATTTACCTCAGAACTAAACCTTGTGAGGCAGCTAGTCTCAGGTGTGACGACAGCGAGCAGCATAATGAAGCATAGATGCTTCTTTATCATATCGTATTTCCTTATCATAAGAAGAGCAGTGAACGACACTGAAGGCTTTTCTCGATGGAAAAGAAGTTTTTTCTCCTGCATGGCTTCAGCAAAAGTTTGATTTACCAATAGGAAGTATAGGATGACACAGAATCTGATTGGTTGAAGTGAGCCTGTGAGACACCTGGTTCATCCAATCATCTGTTAAGTATTTTATTCTTTATTTTTTTTCTGTTTTTTGAAAGAATCTGCCCATTTCCACATAGTTTCTAACGAAGCCTTCCCAGATGGTGTGAAATAAAGCAGCTGGTGCGACAGGTTACTCAGAATTTAAACTGATGAATTCTGAGTTTACAAGCAAATAAATCTTAACATATCTCCACAAGCATAACATTCACTTTGTAGTGCTGTATATCCTGAAGTTAGATGAATGCATTGGTAGATTTTAGCTAACTGCAGATATATTCATACTGACATACGTAAACTGCAGTATAAAAATGCCAGATACGTGGTCGTGAGGTCATGTGCATATCACGTGTCTCCAAATCTGTCCAGCAGAGAGCACTGTGAAATTTATTTTACAGCTGAAAACATCTCGCTCAGATCTTTGTTACAGATCTTATGAAAAATCTTGCCCAGCACCTGCAAACAATTTCTGGATGTGAATGTGTTCATTAAGAATACTTGAATATTTTTGCTCTCAGCTGCATGATTTGACAGCAGACAGCAGAATCATGACACTTCCAGTAAAAGTGACAATGTGGTGCGGCCTGGTAGTCGAGTGGTTAGGGCACATACCATTTGAGGGCATGACGCTCTTAGCAGGCGGTCACTGGTTCGACTCCCGATCGGTCCAACTCTTTCCTGTATGTCATTCTCCTCTCTCTACCCCCTTTCCTGTCAGTCTTCACTGATCTCTAATAAAGGCATAAAAAGCCCAAAAAAAATAACTTTAAAAAAAAAAAAAGTGACAATCTGAAAGGGTGCTTGTTTTATATGTTTCGTTGCATGTCATTAAATTCCAGCAAATGTTTCAACAGTTACCTGTTGTACAGATTGTAAAACAAGGACTCATCATCTGTGAGGTCCCTGTTCAGAAATGTGGACTTGGTTTCTCTACCCAACATCTTGGTAGTTACTGAACTTAGAAAATCTTTATTTAAATGCACAGTAAATTCTGTCGCACGGGGTCTCCCAGTCAAAATAATCTCAAAAGATGCCGTTGGGTGACGTCATGAAATAGTGTTGCCGTAAGGATTCCTTCAGTGTCATTTTTACCTGAAGCTAAATTATCTACAGAGGTCTCCTCCTCTCCAAAACAAACAGACCAAGTGATTATAACCAGTAAAAACACTGAATAAAGCAGTTTCACATTTAAAGTCAGTGTTTCATCGAGGCTGTTCAGCAGACACATGTCTTGGAGTAACTGGAAACTGAGACTGCTTATCCTTGTTTCTCTGATAACTTGTGAACCAGACATCTGGGAGGTTTTTACCAGCACCCAAATTATCCACAGAGGTGTCCTCCTTCTCCATAACCAGTGGGCCAGGGGATTAATACCAGTACAGAATAAAGCAGTTTTACTTTAAAAATGTGTGATTCACAGACGCTCTTCAGCAGACACAGGACATCTGCCTAACAGTTGCCTGGCTTGGTTCTCTGATAACTTAAGACCCAGACATCTGATGACTAAAATCCTTCATCTGGTTAAAATATATAGTTGAAAACAACCAAGGTATAAAAAAATGTATCTTAAAAAATGTGGCATAAAACTAGATAAAAGTCCATTTTGAGCTTCTGGCTGGCAAGCACAACACTGATACATGTGCACAGACGACTAAATGAAAAGGACTGTTAGCATGATTAAAATCACATATTTCTCTAGGTTTGAGAATTGCTGGAAACATTTGGGATAATGTAAGTTCACAACTCAAAAAAACATAGGTTTAGTTTTTATAGACATTTTAATGTGGAGAAGTTACGTATTATAACTTTAAGCAAAAGAGGCAGAGCCTTGGTGCAGCTGAGTGGGTACAAGTGATATTTAACCGCTGTTTTTATGTGATAGGCTGAAGCATATGCTCAGTAGAAAAGAGTAAAAAACATGAATAATACACAACAATAACAAGTGTTTCATGTTTAACAACAAGCTACCTTGAGGGCACTGGAGCGTGTTGTTGACAAATTCTAACCTCCATCCATTTATTCTCTATACCCACTTATTCTCTGTGGGGTTGCAGGGGGCTGGAACCTTTCCCAGCATGCACTGGGTGATATGTGGGGTGCAGCCCATGGGCATTTTAGTGTTCACCTGACCTGCATGTTGTGAGACTGTCAGAGGAAGCTCACACAGAAACAGCCTCCTTAGGCTCTAATTTGTTTTAAAAGGAAAGAATTACCGCCTCTGAGTTTTACCACAAAGGACGTGCACCTGTGCTAATTATAAACCTGGGTGTTGTTACATCGCAGCATATTGACTTAAAATGGGAGTTAGAGATCCCCAGTCCCAACATAGTGTATCTGTGTGCTTGAAAACATGCAGCAAGTCACACCAGGTGGATGATAAAGTTTGTCTCGTTCCCAACGACCTTTTGCTGCCTCTAATGAGGACACAAGGAGAGACATCAAACCAGCAAAGGAACATGACAGATGTCACAAAGCACAGGACACATGCAGTATGTACTGTATGACTTTTGCTGCATAATCATTAAGTGCCGGCTTCACACTGCAGAGCTGGAGCCACATGCTTTGCCCTGGTTAGTACAGTGATCAGTGCTGGACTTATATACCATAAATATATATACCGTAAATATACCACACATTTTAGCAGGAAAATGTGTATTTGATAAGAATGCTCAAATGTGCAATGTAACTATTCAATGTCTGAATAAAATGGATAATTTCTACTTTGAGCAACAGTGAACAAGGAGAAAAACAAGGGAATGATAATAGGATAACGGGAGAGGAGGAAGACCGTACATTGTTATAAACAAATTAAGTAATCCTCTGTTCTCTGTTAAAAAAAAAAAAAGCTGGACAGCTGAAAAATAAAGCTGTTATTGAAGTCCTTGAGCTGTCAGACACAAAGACAGCATGGATTAGTTACAGTTCTTCTGCAGACATGTTTTCAACAACGTAAAACTAAGCTGCTATGATTGATATGTTGTTTAACATGGTTTTCCCCACATAAAAAGTGAAAAAAAAAAAAATCAAAAACTGGGTCTGAATTCTCATCTACTCTTACTTCCTCATTGAGAAATTCTGGATCGGGCCACAGGTAGGTGTCCACCCACCTTGTGCTAACCCACCACTGCTGCTAGGTCTCCAAGTGAAAGAGCAGAGAGTATCAAGATGGTTAGAGGAGGAAAGACTCAGCCACATGTTTAAGCCTCAAATGGTGACTAGAAGACATATCAGAACGGTTAATGTCGTTATTTGTTTATGTTGTTTGTTAGCTTGTAACTGGCAGTAGCTGACACAGTGTTAGTGGCAGTGTTAGTGGCTCTCTGTACTGACATGGTTTCGGGTTTACTTTGCCCTCCCTCAGTCCCCAAAAGTTGACGGGATTCATTCCTTAGTTATATGACGTATGAATCCCTGGCTGTCTGAATCTGTTTTTATGAGACTGTCATTGGTTCATAGCAGTTCAAGGTGGAAATACTTAGTCATGGCGTCATGGCACCGGGAGCATACAGTGGGGAGGGGGAGTGAGCAATGCCCTCTGCGCACCAGGTCTGCTGTGCAATCAGGGAGGTAGTTTAGAAAAGGCCCACAGCTGATCAAAAAGCCTCTCATTTCCCTCCATCTGCAAAAATCTAAAAATTTCTCCACAATGCTGGTTGAAAGTAGTAGGTCTGCGCTTGATCCATTGAAATAGAATATGTTTTATTTTTAACTCAAGTTTTCTTGTTAAAAAAATTTCACAGTGACTTTGAGTTTTTTTATCCTGTCACCAAGGTAAATTCAGATTTGTGCATGCATGTGTGTATAGATCTTTTTTTATTCAATCTCAACCAGACTGTACTACATGTGCTAAAAGTATGTTGGCCTCTGACCAGCATTTCCTTAAAATGCAGCGTCCATTCTTCTGGTGTCAGGGTTCCCATAATTCAGTCTCTCAAGGTATTTGGTCTCATTCAGCCTCCAGACAGAGCACTAGTGAGGTCAGAGACTGATGTTAGGTTATCATAAAGCTTGGCACGTAGTTGGGCATACATGGGGTTTAGAAGCCTGGCTTGGGAACATTATTGTCTAAAAGACTGTGTGCTAACATCAAAGCTTTTCTTAAATGGAGCTAAGGGGCCAGGCCCGAACCACGAGGAAACAGCCCCAGACCATAAATACACAACAGCATGGAGACAGACAGACTTTTGGCCATAGTGTACAGTGTATGTCTCAGTCAAACAAGGTTGACTTTAACATTACAGGTGGTATTTCCATGCAGCACCTGTCAGATCTGCATTTCTCAGGGGAAAAATTGTTCTGTACTTTATCATGTGGGGACCATTTCTACCGTACAGTATATCTTTGATTTTACTGCGAGTACATACCGTACCTCTAGATCAGCAGCCTTAATATAGCAGCTCCTCTGAGGCATTTCAGGTGAAAGACCCATTTTCTTCACTACCAGTGTCTGCTGTAGTGGGTCAAAACAGCTGTGAGCAGCGGGGGTTGAGGTCGATACTCTTTCAGCGTGGTTAAAATTACCTTCTATTATGAGATTAAACAAGAGATCACAAAGCTAGAAATTTAGGTGCGTTTGTTATCAGAGATTCTACCTCTCACCCTCCATCTCCAACTCAACTATTTCCACATGTGATTGCCTCAGCTCTATTTATTTGATTTGCAGCACTTCTCCTCCAATGGTCATTAAATCCTACATTATGTTCAGTTTTTTTCCAAATCCACTGAGCTCTGCACAATTAAAGGTCATGAGCACCCGGTGGTTCTCTTGATTATAGACTTCAGTCTAATTGGTGAGTTATTGAAACCGGTGCAGAGACTGGGTAAAAGGTCAAATGCATTTCAGGCTGTGGCAGCAGAATGAAAAGGTGTGGGTTGGAGGAGGAGGCCAGACTATTATTAATTTCATTATAGTCTACATCTTCATCTGTATTGTTGCTAAAGAGGACCCTTAGAACCTGACTGCAGCTGAGGAGAGCTTTGGCTTTGTATGTGGCCTACTGAGCTTGCACAGCAGCACCATTGTCAAGCAAGTAAGATTACAGTCTGGAGGTTAGTCATGCTTATTTTTTTTAATTTTGTTGATGCAAAATAGGCATTGTTTACATTGTCACCTATATAACTATATACTATCTATAAGTAGCTACATCTCTTCTTATGCACAATTAATGGAGCAGTTGTTCCCCTCATTAAATTGCATCTAGTGTGCAATTAATGTGAAGCAGCAGTCAGTGGTTGTGTTAATCACAACCCTGGTACACGTCTAAAACAAATTAAAAGAGCTGCAGATGTTTTGCAGAGTAACTTACCGCTGTGTGATTATGCCCAATTCATTTGTTTTCACAAAAAATCTATTATACACTTTACTGCCCTCAACAGAATAATCATTTTTTAGATATGATTTCATATAAGCAGCTACTATAACTACATAGCAACATACTGGCAACATACTGTGTGACGCACACACTGCTTTCCTACGTCTGTTTGCATCAAGGAGCCTACAACATTTATATACTTATACCTGGACGTATGTTGAGAGTGTACATTTACTCATGGGAAATGGTGTGAGCAACATCGATCGACTTCTCATTGTTTTTCACACTTCAAGGTGCAAAAATCACCAGTGACTAACACATTTCAGGGTAAAACATCTGTACTTGGTGACTCCCATTTTCATGGAAACAAACAGGCTGAATAAGAAAAAGAAAAATGTACTTGGTTTCAGATTTTAGAGAAGACACTGGCACGTCAACTCTACAGCAGCAGTCTACAGGATAGTCTCCTTCTGACCTGAATGAATGAGATGCTGTAAATTCACTCAACATAGACATAATGCAGTTTTAACAACAGGCCCAATGAGATCTTAAAATCATTATAGTATCTTGATGTAGTTAATAGTTTTGCAGATAATATTTCAGGCACAGACATTACAAACTCATATATGTGTAGATATACAGCATTTTTCACATGCATTTAAAGGAGAATTTTGGCATTTTAGGAAATTTCCTTATTCGCTGTCTTGCCGAGAGTTAGATGAGAAGATTGATGTGACTGTTTGTATTATAAATATCTACCTCAGAGTGGGCTGCTCCACCATCTCTATCTTGGCAGTGTCCAACTCTGCCTAACTCCCGGCTAATCTAAAAAAAGGCAAAGAGGTGGAGCTTGTGTGAAGCCGAGACTTCGGTTCATATTGGTCTGTGTCACCTAAAGCAGCATGCTCTCAGTCATACATAACTTTAAACCTTACTAAAATTTGAACCATTGGCTTATATAAAAATACAGTTGTCATGAAGGAGGAAATTAGCTGTGGAGTCCAAAATCTTTTTTTTTGTTTACCAGGCTGTAAACATGTTAATTTCTGCAGTAAAGTTGAACATTTTATTATAGGAGTCTATGGGGAAAGACTCATTTTTGGAGCCTGTGTCCATTCAAGGAACTAGATTTCTGGCACTTATGTGCTGGCTTCATATTTCAGGCTCAGAGGTTACCGCCTGCTGCATATTCTCCATGGCTGCAATGCAGCTTGGCATGCACATTAACCTTGCATTAACTTTGACATATTTTTTCTTGCATCACTTCAAACCTAGCAGATTATACTTTTTAGATTTCAATTATTAAAACTGAGTTGTTGTTGAGTTGCTGACAGGAGCTTAGAACACATGCCCTGAAGCCTTGGGGAGTTTTCTGGCAGCACGAAGGTGAGTTTAGCCGATCACTGAGAGGTGCGAGGTGAGGTCTGTGCTCGACACATGGGCCAGTGAACGAGTAAAATGATAAATGCTCCCACTGGTGAAAGTGGTGAATGATAGATGGCACATGGTGTCATTTCAGAAGAAAATCGAACACTCTTGAGTAGCAGGTGAAGTTCTCTCTTTTGCCAAGGGCTCAGAGCAGCGTTAGTGACAGCATTTAAAATAAAATTGCACCAAATGATGCTGCACCATACATCCACTTACATGTCTTCTGGTTTTTTCTTGTTAGGAATACCAAATCGACATCATCTTTGCCCAGACGTGGACAGACAGCCGCCTCAGATACAACAGCACAATGAAAATATTAACTTTGAACAGCAATATGGTTGGACTTATTTGGCTGCCAGACACCATCTTCAGAAACTCCAAGAGAGCGGATTCCCACTGGATTACAATGCCCAACCAGCTGCTCAGGATATGGAACGATGGGAAGATACTTTACACCCTAAGGTAAACACAGACATCAAGACAGAAATCGATTAGAAAATTCCCCTCAGAGGGGATGACTAAAATGTTTAACTGAAACTTATATTTACAGTTACCATTTAAATTATAAGTTTTCATACTGGCCCTTCTGCCTGCTCCACCAGCCTTTTAGTGAAAACACCGACAAAAGAATGAATGCAACTTCAGCTGTGGGTCAAATAAAACAAGCATCTTCAGAGAAAATTCCCCGGGCTTTGGGAAACTATAACAAGCATTTTACATAATTATTTTGCAGTTTATAGCCTAAACAATTAACTGATTAATCTAGAAAATAATCAGCAGATTAATCAAAGATGAATATAGTTGTCAGCTACAGCCCTAGTTTACAAAGAGGCTGATCTCACAAAAGGAATTAATGTGCATGTGATGAGAATGACAGATTAAAAAAATAAATAAATCAGACAAACTAATCAAATAACTATTTATTATTAGACATCCCTCGCCTTACTCTTCCATCACCACCTCATCATGTGACCCATGGATTACTCCAGAAAAACATGTGGTCTGAAGTGTCCCTGAGGTTCACACAGTCTCACTGCAGAATCAGTTTTTATAAATAACAGTTCACCTGTGGGAAATTAGGTTTGCACAGTTTTTGGGCATACGCAGCATTTATACACCTGGTCTCAGGTCTGCTTGTTCCTGGTTGTTTGTTTTAATAACTGGACAGCCCCATAATGTAGGGAACAATGAATGTAACGAACGTAATCCAAATTAGCTACTGAGAGACAGTGTAAAAGTATCAGCCAGTAAACTTTACATTATTTTGGTTTCATACATGGTTAAGTAGGATAAAGTTAGGTCCAGGGACAAATAATCAAGTTTTTTTTTCTTTTTTTAAAGATATTTTTTGGGCATTTTTTGCCTTTATTGACAGGACAGTAGAGAGTGACAGGAAAGGGGCAGAGAGAGAGGGGGAATGACACGCAGGAAGGAGTCGGGCCGGTCTGGAGTCAAACTGGCACTCAGCTGCTTAAGAGCTTCCGCTCATGTGGTATGCACCCTAACCACTCCGCCATCGCGCCGCCCAAAATGATCAAGTTTTAAAGATTGGGGAAAACAGTGATTTCTATTTGAATATAGAGATATGTTATAGTTTTGTTTGTTGTTGTAGTCTTGTCATTTCCAGTTTGTACAAAATAAAATAGATACTATAGTATTAGTATACACAATGGAAACAGCTATAGGTTATTATGGGATGGGAGAATAATGAGACATGAAATAATTACATTTTTAAATAGGATTTTTTTGGCTCTATAAACTTGTAAGTAGGGTAAACACTATGTGATTTCAACACACAGTCTAATTTATGGGTTATTACCATAGCCTATTATCTGATTTCTCAAACATGGTTCCTTTAATTTATTCCCCAAATCCCACTGTTTTCTGTGCAGTGTCACTATTTAAACATCCCAATAATGTTTATCAATCAACCAACCCCTTTATACTGTCCAGCAGTTGCATTCACTAAGACATTTATGGGAAAACAATTTCTGATGCAAACACTCTCCACAAAGAGCACCACGGAGTAATTAGCCCTGTTATTATCAATTGTAAGTGCAAACTGCCTGCTTAAGCTTCAAGACCAATTTACTGAGGCAGCCACCCTCGTGCCCTGAAGAACTCTTTGTAATTGGAGCACTCCACATTAATATAAAGTGCTCCTTCAGTAATAAGCATCTTTCCACTGTCCTCATTGTTGTTTCCAGTCCTTATATTTGAATGTGAATGCGCGGCATCTCCAGATGTTTAACTGATGCTGATGTTTGTTTTGACTTTTCTGTGATTTAATATAAATGTGGATCTGTAGTGCCTTTGTGTTGGACCTGGAGAAATGTGAGCCAGTGTATCCATAAGCAAGTCAAGTCACAAACAAAGCCCGGCTAGATCCTCCCTCATCCAGTTTTGCTGATATTGACTATTCAGAAGCATACAAACTTTGAGGAGTAATATCCGTTGATGGCATGAGAGAAAGAGAATGAAATGTCACTTGGCATTAATTTTGTATTGGCTTGGCTGGAGTAAACAGAGATGACATTTTGTGATATCCATGCCCCACCCACATGCATAGTATTGTCCAAATTCCATGCTTTAATGAGGTGCAAAGATCATACCAGAACTAGAGTGCAGAGATTTTTTTCCCTCTGCTTTCTTCTTTTTTGTTTTATCTGTGTCAACGAATGTTACATAATTATTATTGTAATTTCCTTGGAATTGTTGATGTGGATTTTGTCTCATCTTTATCTTACACTGTGTGTAGCTGAGTGGACAAAGAGTCGACAGCCATGCTATAGCACATCTGTGAGGCTGTACTTAGTTACTTCGGGACTGTTACAACCCAGGAAAGGGAAGCAACATAAACCCAGCTAATCAAAGAACTACATTTTCAAACGCAAAAATTATATGGAAATAAAAACAAATGAAACAGTCAAACAGCACCCCTGTTCCTCATGACACTAACAGAAGAGAATGCATGCACGAAGTCTTGGCTTCTTCCATCTTTTTTTAACCAAACCTGGCCCAGTCCCCTTTAAGACACAACTGGTACCTCACTTTTAATTTCCAGAAAATGTTTTTGACAGAAAATGTCTCTAAAACGCTGCTGTCTCCACAAGCAGCTGCTAAAATGGTTTTGGTCTATGTCATGTTCAGATTGAGCCTAAACATAGAGACTATAGTGGTGAGTGAAAAATACTAGTGTCTGCTAATTAGCACAAAACAAAAAGCACAAAATGTCCAGTTTGAATTTAAAGGCTGCTCAGACACCAAAACGTTTTAATACTGATCTACACTTTCCACCACAGCATCCCACTAGAAGATATTGTGTTGCACTGCAGCAAAAGTAAAGCCATGTTCTGATTGGCTCCATTCAAACTAATGAGGGAGCTGCGTTTTTTCACAGATTCTCAGTCTGTTCCTCTTTTATCAGTAAAAATGCAGCCCATACTTAAACTACCAGAACCCTGCTTTCATCATGCTTTTTTCTGTCTTGATTGTTTTCCCAGGCAGATGATTTGAACTGTAGTTTAATGGGAACAAATGCTCTGTTAATTCAGGGTGATGTGTGAAACCAGCCTGTTTCACCATGTGTAAAGAGGTCAGGGCACTCTTAACGCTTCCTGTAGCTTCTCCGCCCCCTGAGATTCCTGCTTTCTGTAACTGGTTTATAATTGAAGATCAACCATGTAAAGGCTTCATAATTAAATCTGCAGGTTTGTGTCGTCTTAAGGGACAATTGGCCTTGAACTACATCACAGACACAGAACATGTGATATTTAGTGGTGTAAGTTTGTGGGTACATCATCATCATGCAGGTACTAGAACAGTAGTCAGATATACAGTGTCATACTTCGTCTAATGTTTCTCAGTAGTAGTGTTACTGTAGTGAACACAGCTGGTCACTCATCACCTCTGGAAATGGGCTTTTTACAGCTCTAGTGAATTATAGGCCACTGAAGGCCGTCAAAGGTCTGTCCACACTGCAGGTCCTTGGTTTCCTGCAGAGCCTGATGAACATCATCAGAATTATTTGTACAGTTAACATTATTGCTCACATAGATAATGACTGTCATGTAATGCAGTGTTACACTGACAACACAGCACATCAACAAGAATACAGTGTCGTGGGAAGGTATTTAGTTTACTAGCACCACTGTTGATCAGTGGCATGGTGAAAACATCTACTAACGTCTATGAAATCCAAACAAAACATGGATTCACTCATCAAAATGCTGCTTCATATCTATTAGCAGTCAACAACTTCACCGGCTGCCTTTAATTTTCTGTCAATCGACTGAGTGATTAATGGAGCAATCATTTCAGCTCTGTACATACTGTACATCACAGCTAGAACTGGATCAAAGATCAGATAGTTAACTTTGATATTTTCTATCTGGAGCTGAAGCACTTGTAGCAGACTTTTAAAATGTTGTTATAAAAATTTTACAGGTGTTTAATAAGTGTCATTGTAACATTGATTGATTACAAATGGCCTTGAAGGGAATTCAAGGGTAAATTTATGTAAGAACAGAAAGACGGCTCTGTACCTCTCTGGTCTCACAGTCTCCATCCACAGCGATCTCACACTAACAGATTACACTTCTCGAATCCCTGCACTGTAGAGAGATGACTGCTGCTACCCCACTGCAGGCTGTGGGATCACTCTTGAAGATATGACACTTTGAATGTCCGTGCAGATGAACTGACTCACTGCAGCAGCAAAACAGTAAAGACTCACTATTTTCTTTGCAGACTGACAATAAACGCAGAATGCCAGCTGCAGCTGCACAACTTTCCAATGGACGAGCACTCCTGTCCGCTCATCTTCTCCAGCTGTGAGTACGCCATCCACACCACAATGTTATATGATTCATGTCATATTTTCTCATAAGCCATTTGTAGCTGTAGTCTTTTTGAAGTTAGAAACACCAGCTATTCAGTGATATAATTTCCTACAATCCTTTATTACACTGAATAAACAATGTGACTGTTAATGTTGAGAACCAGGACTTTTTACTCATTTCACAAATACACGCTCTTTTAAATTGTACTACAGTATCCACAGAGCTGAGGGAAAGATAAGAACAATAAAGTGAGCTGCACTAAAGAACTGAACTGCAGAAACACCAGCAAACTGCCTCTATATTACAGGAAAAAGTACATCATACTGTAGATTATTATAGTGTAATATGTTTGTATAAAACTCAACAGAAACTGCACAGCAAATTTCACATTGTGGAATTAATTTTTCATTGTTTGGTGTTTCGATGTGACATTTAAGGGGCCGTCAGTCCATCCAGCAGGACATTCAGTAAGCCGGGAGACGCTCTGAGGAATAGAGCAGCGTGTTAAAATTGACGCCTGCTACATGATGTGTTCTCCTCGCTGCATCTATAGCAGCCTCTTGACTCACTTATGAAGACCACAGAGTGATTTGATATAAGTAGACCTTACATCTTGTGCAGCCTTATCAGAGCTTCGAACCTGCGCACTGCACTGCTGTTCGTGGACCCATCCTGCTGTGATCCATTACACCCATTTCCTTACCTAAGGAAATCACCAAACATTACATTGGTTTCCATGACAACATCTCTGTTTTCTGATTAAGTCAGACTTGCTCCTCTTTAAAGCCATCATCCTCTGGGGGTTTGGAATAATCAACTGAGTACAATGTAAAACTGCAGCATGATTAAATAGACACAAATAAAGGGAGCCCAGTGTATACACCACAGACAATTAATATACTACAGCTGGTAAAGCTTGTCAGGTTAGGTAGAAGGAATATTTACAGCTGTATATCATGACATTCAAAGATGTGGCATAAAGGAACACTGCACCAAAACCCCAAAAAATCCAAAGATAACCTTTTAGGTTCCTGCAAGAATCTGGATCATATCTGGAGATTTTTTGATATGACATCTTACAATGCTGTGATCGGAGCGTGTCCACTCCAGATTTCATCATATCTGGCTCATAGTTTGAAATATCTGGGCAACTATATCTCTGGATTCTGGGGTATTTTGAGCAGTGTGAGGATACAGACAGGTTTCTTTCTGCTCTGTTTTACTTGGGAGATTATGAGGAAATTCTCCACATTATTAAAGCTGCAATAATCAACATTTTTATTAACAGTTTAAACTTATTGATCATATAAATGATATCATATAAAAAATATTTGCAATAATAAGGCTCAAGATTTTACTGAATGGTCTATCAGTACATTTCCAGCAAATAGTTAGTTAATTAATTGCCAGGAAGACCTAAAGACACAAGTTCACTGGCGTGGTGGATTTATTTGGTTGGATGCATAATTCAAAATACTACGCCAGGTAACATTACCTTCTTTGTTTAGCTCAGCCACAAACCAGTCCTCTACTGTGTCAGTGTAGTTTTGTTAAGACTATCTAAACAACTAACTCTCTAGTTGTGTTTATGGTGCTGTCTTTGTGTACATGTCGTTTGTTTGATGATGTTTTATATTATAAGGTTTGTTTTGGTCGCTAATGAGAGAATATCCACTTCCATGACTTATACAATGATTTGGGGGCAGAGCTTCTGAAGGAGCACTGAAGGGAGGGATGCATTTGTTGTTGAGTTCTTTCTCCAGAATCGCTTACTTCACCTTTAAGGTATACAGCAGTTTAAAAACTATTTCACTGCACTTAAAAGACTTTCCTAAAGCAAAGTTTGACCCACCTCATAGCTGCTGGTCCTTTGAAATATGAACCTGTTTTTGGCCCAGTATTTTGATTGCAGCATCATTATCCACATGTGATTAGATGAAAATATTCACAACACGTCTCTACAATAATGAACACCAATATTCATCTCAAATATATGCACACTAACTCAACTTATTGTCACAATACTGTCATGTTTTTTGAATAGTGTATTTGGCCGAGTACTTGTTTGAGACACACACATCACAGTACAATTTGAAGTGGAACATTGTAACTCTCAGTAACATAAGGCTGCTGACTCAGTGTTACATGTTTTTGAACAATCTAAACAGACCTTTTCAATTCCAGGTCATTACTGAGAGCTGTCCAATTTCCTGCTGCTGTAAATGAATCTTTCTATTCTATGGTCATGGTAATCCCTTTTACATCGGATATTTTTGCTGAAATTGCCACAGTGAGACTCTGGCCTATTTTTCTTTTTTGATAGAAAACTGACCAAACATTCAGATGATTGAAGTGCAGTTACTGTGGCTATAGTACCATAGACTGTAAGAGAAAAACAATACAGATGACAAATTTCATCTATCTGTTTCATCTAATCGGATCTGTAAACTCACAGTTTTACACAAGTTCACAGAGAATACACAAATGTTGACGAAAATGAGGCACCAAGTCCATCTTAAAACAATAGTCAAGTGCCCATAGGAACACTGAAACAGGTTTAGCAAGTTGTAGTCATTCCTCCTGTCCACACTGGCCATTAAGAGATCCCTTCCCAATGTTTTTAATGGTACTAAGGTTTCAGCAGTTTGTTTTCAGCAAATCAAGTGACAAAAATAAAGGAGAACCCTGAATTATTAGTGGAGAAACAGGAAGACAATGTCCTCATCCATGACCCATGAGGGATCACTGAATGGTTTGATGGTTTGATGAAAATGATGTGACTCATACGCTGCGGCCTTCACAGTCATCTGATCTCAAACCAGTTGGACACCTGTCAGAGATTTTGGACTAATGTGTTAAACAGCGCTCTCCACCACCATCATCAAAGCAATAAATGAGGAAATATCATTAGGAAGAATGGTGTCCGTTCCTCCAGTAGAGTTCAGAGACTTACTGAATCAATGCCAAGGAGCATTGAAGCTGTTCTGGCGCCATGTGGTGACTATTTTATCACTTGTCTGTAATTGTGTTGTAAGTTTTTTTTTTTTTTTTACTATTAACACCCCTTTTTGGGTTTCAGTCTTCCATTTTGGCTCAGCCCCAAAACACAGCACAGGGAAACACAAGGGAGTTTTGTACTAAAAAGACTGTAACTCTGGAAAATAATTGTTTTGACAAACTTGGACTGCTGTTGTCTCACATGAAAAGGAAGTTCCACCACAATCAAAGTCTATGTGCCGGTGTTGCAGAAAGCACAAGGTTTTGACAAGTAAGAAGAATGCTTCAAATAAAAAAGAATATATCTCTAGTTCTGCTGCATCAATTTTAATCATTTTTGTTTTACACTGTCTATCGTGAGCCTGAACATGTTATAACAGTCCAATGCTAAATTGGTGAAGTGCTCTTTTAACTTCAGATAAACTTTGGAATACATTTGTTTAAACTGAATGAGGCCTGTGTCCCTGTCACTTACAGTGGAGTACATTGGGAAGGGATTTCTTGATGGCCAGTATCAACATATTCAGTGTTCACGTGGGCACCTGACTGTTGTTTTAAGACTTGAAAAATTGTAAACCTTTCCTTTAAACTGTGACTAGCAATTGCCAATATCCGTAAAATCCTTATTTAAAGGTGTATTTAGTTTTGGGACATGTATGTTTCAATCATTAGATGATGTTAGCCAGATGTGCAGCTGTGAGTTAATGCAGTCAATTAAATGCATGATGCAAAAATCTCTGCTCATTGTTTTTGCAATGACACAATGGCCATATGTGACCAGAGATATTAAACGTACAGCTACATTGTTATAAACCAATTGCAAAGTTTCTACTTGCTGACTATCTGTATCGCCTCAGGTTACATATTGTCATATTAGCAAACACTAGGTGAGTGGAAAACAGCACTTTAATTTTAGAAAGGATTGTCTCTTTCTGTCAGGCTAATATGTATTAAGATTTATGAATGTAGTTAGCTCATAAATGCATCATGAATCGTGCCTTGAGCTCATTACTAATGTTTTATGCAAATGTCTTACAGAATATTGCCCTTCCATTGTTGCCATTCATAAAGGTTTGCTCAGTTGAGGAGCTATTCTCAACAGTAACCTGAGAATTTTGAATGCGAGCAGCAATTGCTGAATCTTTAATGAAACCATTAATAGCAAATGAGAGAAGTGTGGCAAATGTTAATGGAATGCATTCATCAAGCATTTTTTGAAGACAATTAGTAGTTTGGGCAACATCCTCCCTCACAGTTAATGTTTTTCTTAATTGAAAGCCTATTACATCAAATTGCTATCAGCCAAGATCATAATTTTGTTAGCTTTTCTACTTGAAATGATTATGTGTCTGTTTAAAACAGGAACAATTCAGGCTAGTGCGACAACGAAGCAGAAATGGAATCATTAACCCATCATTAACCTCACGTGATCGATTGTAAAAGCACTCCCAGGCCCCGTGCACATCATGTGAAGGTCAGGCCCAACATCAAGACGGATTCAGTACATTATTGAACCAAAGCTTTCATTTAATCTACTTTCCTTCTGCCTCTGTCTTCATTCCAGACTGTCTTTTCATTAGCCAGCCTCCAGCACAAGACAAATGTTGCTCTGGGTGGCCCTAGGTCTGTCTGTACAGGGTATCCATCATTAGGATGTGCCATGTAGCGCCAGGGGTCAGACGCACATGCTCTGTGTAATTGCAGATGGATACCCACGAGATGAGATGATTTACAAGTGGAGGAAGAACTCTGTGGAGGCAGCTGACCAAAAGTCCTGGCGTCTCTACCAGTTTGATTTTATGGGCCTGCGAAACACTACAGACATATTAAAGACTACAGCAGGTAAGAGGCACCGTTTCTTCCTATTTGAAAAGGAGCTGCTGAAACGTGTTGATGTTTATTTTATAGAAGTAGTGGCAGAAATAAGTTTCAGTTCATTATTATTATGCCCTCATTCATTTATTGTGCAACAAGTTTCTAAAAACATCTGACACTGATGTCCACCCAGTCTGGTTTGAAGAGAAGAAACAGGTCGTTAGATCACTATCACACAAGAAACATATTGGAAAAATAATTTTGATTCAGAAGTAAGTGCAAATCTGAAGCAAGAAATGAGTTTCTACTCTGGAGTTTTCTCTGTCTAAACACTACTACTGGCCACCATTTGATTCTGTTCGTCCATAAAAATAACCTCTGTCTTTTTTCAAGTCAATTCCATGTTTTTTCATGAAAAGTTGCTTCTAAGATAAAAATTTGTTAGTCAGACCACTCACTGTCTTATCATCACTGATGTAACATCTTCTCCTTCTTTACACTGAGCCTGCAAAAAAGTAGAACAATCCCCCAAAAACTTAATGCTACCTGTGTTTCCACTGCAGTTTTGCACAAAATAGAATCATTTTTTTAGAAATTAGAAATTTTTTAGAAGTTGATAAAACACAATTGTGAATGGTCTGTTTTCACCTCTCACGATATTGTTCCAGCTAAACATGACAATGAATGTCCATCAGTCTGCCTCTTGGTTAGAACTGGTTCCCTGGGGGATTACAGGGCACACACCATGACTTGAATGAATCAGTTTTGTGAAATATTGCTTTGTCGAATAGTCTGAAAAACCACCTCGTTAGCATATAAATTCTTTTCCAACATTTGAGTTTTTTCAAAAGTCCGGTGTTTCCATTACTAGTTTTTAAGTTCACAATTTCAAATTGCACATTAAGCAGGTTAATGGAAACACACTTTCTATCTCTTCTCTTCTCAATCTGTTCTCACTGAATCTCTCTCGAATTTGTTTTGCACAGTGACTTTTTTGTGGACAGCGTCACAAGTGCCCCGCTGACCAAGTCATCATCATGCTCAGTTTCTGCAAGTTGCTAAGAAATTTTCTTTACAAATGACAAGGTCTCATATTTCAGATCTGACATAATTTAAGTTTCAACATTTCAGTCATGGTTGATTCGGCGAAAATCCATGGTTACCATAGTAACATGAAGAGCCGTTTGATAGTACCCCACAACAAAAGCTACCTTTGTGTTCCACCAGTTGAATGCTTTAAATGTGAAGCAGCAGGAAATGTAGGGTTAGCATTAGCACTAACTTAATACAGCCCCGACACTGTGTTAGGACAGTGAACAGTGAGGCTGATATCAGTGACATACAAACACTAACGCTGGGTGACACACTCAGACATTTCCTGTGAATTCCTTGTGCAAAGGTAGGCAATTTGAAGCCAGTGGCAGACTGCACCATGAACAATGAAAACTACAATATAATATTTAGAGGTAATTATACAATGTTAATACACTGAATCATGCAAACCACAAATGGTATCAAAACTGGCTCTGACTTTGTGAACATCATAGAGATAATAACTTTAATGTGTTTAGTGAAACTTCTTTGGAGCAAGAAAGTGACCACATGGATTTTCAAATATTGTATGCATCAATTACATAACAGTTGTGCATAAGAAAGGTTGATACACAGTGGACTGACTATTACAGTTTATACCATACATGTGTATAATGCAGTATGATTTCCTATAAGTAATCATACCTGAAATCAGCTGAAGAAAGAAAAATGGGTTATATGAGAGGAGGCTGTATTTGATTTGCATAGAGCTGACTCAGCTCTTGTATTTATAGGTTATACATCATTTGCATATAGGATTTCTCATGAATCTTACACTTTACAGGAAGCCACTGGAAACCAGTCAGGATGCACAACTGAGCTTTACCAAACTGGCTCAATGTAGCACTTATTGACAGTATATTTGTGATAGTGATCAATGTGCATATGTTTATTTATGTATTTGTCAACAATTATACGTTATCTGAATATACATAACTCATAACACAACTGTAATCATATCAAATGATACAGTGCTTATACAGTGTCCATCTTCACCTTGGAAGTAGTAGCTTAGTGCAGTAGTGGCTTAATTTTTTCAGGAACTCTGAACCTCATCTAATGATCTTCATCAGCCCATGGAGATTTGGAGATCTAATTAATAAATAGAATTCATGTAATGATTATAATATATATATTGTATGTATATTATAATAATATAATAAATAAATACTTAACACACATAATTTATGAATAGAGTACAATGTATATTCCCTAACAGTCAGATCAGGCCTGTGTTTCTGTAAAGTGTCACATCGAGCTCCGCTGCTGTCTTTTCCACAGGAGACTATGTGGTGATGACAGTGTACTTTGACCTGAGTAGGAGAATGGGCTACTTCACCATCCAGACTTACATCCCCTGCATCCTCACCGTGGTCCTGTCCTGGGTGTCCTTCTGGATCAAAAAAGATGCCACTCCAGCCAGAACGGCCTTAGGTACTGTGGATTACAGCAGGTCTGAAAACCAGGACAAACAGTGTGTCTGAAAGACCAACTTCCATTTTCACATATTGCTTTGAATATGCTCCAGTCTTTATGTGCTGTTATCTGTACTTCGTGGATATTTGTTGGAGTAACTTGAGTCACTCCATCTGCTTCTTCTGTTTTGTTGTGCTTTTTCCCTCTTTTGTACACACTCCCCAGTTTTGTTGTAGCATTCCTGTGGAGCATTTTGGTGAAGGTAATTGATTTCAGTCTTCATTTCTTTTCTTTTTCTCTGTTTCATTTTATCCATTATTCACATTTTTGAGTGAGGTTGCATTTGCTCAGGAGGGAATGGAGAAAATTTCAAGCTATTTCAAACTTTTAGACTAAAAATATAAGAAATTACACTTTTGGCTTTGGAATAATTTGTATAAATGCACAGTTTTCCCCCAGCTCTTAATGGAAACACCAAATGTGCTGTGCCCCTCTCTCAGTGGTGTGTTAGCAGAACATTAGCTGCTCCTCACAGTGTCACACTCTGCCCTGCTGTTGTATTGTCTGGTCAATACATGTACATTCACCACTGATGAGAGGGACAAATGTAGAAAATGAATGAATGAACGAGTGACATTAATCAGTTACCTTTTCTTTAAAGCACCTGGATCTATTACATGCAGATCTGGAGAAAGAATGGAGCTAATGAATGGATCATGGATGTAGGCTGATTGTAAAAGTACAGGGGTGAGGCGAGCCAGCGTGGGAGTAAAGGTAGAGAAGGATCAGGGTGAGTTAGTCTGGGGCAGCAAACCTTTCAGTTCAGGTTTGAGCCAAAATGACAAATATTTACAGCACTAACTTAGCTCTGTAGCAAGTTATGACACACTTTGCCTGCCAATCTTTTCGGAAAGCTGTCGCATACATTGGGCCTCAAAGCATCTACAGCATGTTTCACACATCTTATACTAAACCTGACAATTTCATCCACATTAAGCTGTCAGTGAAGATAAATGCGTTTGAGAGTGTTGCTCTCCACAAACCTGCTCTAAAAGAATCTGTGCCACAGCATCAGCAGAAGGCAGGTAAGGGTAATCACTGTGGCGAAGCAGAGGCTAAAGGAAAAGTGCGAGATGTCCGCCTGAAATAGATGAAACCAGCTTGTTACCATGGGAACCTCAGTGAAACAGTCGCAGATGTTTTGTTTTTTTCCTTATCCCTATAATGCTGATGGAGGAGGGAGGAAGAGGGGAAATGAAATTGTACAGGGGTGCTTGCTTTTTCTCATGTCTGTCAGTGACATCAACATCTGCTGTCAAAATGAAAATATTAGCTTCTAACTTAGCAGCTAAGTGGCCGAGTTAGGGTGAAGCCACAGTTACTTTGACCATAAAAAAAAAAAATGGAAGAGGCGGATCCTAAGTGCTTTTACATGCAGTAATCCAGGGAATCATAAAGCTGCACCAACCAGTATTTTTTATATCAACATTTCTTGCAACATCCTGTAATTTCCTCCAAGGATCAGAAGAATATGGTTAATGTAAAAGGGCTCCAATGTAGGGACAAACTACAGAGCGATTTAGCTTCTTTCAGCTCATCGTTTTGGTTTAATGGCCTGACACTTTACTGTCTTGGTTCATTCTAACTGTTTTCATCAGTGTCTCAGACACAGCAGTGAAATAGCTATAATAAGTCACTGCATCCTACCTGCCAGGCACCAAAGAGCAGATGGACAAAGTTAGCTCGCTGGTGGCACATTTGGCAGCTATAGAGACAGATATTTCCCTCAGGAGTCAGTGGAGTCAAAGGAGCTAAAACGAGAGTGGATACTGGACTTGGATGTCTTAGGTGGCCAGAAACATGACTGTGTGCTAATAAGAAATAATAATAAATGGGCAATTGCTTGCTAACATTTCCACCATATTGGTAAAAAGACACAGAAGCTGTGAAGCTTCAATTCAGAAGCTGGATCCTTTGAAGGATGCATTTGTAGATTTGTAGAATTGCATCACAGCGGGGCAACGAGGCAGTCCCATTTCGAAGGCATCTTCAAATGTGGCAGAGAAATGCACCCTTTGTTTCCTGGATCTTAGGATCCAACAGGTGGATCCTTGGCAGCCCAACCTATCCCAAGATTCATTACTTTTCAAAAAGAGAGCAAGGTAGTCACTGCAAATAAAAGAGTGGCCAAGGATAAATAGGCAATCCTCTCTAGACCATACCATCTCATTTCAGTTCAGCCTTCTCCATCTAAGTGGTCCTCAGAGGCCACGTCGTTCTGTGTCCTCCAAAGGCGGCGATGCCTGAATTAGGACGCACTGAGTGTCTCCATGTGGCTACAATTTGACACAGGAGCCTGTTAGCTAAATGCTAAGAAGCTCACAATGACATTTCTAACATGCTGATGTTTAGGAGGTATGTTTACTATAGATTCGCACCATAGCATGCTAACATCTGCTAATTAGCACTAAAATACAAAGTACAGCTGAAGCTGATTAATTTTGCAGCTATTTGGACCTGATGATGCTACTAGATGAAATGCTGATAATATGTGGCCTAAAAATCAATTAACGCAGGTTCTTTTCTTAGGCAGAGCAAGAAGAAAATGTATGTAATGTGTATTAAAGTCTTGGTTTCTGTTTGTTTTCAACTGGTCACTGCAAAAAAAGTGTAGATTTTTCCTCCAGTCTTTTCCATTCAAGGTAGATTTTAAATTTGATCCATGATGGGATTTTTGAGTTTGGTAGTGTTTTTTTGTTTTGTTTTTCAGAGAGAGCTGAGAGGAAGCTCAGCTCGTATCTGTGTACATGACTGTCGTGCAATTGAGGATCAGGGGGATCAGCAACAGTGGGGCTCTCTAGCCTTGTTGATAAGGCTAATAGCAGATGGGAAGAAGCTATTTTTGTGGCGAGAGGTTTTGGTCCTGAAGGACCGCAGCCTCCTGCCAGAGGGGAGTGTCACAAAAAGTATGTGTCCAAGGTGGGAGGAGTCAGCTACAATCTTCCTTGCACGCCTCAGAGTCAAGTCATTATGTTCTCATGTATGGATTTACTGTATGGTTGTACTACTGGTTGTTTTAATGTGATCATAAATGATCATGAGGCAACACAGCACAGATCTGTCAATGTCAATGCTCATCTTCTGTTAAACTGCTCCATTTTGAACACAGTCAGTTTTGATTGTGCACTCAAATAAGTGACAACATTTAATTGTGTGCTCTTTGTACACATTTAATCTCAAAGGGACAAATGTTACACTAAACACTATGAGTAAAATCATTCAGACGAGTGTTGGAGTGTGGTCCAAGGTGCTGATATTGATTAACACAACCTGCATTAGCTTGAGTTTCTTCAGGCAGAGGAAACATTTAAATATAGTTCAATGTCACAATCAAACTGAAAATAGATCCAGCACAAACCTTTCTATTACTACGTGACAGCAGTTCCTCAGATGAGTTTGTCCTTTGTTCTGACCTTCAGGTATAACCACCGTGCTGACTATGACTACTCTCAGCACCGTGGCCAGGACGTCACTACCCCGAGTGTCTTACGTCACTGCCATGGACCTTTTCGTCACCGTCTGCTTCCTGTTTGTCTTCGCTGCTCTGATGGAGTACGCAACATTAAATTACTACTCATACAGCACCAGAAGACCCAGCTGCATGGAACCTAAAAGATCAGTGAGTTGCCCTTCAATCAGTTTTATACATTATATACAGTTTTATACTATTAAAGACTAGTAAACTCTAGTTAAAGTAATCAAATGTAGATTGAGATGATGTCCTTATGTACGCAATTACTGTCACTTGTTACAGAAGTAGATTTCTCTGTTATCACGAGATGGGAGTGAGAAAATCTTTCAGGGTTGAGATGATGTGATGCTGCCCTTTATCAGCTCCTCTGATAAGACTGTTACTATTTTAAGGGACACTGCATCCGTCTGAACAAGACAAACAGGCCTTTTCTAGCCCATCAACAACTGAGGGAGGGAAGTGCAGAATAACAGTGATCAAATCTGCAATTTTAGGCACAGGGAATGTATAACTGCCCCTCCATTAGTGCACCGCAGACTGAACTGTGATGGATTTTTCCACCCGAATTTGCTTATTTTCATTGTATTTAAAATGAAAATGTTTGCATTAAGGTAACCCAGCGTAGGATTTTTATGTTGATGGTACATCCAGAAAGCTTTGCTTTGCCCTGTTACAATACATATCTTCAAGCTGTGGTTAATATAATGAAATACTTTTTTTCATTTACGCAGTACTCAGGATGTTTTAGATTTATTTTTATTTATTTTCTGATGTATTAATAAAAAAAAACTGACTATGGAAATAATCTTGACGAAGAAAATGACAGTTTATTTATGCATTTGCATTAACATTTATTAACATTTGTATCATTTGTATCAATTATTTTTTCACTTTATATATTTTCCCACATTCAGCCCCTAACAATGATGTAATGTCACGATTTCAACGTGGATAATAATGACTGCTGAGCAAAGTGGCCATGAATTGTAAGCAGCCTGTGAGGTCGATGCTACAGTAGGTGTAGTCTGGTAGTTTTATATTATTCAGGACTAAACAAGTAGAGCAGAGATCACACCGACATTCATGCTTCGACTTGTCAGTGATGCACATTAAGGACAAGTTGAAGCACACATGTTACAACAACAGTAAAAAGGAGATAATGAAGAGCTGCAGGACAGAGGTGTAATTTGAACAATCAGAATATCTCTGCCCCTGTTAAATTGATTTTGATCATTCTTTTTAAACCCTGTCTTTTAGGAGTCAACTTTATAGAAGTTTGGCACTAGGTTGATGGTGTACAGCTTTCATTTTTTAATGCTCTGGCTAGGCTAAAGAAAATATAGACAGGTAAATCTGTCGATGCTGATAAAATAGATCAATGCAAAGCTATTATTTTCATGTGTCAAAAAGCTTTTTTGACAGTAACATGTTCTGTCCACCAATGGAAAAACAGATATATTCAAGTTCCCTCTAACATTACCCTATAAACATTTAGGCTGCACCAGATTAAAAAAAAAAAAACCCTACTAATTTAATGAACAAGACTGAGTTCATGAAATCACTTTTCCTTCCTGTGTTTCTGTATGTTCTGTCTCTTCCCCTCAGAACTACTCTGTCCTGGATGTGCGACCTCCACACACCGTCATCGCTCTAAACAATTCCATGTACTGGCAGGACTTTGAGGATGCATGTGTCTACGAGTGTCTGGACGGAAAAGACTGCCAGAGCTTCTTCTGCTGCTTTGAGGAATGTAAAGACGGTGCATGGAGAAAAGGTCGCGTCCACATAGATCTACTTGAACTAGACGCATATTCACGCGTCTTTTTTCCCACCTCCTTCTTACTGTTCAACGTCGTCTACTGGGTGGGCTATCTCTACCTTTAGCACACTGCAGGAGGTTTTTAAAAGGAGGACAGCACAACTTAACAGAAGAAATTCAAGTTTAATAAAAAAAGGTAACACCAAATGAACTCTGACAAAGTTACCTAGAGATGGAAACACAGTGTGTGTCTGCAGGCCTATGCCAAGCAGGGCGGCAGGGAGGACAGGATGGACTGTGTGCACATGACAATACATAGACAAAGAAGGAAATGTGCTTTGTACTGTTACTCCCAAACTTCTAAATCAGGAGGATGACTTGTGTTGAAGGGAATGTACAGGCACGTTATTATCCAGCCATCAGTCAAATCCAGTTGATGAAAATCCAAGGACATTCAAACCATTCATAGTGCCTTCCTCTGGAGGGGTAGATAGTATCTGCTACAATAATCAGGGAGAAATAATTTATAAAAAAAAAAAAATACAAGAGCCTGGCTTTGACTGATAGTGGCTGCTCTCGTTTTGAGCTTTGAGTTACATTTATAAAACAGCTGTATGTTGTTAACAACCACATGAAGAATCATTGGGTTCTTATCGCTTCATACTGACTTTCAGCCATTAGGTCTGGCTCATTCCTCTTTCTTGCTAACACTATTAGTGCCCATATAAGTTATAATAAATGAACTGGTTCCCAGGGAAGAGCAAGATCTGAATAACCTTACAGCAGAAGTAATAATTTGTGCTTTATTGGCATATTTTTACATGTTTTATGGGCATGAAGTCAGTTATTTTAATGGTTCTTTATATTTTAGTTACAGGGACAAATCTCTCATCAGGGGACCCTTGGTGTGTACCCAGGGGCTCAAGAGAAAACTACTGTGGGAAAATCCCTTCAATAAATGGCATTTAAGCACAGAGCACCAACCTCATGTACACTGTCAATTAGATATATTTTTAAAGTAGTAATGATTGGGATATTTGATGCTACTTGGTTAATACTAAGACTGATGCTACTATCACGTATGTATAGTAGCTAAATAAGCTAAATCCAGCAGCCAGGTAGCTTAGCTTAGCATAAAGACTGACAATTTTTGTGTACCAGAATTTGGGCTTTTTAAAGAATTAAACAAACAAGCTATAATGTATTAGTTACTGAGCTTTATTTTTCACTTGGACAGAGTGAGCCAAGCCTCTTTTTGAAGACTTTATGCTAAGCTAACTAGCTACAGGCTGTAACTTCGTATTTAGAATAGAGACATGAGGGTGGCATCAACCCTCTCCTCTAACTCAAAAAAGCAAAGCGTATTTCCCAAAAGTCAAACTATTCCCTTGAGAGAAATTAGATCAATGAATAATATTAATTTGATAAAAGTCATTGTGGGATAATATTTTTGGCTGGACCGGCTTTGGGCCGAATGTCCATGACTGAGTGAGTGAGTGAGTGAGTGAGTGAGTGATGAAGTTACACCACTGGTCAGCCAAGTGTTGGACTTTCATCATCATGGGCGGTTGCTCTTTCAAAATGAACAGTTTCTATGACGTCAGCATGAGGCGTTTACAGCGTAAGAGTATTTCCTCTAATCGTGACCGGGGCCTTTACCTCAACTGCAGAAGGTAATAGGCCTTTATTTCTGTTGGTCATACCAGTATTTTAGTGTGACACCTTGTTTTGATCCGCATGTTTGCCCTGTTAAAGTTACATATTGCACATTCATACAAACTCAAAACTTCCTGTCACTTTCAAATTAAAAGCCTGCTAGCACAGACAGAACCCCGTATTTTATAGAGGACTTTTATTGTTGTGCTTGCGTGCTGCAGTAAGCGTATCATCTCATTTCCGGTTGCCAATGTTTCAGAATTTTTGACCAGTCCACCGAGATTTTTACTGGTGCCCCCGATGCCCAGAGCACAGAACAGCTGATAGTAAAAACAACTTTCACTGTCCACGCTCACACTGCAGTGACAATATCTCATTTATTTTCATGTTGACAACACGTTGCGCTATTGATTTCGAGATTATTTTCTGAAATAAGTGTTAGCACGGCTGGCCGAGTTGCGCTATCCATTGTAATGGAAGGGCGATAGAATTCTGCCATGTTTAATTAGCATTTAACTTGTGATTTTGTCGCGTATGTTCATGTCCCCCATGTGTCCACATGAGGAAAGGACAAGACACCTGGTTGGACTGATCACTATGATTTTGTCTCAAATTAAACCCTGCACACACCTATACACGGTCCATCCATATACCAGGTTTACATCTAGTCTTGTTCTCTCTGTGGGATTGCTTAAAGTTTTATGGGTTAAACATAATTATAGACAGTAGACTTAACAAAAGAGTTTATGTTTACCAACTGCATTGTTACAGAGGTGTTACTTTTCTAGATGTTACACATAGTCACAACATGCATTGGTGTTGCACAGCAGCCACTTCTTTCCAGAGCTCTTAGCACACAATATATAAAATGAATAAGAAAAGAAGTGTGTTTCTTCTTTCAGCTGTTAAACTAACAACAACCTTACAGTTCTTTTCCTAACACAGTTGGAGAATGGGGTGAACAAATGAACCATAATGGTCGTTATTTGAACATTACTTTAGGCACAAATATAATAATCCAACTCATTAGGTTCACTCATCTCTGTTTGGCCAGTGACTCTTGTTTGCATGCAATAGACAATTAAACATTACCCTGAAGAAGTTGTAATACGTTGGGAAATAGAATTATAGTTTTAATATGGACTGTTTGTTTCGTAATCTGATTTCCTTGTGTTTAGACTTGGCATTAGCAACCGTTGAATTGCCTTAGTGTAGCCTGCCCAGAGCTGAGATGAACAAGAGAAATACATATTTACCTCTGTAATAATCTCAACGTGGTGGAGACCTCACTGCAGCAAAGGCTACTTCTATGCCTGGGGCAGTATACTTAAGTGGGACTTTTTATATCCCTTTTTTAGCTGTTTTCTTTTTATTAAATTTGCAATATATGTGCCAAATATTTCACGTATGTGCCCAGTCATTCATTTTTTCAGGCAAGTTTTCAACAACCCTAAAACAGCTATAATAATATGTTTTCATACTGCACATACAGTAAAGCATGGCGGTAGAAACCTTAAGAAGATAAACGTTGGCTTTTGAAATGCGGAGTATTTAGCAACTGCCAGGGTTGACGCTGCGTTCACACTGTGGCAGGATGCAGCAGAAGTGAAACTCAATGGTCATTATTTCCACTAGGAGAAAAACAGTAAACTCCGCCAGCAGTGGTGTAAAGCACCGCCCACTGTGCCTGCAAACAAGACAAACAAGATGCTGAATGAAAATGGATGCAGCCACATATGTTAGTGCACATGCTCATCACAACTCCTCAGCAATCGCTGACAGTAATTCTTCTGGCTGTTGTTTTGTTCTGTTCTTTGGCATTTATACCAGTAACCATACTTAATAATAATTACAGACATTAAACTACCACATATGGCAGTTTGTCGGCCATAGTGTGAATGCAAACCTGTTGTTTTATAGCACATTTTTGCAGTGCTTGTTGATTCATTACTCTGTTGAGCCCAGATGTTAGTGTTCTGACTCCCTTCTGCTAACACATGAAGGGCAATGCAATAAGGTATTCTGAGAGGTGCTATACTTTACAATAACTCTTGCATTTCCATGTTGGTGTAAAAAGTGATTTAAGTTCCAAGAACAAACACTTTTTGTGGCACTTTTGCCTTTATTAGACAGAGAGGGGAGGAATTCTGTATGACAGAGATCTCAGACTGGTTCATCACCAGCTGAGTCACATTGCATTCATTTGTAAGTTTATATTCTGCCAAATGGGCCCTGACTATTAAAATCATACAGACTGTCAACTGAATGGTGTCGAAAACACGCAACTGCAACAGACACAAGTTCTTGCAACACTTAACTAAATAAAAGTAAAAGGTCAAGAGTTTTTGTGAACATGGCTCCATGGAAGTTTGCAAAGTCCATTATTATGAAATATTCTGTAAGATATTATTTATACTATTTAAAATAGGCTTTTGTCATATGGCAATGAAAGGATTTACAAGATCCAGACTGGACTGAAATGTTGTCTAATATGGTTAAAGGGGCTATTTGTAAGTTTTGCTATCAGTACATAGCAAACGTTAGCATTAACAGCTGGTTACTTACCAGTCTAGAAGAAATGTTATGTGTTCAGCATCAAACTTAATTCCTTTACTCACCAAGAGCTGTCTCCAGACGTGGAAAACAACCTTCTTGTTTTGCCTCTATTGCTGCCATTTCTTCTCTATACTGGAGTTAGCATGCTAACCAGCTAGCTCTGACCAGTTGACCATATCATTATAACCTCTTGTATTGTAAATTTAACAATGGCAGTCTTGCCAAAGCGTTTGGCAAGACTGATAACTGAACAGATGTTAATGCTAACGTTGGCTATGTAGCAATATTAAAACTTACAAGGATCTCCTTTAAAGTAAAAAAAACTCTGCATGTAAGGGATTTACATAGAACATTTATTGATCCTTAATGACTCATTTGATTTAGCATGATGTCAGATTTGGACAAAATGAAGTCAAGGTGCTTCTGATGTGTTAAACTGACAAATTAGATTTTCCATTGGTTGTCCCCAGTGCCCCACACTGAGGTTTAAAAAGCCTAATTTCTACCCACCTTATTGTATTTACTTTCCGTATTGATTTTGGACAATATGTTTTCCAACTGGACAGTTCACATTTTTCAGTATTACACTGTGACGGCAGAGAGGGTAAACACAGGGATTTGATCCCAGGCTAGTGTGGGCATTTGTGTGACTCTAGACTGAACCAGTGAACCAGATCTGGGCACCATAGCATCTGTGCCAAGGATCAGCAGGACTTGTACTGATGGGGGTTGGGGCAGATGGGTGGAGAGCTAGAAATGAAACCTATCTGTCTGTAACTAATGTGCTATGTAAACCCCTTGCAAAGAAAGTTGTGTATGTTATGAATTTGAAAGTTTTGTCATTTAAACTAAGAGTTTTCAGAGTATTAGTGCATTTTTGGTGACAAAGAACAATAAACTCATTTAAATCAGACTGCACTGATTCTAAGCCACATCCTGTTAATATTATTGTGTGAATAAGCCAAAGACATTTCTGTTTCAGTTTATTCTCTGATAGTTGAAATCTTGTTTGAGGAAATTGTTGTGTTTTTGTTTTTTTTTAAAAAGGAGTACAGCTTCAGTTTCCATGTATTCAGTGCAGTACCGTGAAGTGTCATTTAAATGGAAACTATGAGCGTAAAAGAAATAATTAGCCTAGAAGTGCTTAAAGATGGTATATGTCATTTCATCCACTGTTGTACTATTTGCGGCAGAAATCTCACTAACAACTGTATGTGCTGAGGACTGACACGTGTCGCTGCAGCTGTACACAAAGTGTGTTTTTTACCACAAGCTTTCATTCTGTAGCCAGACTTTAGTGATCAACATTGTGTTTCAACAGTGGTGAATCATATTTCTGTTGACGTGTATTATCTCCTATCTAACTTACTGTATACACAATACTCAACTGTACACTTTCTCTGCTTTGTGTTTTTCATACTTTTGGCTTCAGTGTGACATAGATATCTCATTACTCAGTGGTACAGTCAAGTGCAAGTGTTGAGATTGTACTCCTCAACGGCGTGGCGTCCTGTGAGTGGGGTTTTTTGATGACATTGCTCCTTTGGCTCCAGTATCTACAATCCATTTCAGATGACCATGCTATTTTCATACCTGTGGTTCTTTTTATATCTGAATTGTGCATTACTACCAAGGACCAGAAAATATGAAATAAAGTTGGGGTTTTTTTTCAAAAATGTACATCAGTGCAATAAATCTTGCATCTAAAATGTTATTTGTTTGAATGCATTTAAATCGAGGCTACTACAAGTAGGACTAAAAGGTTTTGTTAGAAAATACGTTTCCTGATACATTACATCTTACCTCAGCTGTTCTTTGTCCATCTCTTGTGTTCTGTCAAAATAATTGTTGGACAAGATGAAATCATATTAGGGGACTAGTCATAAAGTTCTTATGACCTGCAAAAGAAAAATGAAATCACTCCCAGTCTCCATGGTAGCACCTGAGCAAAATATTTAAAACATTTATTTGCTGCAGGTCATTTTAGTCACCCTGCAAGAGAAAAGGAACAAAACAGTTTTATTTTAAAGCTAAAATCAAAGCAAATTGAACCTGGGTCTGTCTTCAAATTCAATTGTACATGTCTGTAATTCAATAAAGGTTTTTCAACCTAAAGGAGTAGACAAGTAATGGGATTGGATGTCCTTTGGAAAACAGTTTGCTCACACCTATAAATAAAAAATGAAATTGTGTTTGCCCTTTCACCACAGAGGCAATGTATGAGTCTCTTCACTGAACATGTAAGCACAGTGTAGTGAGTGATGTTCATGAACACAAAACATCACTAAAAAGTCCCTAAATGATAAAGTATTAAACACTCACCTAAATCACAATAAATAAGCAGAAACAGTGACTGTATAGTTCTAATGAATATTGTCAGCAGTGATCCACAGTACTGGTAGAGGACAGGTTTCTGGCTCAGCTTCATCTAATTGCAACATGCACTGACTTGCAGTGCCAGTAAATTATGACATCCGGGTGTCATGTTTCCATTACTGCCCATCGGAGCTGGAGCCGATAAATAGCTGTGTTCACTGTAGAGTTATTTGAACTGGGAATGAATGCTGATTGTACTCTTCCTCACTGAAGACAAAAGACAGATGTTAATGGGTGGCAGTGGGCTTCAGTCATCCAGGTCATCGTAGAACAGAACAAGTCTTTCAGATGAGAGGTGAAACATCTTCAAGAACCTCAGGTAAGTCCAGGTGTCACTACATGGAGGCCTGGGAATGGTCACAAAAATATTGCTACTACACACTTTGGAATGAACACCCATCGACTGGTACAGGACTCTGAAAGACAGAAAACTTCAACTTGAGATGAAGGCAACACAGAATCATTCCCAACAGCTTACGCCTGAGTTCCATCGTGGCCACAGAGCAGACCCCTGACATCACATCCATCCTGTGAAGTCTCCTAGTTTGATGAGAAGGTACTACCTCCTCTCTGGTGAACAATGGACTGAACATATCTGTTAGCAACTAATGAATGTGAGCATTGTTCACTCTGGAAAGTGAACAACGCTCATACATCAGAGGATGGAGGTAGAAATGAAAAACCTAGACAAAGAAGATCTGTGTTTTGGTTTACAACTGCATGTTTTCTGAGGGTCATCATACCCCCACACCAATAGGCTCAGGACATGCCCACAAGGACAGATGGGAAAGAGAGGGAGCAAAAACATTGCAGGGAAGCACTTACAACCCCGAACCCTCACAGACTACCTTGAAGTGTAAAATGCTGCAAGGGATCAGAAAGCTATAAATAGGAATAGGACAGCACTTCACAACATATCATGTTACTTTGACATGTTGTGTTCATTTGTGGGTTTGGGACTTTTTATTGTACTTTCTTCACGGCCCAGGTGCTTAAGGGACTCACTGCCTGATTTGAACATCTTCCAGGCTCTTGCCTTACAAAGTGGGTGAGAGCTAACTGTCGGTTCTTTTTTTCTGTTTTATGATGGTTGTTTACCCTTTCTCTTTAACACTTTCACACTTCCCCTAATAACCATGGTAACCTGCGTTTAACATCACAATACAGCGAACTGTGAATAATTCCCTCAGGCAAAGTCTACAGAAATGCAATCTCACGGAAAGTGTGCATAAAAAGCTCAAACTGTCTGCCAGAGAACATCATGCACCTGATGATTTGGCAGTGGGGCAGCCCCAAGCCCTCATGGGCTCAGCAGGAACGCACCTCAAAGTCTGTGAGTCTGTGAGTGAGGACACTGTGATTGGGCCCATGACCTACGTGACACTAAAGACTCACATGACAGCTCAACAATTCTCAAGGTGTAATGACCCCACTAGAGGTTAAATACCTGGGACTCCTCACCACGCAGTCAGAACTGAAGAAGCCTTTTAGATGAGAGTAATATAGTCGTCCAGCATTGTTTTGGTCTCCTGTTAAAAATAACCAGATATTTGCTAAAAGATTCACCATCTGTACCAGCTGCTTATTTTGTCTGTCTCCATTTGGTGCTGGGAATACAGTGTAGAGCTAAAACTAACGCTCCTCAGAGCTGAAGGGAACTGCAAAGTGATAATTCTTTCATCACCACAAGTGACCCCCTATCATTTTAAACATAGTCATTTGACATATTGCTAATGCTGTATAAAAATACTGATTAGAGCAGCTTTAAATGTGTTTCTCAGACATGGCGGTAGGTTTGCATATGGACGTTAGGGACATGTCCTTAACAATACTTGAGTGAACTGGTTCACACTGTTTGGAGTGAAGTCATTAGATAACTCCGATGTGCTCTCCCAGAGGCTGCGTCTCCAAGACAACTGATTTAGACACACTAGCATTTGATTGGCTGAAAGGGTGGGGACTATCTGGAGGCCATGTCATGTACAAATATTGCCATTACTGCCAGACACAGAGGGGGCAAGAGCATATCAGTGTGTCAGTTATCAGTGTCAATCCAGACTTCAAACACAAGCAAAAATGTTGTGTTTCAGATGACTCCCTGTCCTCTGTTGGCTGAACTGCACAGCACACATAACGTCATGTGTTCCATGCAAACATGTTTTGCACTTTGTATCGTGCCACCAAGAAACAGCAGGAGCTTTTTCTGCAGTAATACTAAACTAACCAGTCAGCAGCCCCAGTGATTTAAAATGAAAACCTGCTTTAGCTATGTAATGTCACCAGCCTCACAATATTAGATTGTTACCATTGATGCATCACTGGATTAGCAGCACTTTACTGGTGTAGCTGGTCAAGGCGGAGCTGGTTTCCTGTTTTTAATCTTTGATCTGTTACTATGTATAGTTTTATTTAAATGTAAATACAGATCATACATTAATAAATCATTCAGTTGACAGCATGAAAAAGTCCTCTTTGTTTTGGAGGCAGGGTTGTTGTGTCCCTACCAATGCTGAGACCAAACTCACGCCTGTTAGGGCCCACCCTTGGGTGGCCCTAAGAGGTGCACAACATGGCACCAGTGACCCGCATCAGACCAACAACAAAATAAAATAAAACAACAAAATCCAGAGTTTGTTTAACACAAATACAAATAACCAGGACACCAAAATCAAGACTAGAGAAAACAAAGTAAGGACACAGCAACCAAAAAACAAATGACCCTCAGGCTGAGAGGCAGCAGAAACAGCCCCTTCTTCACTGGTCAGCTGCATCTTGTGGAGGCTTAGTTGGGAACAGCCTGGTGGAGCTAGAGGGAAGACAGGAGAAGGAAAAGACAAAAGGCACCAGGAACAACATGGTGCCGTAACAATCTCAGACAACAACAGATAAGGTGGTGTGTGTGTGTGTGTGTGTGTGTGTGTGTGTGTGTGTGTGTGTGTGTGTGTGTGTGTGTGTGTGTGTGTGAAAAAGGAGAGCAGGTGCTGGGGCAGCATGAGCCCCTCTAAGGCACAATCAGCAGATTTCCAGGTAGATAAGAAGCAGGGGTCTCCCATCTCAGGGGTCAAGGTGCAGACCGTGTAAAAATGGGGGGGCCTGGGTTTGTCACTTTCCCTTTTCAAGAAAATTTTTTTTAGACTAATTTACACACCCTTCTGAAACTCAGTGAGCTGAACGGCCTCAACACAGCGATGAGATATATTACAAACATTTTCCAGCTAAAACAGATATTACAATATGTGCTTTATGACTTTTTTATGAGCTGTTAATTAAAGATGTGTTAAAGGTGTTGTCGTTCTTTTATCTGGCGTCCTCTGAAATTTCACCATTTTCCAAATCTATCAACCATCTCCACACCTTTAACACTATAATCACAATTTAGTCTGCAGGACCACGTGCCTGAGGAGTAGAAGCATATTACATTTCAAATCACCTTTTAAAACTTTCTTAAGGGATCTATTGTCTTTATCTTCCAGTTTCATGATTGCATTTACAATAGATTTTACTGGGAATTATCTTTTTCTCCCCATTTGTTTAACCCCGTATTCTTCTTTAGTTTTTTTGAAAACCACTTATTCACTTTCTTGCAAAGAGTTAAAGTAGATGAGAAGATTCATACCACTCTCATATCTGTGCATCAAACTAAGAGCCCACTGCCAGCAGACAATTAGCTTAGTTTTGCACAGAGACTGGAAACACGAAGAAACAGTTAGCCCAGCTCTGTCAAAAAGTAGAAAGTCCATCTATGCAAATTTTTAAAGCTGACAATCATGTATTTAACTTGTTTAATTCGTGTAAAAGCTGAGGTGTAAAAATTGTGTCTGTTTCGCTGGCAACGTGCAGTAGAGACAACCAAACATGTTAATTAACAGTATTTAGAAGACAATATTTAGGTCAAAGTCTCTGTAACCTCAAGTCCACCTGGAGGGAATTTCATTACAAACATTCACTTGGACTCGAGGATGGACTGATTAGAATCTGGCGGTCAAGGTCAAAGGTCAGCGGTGACCTCACAGTACAGTACATTTTTGGCCATAACTCAAGAATTCATACACTAATTATGACACAATTTAACAAACATGTCTAAAAGGATAAAATTATAAAGTGATGACATTTTATATCCAAATGGTCACATGTCAGCTTCATTGTGACATCACAATGTTCAGTAAAATACACTTGCCTTTTGTTAAATTACTATCTAAGAGTGAGCAAAACTTGGCCGGATTTAACCAAAAACGTATTTGTTCAAGTAATGGACATTAATGCCAGCACTCCTGATGTTCCTGTTCGTGCCATAGAGCCACAAGATTTGAAAAGTTTCACATGGACTCACACCAGGACTCAGGCTGCTATAAGAGAAGATTCACTGCTGCTGACGCCTGTAAGGTTGGAAAAACAGAAGAGGGGAGAGAAACTAGGGGAGGAAAGGGGACAAAATCTTACTGCAGAAGTCAGAGATGTGACCTCCAGTTATAAGTCTGACTTCTTTGCAGAGCTGAATGCTGCATGGAAAGCTTATGCAGAAAAGGACAGTGAGGTCACGAGCAGTCATGAGGATGATGCAGAGTTCCCTGAAGAAGTGAAGTTTGCTGCAGGAGTTTAGGAGGAGTAAGATTCATCTTTACTACAATTAATAAATCCTGGGCACCTCCCAGCAGAGGTCTTTCAGGCAGGTCCAAGTCGTGGGAGACCCGAGGCAGGCCAGGACACACGGGAGGGATTATATATCTTGTATATCTGGCCTGGGAACACCTTGGGATCCCCCAGGAAGAGCTGGAAAACTTCACTGGAGTGACAGATGTCTAGACTAAGACTGAAAATGCATGGATGGATGAATTCAGCTTCAGGGCCAAAATAGACAAGTCCCCATGACATTGGTGATACTTGTAGACCCAAGAATAATACTGTAATGTATTTTAAGGATTTTACTTTTAAAGTACTTTTGCCATGAAATTTGCTCAGCAAATCCTGGTTATATGTTGTAAATGTAGCCATTAAAATGTCTTCAAAATAAAGGTTATGATCTTCAAACTTTAAAGTCTCTTTATGGGACTTTTGGGCAGGGGGCAGGAAGTAAAAGTCACAAGCGTCACCTCCATGAGTCCAGTCTGACTCTTTACTGCATTTCATCCCCCCTCTTTCTGCCTCTTTCCTGTCACTATCCTACTAGCCTGTCTAACAAAGGCAAAAATGCCAAAAAATTATCTAAAAAAAAAAAAAACCTCCATGAAATCAGCCTTAACCTTCCTGAACCTCCATTAAATCCTCACATTTCCGTTGCATTCCAAGCAGCTTGCCAACACACAGCACCGACCAAGGACTGCTGAAGACTGAGCTTGTTACTACGTCTCCTGGTTGAAATTCCACTTATTGCACAGCATCATGTATTTTTGTGAGATTATGTATTTTTGGCTGGACAGCAACCACAGGGGCCAGACAAAATGTCCCTGACTGACTGACTGACTGACTGAGTGATGGTATTTCCACCACCACTCCAGTGCCCAGCTGCAGTCCACCCAGCCGCTCTGGGGGCTGCAGGGATGCGGGGGGAGCTGGAACACACAACACATTGAGCCTCACCCCCATTACAGCAAATAAACAACTTTCATTACGTGTATTATTATTACTAAAGGAGGCAGAGGAATAACTAAACATAAGACATACCGAGCAGTGAGAGCAGGAGAGAGGGAGGGAGAGCGAGAGGTCATCAGTAACGAGGTAACGAGTAACGAGGCTTCCTACTAACCACTATGACTACAAATCAAACAGAGGGAGTCAGACATTAGGACCTGCCTGTAATAGGAGTTGGAACTAAATAAAAGCTGAACAATTGTGGATTGCAGACGGAGGCTGTGTTCTGTGAGAGACAAATTAAGAAAGATAGTCTTCCTCAGAGTGGGTGTCCTTGTAGCTCACCTTGTCCATGCCATTTGGTCGAGGTCTTTGCCTGTAGCACTTTGCTGTGTGACATCCTCTTTCTCTATCTCTCTCCAATTTTCCCGTCTCTTTTATAATGATTGTAATGAAGGCAAAAGTTACCTAAAAATTACCTAAAAAAAAGAAAGATAGGCTGTCTGTCCTAACTCTCTCTCTCTCTCTCCGAGTGATCATTTTATAAGTAAATACAGCTGAAATCACAGCCGAGTCTTTGTCTTTCATCTCTGCGTTTGGTGATTCTGTCAGACGATGTTGTGGTTTTAAAATCAGGATTTGACCATAGGTGGTCCAACCATATACCAGGTTTCAACCTAGTTTTGTTTCTGATTACAATGCAAGGAATCGTGGAGTTTGACGAATTGAATCACAAGCTAGAAAGAAATTCCTGCTGTTTAATTGGCTACTCCACACTGCACATTGACACCAGGTCAGAAAGAAGTGGTGCATTAATATTATTTTTAGCCTGTCTCATTCTGACTACCCAAACATCTTCGCAGTTACTTTCAGTTTGATTTTCAGTCTAACTCTGCCAACACAGTAATGGCAGCAGTGCTTGCCCTCAGTGTCCTCAGCAGTGAAGATCACAGTTTAAAGAAGCTCCCAGCACAATCACCAGCTGTTGCTTTCATAAAGGAGGAAGCTGTGTGGTTAACTACAGTGACTGCACATTGTATCCTTGGGTCCAGCCAGCTGGGAGCAGGTGTAGAGGAGGAGGCAAAAGGCTGTAGGATGGAAACACTGGAATAATCCTTTGCTCGCCTCATGCAGCCTCACTCCACATGAGACTGGGAGCTGGACGAAGTACTTCTCAGAGATCACAGAATATGAGCATTCTTCCCATCTAAGTATTCATTGTAATATTGGACCTTTTCACATACTGACTGCAGGCCTCTGTGTCTTAGTGCTTTTTGAATGTCTCATATAAATAGTGGGTTATGCAAGTAAATCATTCAGCTCTTATTCTGTGCTGGGATTAAAAGGGTCGGAAGTGTATCGAGGCCAGACCGTGCTCAGAGAGTCCCCCAAAGTGAAAACATTGCTTTTGAAAGGAATAGTTTAATATAATTTTTTAGTTGAATATACTTTCACCTTCTTGCCAAGAGTTTAATAATAAGATTGATACCACTCTCATGTCTGTACGCTAAAAATATAATATAATAATAATAATAATAATAATAGTAATAATAACAATTTATTTTTACAAAGTTTTTCAATAAAAGTAACAAAGTGCTTCACAAATCAAATTCAAAATATTCAAACAAATCAAAGTAAAATGTCAATGTAATTAAAAAGACATCATACAATAAAAGTTTGGGGTTTTTTTTAATAAAAATGCGTCTTAAGAAGTGAGATAAAACAGGGGACTGACTCTGAGCTCCTATGGAAAGTTGTTCCAGAGTTTAGGGTGGTCCCTGACAGCAAAGGCCCTCTGGTTTTCAGCCTAGACCTTGGAACAACCAGCAGTGCTCTACCAGAGGATCTCAGACTGCGTCCTGGCTCATAGGGAAAATTATCTCAGAGATATAGGGAGTGGTCAGCCCAAACCTGGCCTTAACCTTAATTACAAGAATTTTCAAATCAATTCAAAAATAAACAGGCCGCCAGTGTAGAGATGCGAGGCTCAGGGTGATATGAAACAAGACTAGTTCAAAACCTCGTACATGGCTGAACTGCAAATGGTCAATGTGCAAAATTGAGGAAGTAGTTGAAAACTGTTGTGGAACCGCTGTAAACCACTGACATCATCACCCTGTCCCTGCTGATGCAGTCCAGCCAAAAATGAATGAATGTGACACTACAGCCTGAAGATGTTAGCTTTAGAGCTGGAAACAGGGGGAACAGATGGCCTGGATGTGACCAAAGGTAACAAAATTCCACCTACAAGCACCTCTAAAGCTGCATCTGTGCCAAATCCAGCTTAAGAAGGAAGCATGAAAATCAATTGGGAAGAACAGAAAACCTAGCAATGTGTTCACATATTGTTCAACCATAGTTTCAACCACTGCTAGCCTTGTAACATCATTTCACTAACCAAAGCTACTTTAGTTTTGTTACATATTTTAGTAGTTCATTAACAAATGAAAACCAATACAAATTGTGTACAGTTAATTTATATTAGCTGAACTGACTATATTAGTGACAATATTGTATTTTATTAAAATGTAACAACTAGCGTTGGACCCATTTTACTAATAATTTATTGAAATCTTCTGTAGTTATTTTCAAAGATTTCCAAGAGGGAAATTCCTGATCTTCAAATTGGAATTACAACTTGGAAGTTATGATCAGATTTTATGACTTTGCTGCTTGTGAGTACAGTTTAAATATGACAAAGTTTAAATATGACACGACTGCAGCATTCATTGTCTAATGAAGTTTCACAGGGGTTTGACAGAACTGAAATATTTCAGAGATGCAGTTTTTTTTACCTTTGATGGAGCCAGGCCGTCTGTTTCCTCACTGAGGTAGGCAAACTGTCTCTTTGCTGTAGATTCATATTTAATTCTAACTCTTGGAAAGAAAGTGAGATTTATAAATAGTCAAACAGTTGCTTTAAAATCTTCTTTTACATTTTAATTAAAAAAAGTTTCTGAAATTAGCTTAGTATGGGCCTATGAAAGAAACTAACCTCTCTGTTATATATGTATTTGTCTCACACCTGTAGATGTAGCCGTGATTGTTTGAATAACCACAGTCCACCAACTTTGGCCAAAACATTGTTGAAAGTTGGACCCTGCATGGATCGTGACTTCAACACTCACACCCATAGTCTGTGTCTTCATGCACACAATGGCCAGATAAGAAATCCAATTAAGTCGATGCTACACAGTCTTATTTCCCATTTCTGCAATCATCTCGTCTGTATGTCTATAAACAATACACCATTGAGAGTGTAATGCATTTTTGTCATAGATATGCAAATGCTCTATTATAAGGGAATGGAAAAGTAACAAGGCGAGTGAGCTGTGATCACAACTGGGGTCCAACCAGGATGATACACTGCAGCTTTTACTCTCAGTTGTCTGTCAGTTTGAAAAGAAAATAATAGGCCTTTGATGACTGCTGTTTGAATGGTTGACAGATAATTATCACAAGTAACTTCAACACAGTGGGGAGAGGAGCACTGTTCAGCCTGCATCAGGAGGATGAAGCCTTGTACCTCAGAGGCCTGAGAGTCTGCAGGTTTGGGCTCCAGCATGAATCACCAGGTGATCTGTCTCTTTACTTCTTCCTGTCTGGCTAAACTTGCTAATCAGTAACAGCAGCTGCTTTAACATTTAGATGGAGGAATACCTGCAGTGTCTTGACCCTCCGTGGACGCTGCCTTCACACTGTGCTCAATCACTGCACCCAGTGGTCATCCAGGAAGTCTTAACCTGTAACTGCTCCTCCAGCCGAGGTCTTAACGTTTTTATTTCTAATCATATTACATAAACAATGTGTCTAGACAGCTATGCCATTTTCAATGTTTCATTTTATATGGAGCTCAGCTACAATGCACAGGCACAGGCAGGCAAATATGAAAGTAAAGTCAATCTTTTCATTAGATTTTGGGTAAGATGGAAAACAAGTGAATTTACTCAAATGTCAGATGGTTTCATTAAAAAACTTTTAATGAATGAGGAGGAAACAATGGCCCAAAGTTTTTTAAAAGAGAAATGCTGTGACATTGATTTTAGATGTTTTATGACAGGAGCTACAACTTCCATGTACTGCTCACTGTCCTCAATTACACCATAATTTGTAGATTAATTTCATACTCTCTGTTTATTTCACTGTGCAATGGAACTCAACTTGCAGAGCCATCTAAATAAAGCAAGTCATTCATCACTGTCACATTTATTTATTCATGATGGGTGATTTTAAAAACTCTCCTGCATTAAAGGATATTCTGTCACCTGCCAGAAATTACAAATTACATTCCTGGGCTCTGCTGTTAAACCAGTGGGAACACAATGAAACACAGATGTTTGAATGGGACATTGGTTGATTAGAGTTAATTGCAGGCATGCAGACAATTATTGATTAGTCCCCCAATATTAAGAATTTTTATCCAACCAAATAATAGGCTTACAATGTGAAAAATGTCAATCAGAACAAACCAAAGTCCATAATGATGTGGACTGATAACGCTGTCTCGTCAAGTGATAAAAAAATTATCCTGTCACACGAACTCTTAAATCAAATAATGAACTGTGGAGTTCCAGAGATATTTACAAGACCAAAACCATATTTTGCGAGGTCACCACCTAAGGTAACCTTGAATTTCGACCTTTGACCTTTGACCAACAAAATCTAATCAGTTGATCCAACTGCCAAATTTGAAGAAATTCCTTCAAGGCGTTTCTGAGATATCCAGTTAACAAGAATGGGACAGACAGACGGACGGACAACCAGACAACATAATGCCCATAACAATGTTGCTGCATGAAAAAAACACCATCAGAGTGAAATTGCAGGAATCAGCAAATAACAGTAACATTAAATTGATCTTTGTCTCTCTCTCTAATCGGTCTGTCTCCCTGAGAGCTGGACATCTTTCTGTGTCTTCCTCGACAGCCTCATCCAGGATTGTTCTGTGATTTTGTGCCTGACAAAAGTAAGAGTGAAATGCAACCATTTATTATGTTGGATCAACACTGGCTGCAGTGTTTATCAAAGCTCGGAAAAGATAACCACGTCACATGTGCAGATGTGCACACATGCACAGCTACATCTGTTGGGACCAGTCCAGACAATATAGGTGCACATCATTACAAAAAGAGTCTAGTCTCTCAGTCAAGGTTTAGTTACAACTCTGGACTAATGTGAAATGGAAAGCAATGGATTGACATCGGCTACTGATTAAATATTGAATTTTAAAATGTTGAGTAGCTGGACATACTGGGCAATATGCACATCTTTCAGTAAACAATAACCATCAAGTATTGAGCCAAGCCACAGAATAGACAGTATTTTATATTTGGAAATGGTTTACATGGCTCACAGGTGACGTATGAGGGGCCCCTCAGCAGGATTTTGGTCGGGGCTCCAGGGGGGTCAGGACAGGCTCTGCTCTGTCTGCCAGCTATCTGCTGCTTTGGAACAATTCACAATTTCAATAGGCTCTGTTAATGAGACTGAATGCTTTTTCACACAGACCTGCAGAATTATACACTCCCACCACAACAGCTGCAGAGAGCAGAGAGCTGTTATTGTGCAAGTTATCGTCTGTAAAAACCATCTGTAACACTGACATTGATTTAATGTCAGTTTTAAGTCTGAGGAAATCCGTCGCCTTGTGGCAAATTCTCAGGTTCAGTTTTGAATCAGCACTAAAACACAAACTTTAAACTTGTCAGTATATCAATGGATGACAAATGATGATGATATTACTCATATTCACAAATCCACAGATAATTGGTGATGCCCTAAATTTTCATCATCATCAGGTCAAAATTTTAATTTCTCCAGTTCTTCAGTTTATGAGCAAACATTCCCATCAGCCTCAGCTGAACTTTTCATTTCATGCTATATGTATGTAAATTAAACTAAGAGAAACCATATATCTGGTAAACATCACCACTGTGACTAAATTCAACCAGAGCCTCTTGCATGGCTGCAGACTCTTGTTCATTAACATACACCTTGATTTAATTTACAAGAAAGCAGAACATGAACATGCTCTGCATTTTGTTTAAAAGACCTGTTAATTAGTTAAATTCTTACCGTAATTCAACTATAAACCTCAAAACATAAGACAGACAGATCTGTTCTTAGCGTCACTGAAATGAAATGCTCTTTACATGCTACATGTTCCACTAAAGACCTGCAAAAAGCATAACAGGCACATTACAGCTAGTACTGTACTAATTATTTACTCCAATCCTCAGAGCAGCATCATGAATCACTGTGCAGTTTGTTCATCACAGCATGATGCACCTGTGAAAGCTCTTTCTTCTAAGTAGAGCTCAGTGACTCTCATCCATGCACTGTCTGAATATAGTCATTTAATTGGTCCCATACAGTGTTTCAACTCTGAAGTTCTTTTTTTCTGTTTTCTTATACAGTAAAATGATGTTTCACATAAAAGGTTTCCTCCGTATGGTATTTCATTATGCACTGTGTAATTTTACCTCTCAGGCTAATTTAAGACAGAGGCCGTCTGTGTGACATGTCCTCACAGTTGGAGTGATCAAAGAAGAAAATGTTTATCTCAGTCTATATTGTAAAGTAACCTTTAAAGTGAATCCTCTTAAACTGCCTCACTCCACTTCTTAATTACAGAGGGCAGAACACATTTAATCCCTTCTTGATGAATAAGAGCATTAGTCATGGATAGTGGAGGCTTTGTAGAGGAAATCGAATGAATTCTCATTTAAGTGGTGTAATTAATTAGTTCAAATGGTCAGAGGAACAACAAAGTCACAACTAACCAAAATACAACATGTTCAGCTGTAAACAGACACCACAGTCTGGCCTGATTACACACATGACCAGTGATTTCCTATCTTACCACTTTGTATTCATTAATGCGTTGATACATCAATAAATAAAGAAACCATGTCGTAAGTAGCTTCCCACCAAACTAATAATCCTGTTTGTTTCATGTGTATTTTTAATACAGTAGGTTATGTCACATTTTCACAAGACTTATGGCAGATTTGTGACTATTTTGGTCACAAAGAAGTCCTGCTCCCATCATCTGTCACATCAAAATAAGAGTGCAGACACTGAATGACATAGGCTGGCATTTACTTGTAACTACACAGTTTTGATCTGAATACAATGCCTCCATGTAAATCCTGGATAAAAAGCTTTGTTTTATAAGTAATAATAAAGCATAAAACTGTCTGAGAGCAGAATGTTTACTGTTGAGTACTGATTACACAGATCAGATGAACATACAGAAAAGGGCATAATTAAAGCTGCTACAATCCATATTTTACTTGAACAATGGATCAAAAGAACTTGTGTTATCGAAAGGGATTGTGACAAAAAATCAGTGGCGCCAGCAGCTGTGTAATCCTGCACACACCGTGTGTACATTTTTTTTTTTTTTTATGATTTTGTTTGTTTAGTTAAATGGGGGAATTTGTTGCTTAATGCTGACTTTTGCAAAGATTTTTGGAGATTTCATATTGCTGATGCATGAAATGCCTTTCATGTGTTTATAATTTATTTTATTTTTACTTTTTTTATTTATTTATTTTATCTTTTTTTTTTTTTTTTTTTTAACTTCACTTGACATCACATTATTCACAGCACGAGATGCAGGACAAATTGCATCCTGTATTGATTCAATACAAACCCACAGAGAATAATCACCAACTGTAGTTGCCTTCTGACTGTGCTATAATATTCAAACTCAGTGTGAGCTTTATTGCTCCTCTTATGCCACAACAGGTAGATGCTTAGAGTTGTGGGTGGTGTTTTTGGTCTGTCTTCAACAGCAGGCAGCATGATCCAAGGTGACAAGGAAAACCTCTTAGTGCAGGTAATATTCCACGGGCAGACCTTTCCCACAGTGCCCACTTTGGCTTGTCATAGTGGGAGAAGCAGACTGGGAACTACTTGCATTAATGATGGACCCTCAGATGAACCAATAAGTCATGCTCAGTAAATGAACCAGCGTGCCAGCAGGGACAGCGTGGCCCTGGAGCTGGCACTAATGTTGTTAGTGTCACCTGTGACTGACAGTTGTTTGCACTGTGGTGAAAAACAGAGGACAAAGGACAGGAAATAGTCTGTGGATGCTGAGGACATCTCAGCTAGCTAAAATCATCTTCCCACAAATAGAAAACAACAAAGAAAAATACAAACATTAATTAAAGAGACTGACAGTATCAAAAATAATACACCTGTCAAGCAATTTGGGAGTAGTAGCACCTGCAAATACAAGTGCTAATTGGATTTAAGTTAACCCTGGAACATCTACATTAATGTTTTCTAAATGTCAGTGTTGGTTAATTGTGACTGGACAGCAGCTTACTGCTGTTTTTTGAAAGAGTTAGAGCAAAGTTTTCCACAGTTTTCCTTCAAGAGAGGTTCAAGGACACCAGTGAAAAAACTAATTAAAAAGTCCATATATCCCATGTGTTTAGGCCCAGAGGCCTAAAATTTCTTTTAGATTTAGAAGGGATATGATGTTTTTCATAAATCTTATATAAAGTATATCCTATTTATTGTTATCAAATATGACCTTTTTTTTAGATGATGACAAAAAACACAAAAAATACCATGTATGAATTGATTTAGTTTAGGTTTGGTTTTAGTCTTGTGCTAAACAAGCAAATTTTCTTGTAGAAAACATCACTTTTCAAATGTTGCCTTGTAAATGAGTTTTGGCTTTGTAGTTTAGTTTAGTTTATGCAAGTGTATGCAATTTACATTAAAAAGGGTGGATGTTAATTAAAAGCGACAGTTATAAGACAAGACTTCGTGGTACAAAAACATCTTTTGACTAAACTATGCAAAGTTATTGTCCTGTTAAGTACAGAGCTGAGCTAAAAGCTAAGTGGTTTACTAACTGACTGTTGGCGTCCTAACCTTTCATTAACTTCTCACTGAATGAAATTCCAGGAGGATGTAACAGACTCAAACTCATGGTAGTTAGTGACACTCAAGGACGAGCGACTGTCACTTTGTTGTGTGATCACCACATGACTGTTGTGTTTGATTGAAGTTAAACCGTCTGCAGAGGAAAAGCTTGTCTGGACATTAGTGAGTCTGTCACAGATGGCAGATTGGACTTTGGACTTTGACTTTTTGACTTTGTGACAGGAAGTAAATCCATCCTGGCTTGTGGTGAAATCAAACAGCAGCAGGCACTGTAGTACACCACCATCCAGGCCAAAGTTGAAAATCATCTTTGTGCAAATGTTGGCGGAGTCAGTCTAATGTCCATGACTCCCCCATGTCACAGACACCATGTGTGTTGTGGTGTGCATTGTTTATTGTGCCATTGGTGGAGGCTGCTTTGTGTTCTTGCTGCCCTGGCTGTTTAGTTAGGTTGGCATGGCACAGGTGGCATGTGTCACGGTGAATAAACTGCGCAACAGCAAGCTGACATTGTTCTATTTGGGATTTGTGGTGCATCTGTTCATATGTGGAGTTTGGCAGGTTGAAATTCACAGTCCTGCACACACTTTCAGGAGGATGCTGAGTGGAGGGATGAAGGGGGTCACAATGTTCTGATAAGACTGATAAAGTTCCCATCCTCACAGATGCTTCAAAACTGAGGGAGATGTCAATCAAGCACAGTGTGTACAGGCCCTCCAGTGAGAAGATGTAGGAGTCTAATCAGGAGGAATGAAAACACCTGTCTGGGTGGAGTGTTGGGGTTTGAGCCTGAGAAGACGTCTAATCAGTCAGAGGAACTAGAAACACTTGTGTGGCTTCACTCAAAGTGAAAATGGGTTTGTGCATTTTAACATTTGACTATTTGACTGCAGTCATACGGTAAGCACATGGGGGATAGGAGGAACCAGGGGAGACTTTGACCTCTGACTGGATCAATAATGCTGAGCTCTCAGTAACATCACTCATGAACATCATGTTCTTTAATGAGCAAAACAGGAAAAACAACACAGTAAAAATTCCAGTGGGCATGAAGCATCTCAGTTTCTCTCTGTTTCCAATAGTTGGAGTGAAACATGGTCACTGTCATCGATCTGAGTTTTTGCTGATTCCTGGAAAAATTAAATATTCAGTGAACTGTCATCAGCGAGGCAACTGAAGCCGTGACCACAATAAACATGCTCCCAAGACCTTAATTATTATCACATGGACATCTGCACAGTCTTAGTGCCACCTCTGATGACGACATTTACGTCACACAGACCCTCACGTATTCGCAGATGGAGAATGTTTCACACTATCTAAACGCTCACTGATCGTGACCTAACTGAACATCAGATAATTGGCCCACAGAACTGCAGGATTTACTCCAGCTCTGACAAAATGTCAGCTTTTATGTGAAAGAGTAAAGCAAACATGTAGGCAGTCCAACTCCATGATTTGCATTAACAGTGAAAATACAAGCTTGATTAACACTGAGTCACAAAATACAATGTATTTCTATTAGAAAATTAAGAGACAAAAGGCTTTCAAGCTGTGAGGCACGCCTCACTGGGGGGGCGCAGGAGAGTTGAAGGGAGAGACATGAACTGTATTTAGTGTCAAAAACTGCACTCCCTCCCTGAGTCACAATCAAGTCAGATTATCCCAAATAAACGTCTAAATATTCACAGGGAAAAGATGCACCTTACAACCCCACAACTTGCCTGTGAGTCATCTCCATTAACAGTTGTAAAACCTGTGCACAGGTGCATCACAGATAGGGAGTTCTAACAGGTAATTCAGCATCATTTTAATGGTGCCAATTAGCCACAATGTAAACAAATATAGGCTTAAAAAACAGTAGCTGTCTTAAATGTATCTGACTTTGAAACCCCCCCATTCTGAACCTAATGGTTCATTAGTAATTGTCCAAAATGCAAAGTGGGAAACATACATTAGAACAAACAGTACGGCATCTGGGGTGCACTGTAATGTCTTAGTGCGGAAGAAGACTCCTAAAACATCAAGTGTGAGCATGCAGCCATAAATTACTCTAACTCCTGGAACACATTAACTACATTAATGATGTATAATGATGTAGAGTCCTCCGAGGGTGTAAGTGCCTTTAATTAATTAGAATCTAATTAATGCTGTGATCCAGAGCATGGCTCTGTAATGGCAACAAAGTGGACAACACAAACAGATTCCCAACGACTTTAACAAACTGAGGTGTTCCACACTTCAAGGTGTTGTACTCCCTGGAGTTTTAATGTGAAACTACAGACCTAGAGGAGCTATATACATTGATCTGTGTAGCTAAGTCTTAGTTGGCTTGGAGCCCAACTCATTAAAGGGAACTCACAAGTTAGTTTTACTCTTAGTTGCTGCCAATAAACAGGGTAAGAATAGAGCTGTGGAAGAAGCAGGGGAGTGCAACTTCAGAGGAAACGCTGTGAAATACCATGAAATGAGAAATCCACACTCAGTTCATGTGGATGCCGCACCACAAATAAGATACTTTCCCTAGTGTTCCAATTTATTTTTGCTGAGTACCCTATGACCTCTGTTCCCCCCGCTTCACATTTAGTGATTTTCAACATATTTAGCATGTTGAGAACACCCAGAGCTCAAGTGGGAAAGTGTGGGTGGACAAAGCAATAATGATAGTGTCGGCAAAGTACAAGCATAGCTCATATCAGCTTGAGTAGGAAGTGGGGGTCAGAGCCTTTAATCAAAACAAAACAGGCTTTAGTGTCTGAGTTAAACCTAAACAATTGTGTTGTTTTTTTCTATGTAGTTTAAAACTTTTCAGCTATTTATCACATTTCCTGCTTTGGTGGAATCACTGCAGAAAATGATCCACAGTGATCTAAAAAAAAATACACCTTTTAACAAATTGCAAAGCATAGGTCAAGTTCATAGTTCAAAAACCCTGATGAAAACATCAGGGTGATTTTTCTCCGACTTTGGACAGCTCCACTAAAGCCTCCAAATGCAACTGTTTTCACAGGTTGTAGCACATCTTCATCCTCATGATGAGTGAATTGTGTCCCTTTGGTAAAGAATGACAAAGTCAAACTGGGCCAAATGAATTCCAGAAACATCACAAACTTTATTCACATTGATTTGTGTCTGAATGTTCAGAAAGTTTCAACCTTCAAACACAGTTGACGTTGATGTTGTCAGGTTGTACCATAAATACAGGTTACCATTTTAACTGGACAAGGTACAAAGTTTTTGTCCATTTCATGCAAGAATATTTACATAATCAACCTTTTTCTGCATTACAGTTAATCTAAATCATTGAGTTTACATGAGATCACTGTATACACAGTACAATAGATAGTATACAATGTTCAGATAACAGTCTACACCTGTTTCATTTAATCTGTGATTGAACAATCTGTAATCTGTCATTTTCAAATTTAATTGAGGCTGCTATTGTTTTTCAGATTCAGTTACAGACCACTGAGATTTGGGAATCAACAAAGAAATATGAGACATAAACTGTTATAAAATCCCTTTCATTGGGTCTTGTGGTTCCTTTAAAATGTCGACATACGTTTTGTAAACCATGGGTGAAACATTCAGATCAGTGCTCTAAGAGTATCTAAAAGCAAAAAGAGTATTACAGGTCTCAAGAAATTATTTGCTGCTCTTTGTAAACAGACCACATGGATTTGAAAAAGAACAAACAGTCTGACACCAGAGGCGACTGGACTGGAATCACTCACACCAGTTATACCCTTTGAGGCAGTAGCACCATGTACAGCATTGTGGAGTGGGCCATTTTTTCAGTAAAGACACATTTTTGGTCAAAGCTCCTGTAACTCGGGTCCCTGATGGTCTGCACTTTACTCAAAGACACCTTCCATACTTTAAGAATATAATAAGGCTACAATGCTTCAAATATTGCCTGTAATCCGATCAGGTAATCAGGTTACACGTCACATTACAGTGAGCGGAAACTCTAAATGCTTGGAAGACTGGTCACATGCACACATGTGCACACACACAAGCACACACAGTCTCTTTGGCTCTGCACAACAGGTGTGGATTACATGTTCCACCCAAGTCCGATGTGAGTGGCAAGCAGGTAGCACATGCCGATCATACACGTCATTATCATCATGGGGAATCCTAACCTGTGGGAAGAGTAGAAAAATGTTGTCAATTAACATTTTATTATTACTGAGAGAGTTTCTAAAATAATGCAAAATAATCAATAGTGGTGCAAATAATGAACTCAGGGGGGCAACAGTGATAGGGCTACATGGTCCAGAGTGATACAGAGGTTCATGGTCCCCAGATGATAGCTAACATGTAACTGTGAGCATGTACATTATGCTGAAGTTAGCATAGTAACATAATAAAAGTTAAAAATTGGTGAGGTTACGTTAACATGTAAACACTGACAAGTAAAATTGTTAGAAAAATCATCAAATCTCTCAACAGTCTAAACAACTGTAAGTCCTACTGTGGCCCTGAGAGCTCAGCTTCAGAAAACACATGCAAATAGACAAAACACAACCAAACAGAAGAACGTGCTGCAAGTAGCACAGACGTTTCCTGGGGACTCAAAAAAGGGACACATGTTGTCAAATTAACAAATGCTTTCTTAATTTGCTAGAACTATTACAATCACCACTGATCACATCTGAAAAAGACTGGGTGTGAGTGGATCAACTATGATACAACCTGTAACAGTATTTATTGTATCTTCCCTGTAGCGGGAAAAAAATTACCATTTAAAATAAAGATTCATTCAACATTTTGTCTCTTACATGTAACCAGGAAACTGACCACAGCTTCTAATTCTTTCATTTTGTTCATATACTTTCTCCGGATCATGATTGTTGTGTAAATTGTGACAGCAACATGGATTAAACTTTAGGCCATAAAGTATAAATAAGGATTTAATGTTATTCTCAGCTCGTTAATGACTCTCCAAAATGGAACAGCAGTCACTGTTGAATCAATTAGCTGTCTGCAAACAGCTGAGCTGACATTTATAAACAGTCTTTTGTGCCATTATCATTTTCAGAAGCTAGTTTTCTGTGGTGAGGTCAATGGACCAGAAGTAAATTACAGCATGTGGGAAATAAATGATAATTTTAGAGACTGTGTTTCTTTATGACGCATATTTTTACATGCTACATTTTGAACAGACCTGTTGCTTGATTTCACATTTCTTTAAGTTTTAACAAAAGTTCAATAAAATCTTTTCTTTTGTATTTCCTCTTATTCTTTTACAGTCAAATTTTGACAGTCTGCTTCTCTTTGTTGACTTAATTTTATTGGTTTTCTTTATATTAGATGTATTTAGATGTTTACCAGTCACAGAGCGCAGTCAGATTCTTCATATGAGCAAACTTTAGTAAAACTGATGCTTATCAGAATCAGAATCAGAATCAGAATCAGTTTTATTGCCAAGTATGTTTTCACATACAAGGAATATTTTCTGGTGATTGGTGCAATTGATCAGCAACAGTGGGGCTCTCTAGCCTTGTTGATGAGACTAATAGCAGATGGGAAGAAGCTATTTTTGTGGCGAGAGGTTTTGGTCCTGAAGGACCGCAGCCTCCTGCCAGAGGGGAGTGTCTCAAAGAGTTTGTGTCCAGGGTGGGAGGAGTCAGCTACAATCTTCCCTGCACGCCTCAGAGTCCTTGAGGCGTACAGGTCCTGGAGGGACGGAAGATTGCAGCCAATCACCTTCTCAGCAGAGTGGATGATACGCTGCAGTCTGTTATTGTCCCTCTCCGTGGCAGCAGCGTACCAGATGGTGATGGAGGAGGTGAGGATGGACTCAATGATGGAGGTGTAGAAGTTCACCATCATAGTCCTTGGCAGGTTGAACTTCTTCAATTGCCTCAGGAAATACATCCTCTGCTGAGCTTTTTTGATGAGGGAGCTGATGTTCAGCTCCCATTTGAGATCCTGTGTGATGGTGGTTCCCAAGAAGCGAAAATGCTCCACGGTAGCCACGGGGGAGTCACACAGGGTGATGGGGGTGGGTGGGGCTGGGCTCTTCCTGAAGTCCACTATCATTTCCACTGTCTTCAGAGCGTTTAGCTCTAGGTTGTTCTGCCTGCACCAGGTCACCAGACGCTCAGTCTCCCACCTGTAGGCAGACTCATCGCCATCAGAGATGAGTCCAATGAGAGTGGTGTCGTCTGCAAACTTCAGGAGCTTGACAGACTGATGGCTGGAGGTGCAGGTGTTGGTGTACAGGGAGAAGAGCAGAGGAGAAAGAACGCAGCCTTGCGGGGATCCAGTGCTGATGGTCTGGGAGTCAGACACGTGCTTTCCTAGCTTCACGTGCTGCCTCCTGTCAGACAGGAAGTCGGTGATCCACCTGCAGGTGGAGTCAGGCACGCTCAGCTGGGAGAGCTTGTCCTGCAGCAGAGCCGGGATGATGGTGTTGAAGGCAGAGCTGAAGTCCACAAACAGGATCCTGGCATAGGTCCCTGAGGAGTCCAGGTGCTGGAGGATGAAGTGGAGAGCCATGTTGACGGCGTCGTCTACAGACCTGTTGGCTCTGTAGGCGAACTGCAGGGGGTCCAGGAGTGGGTCAGTGATGGATTTGAGATGGGACAGGACAAGGCGCTCAAATGATTTCATGACCACAGAGGTCAGGGCAATGGGTCTGTAGTCATTTAGTCCTGTGGGCCTTGGTTTTTTGGGGACAGGGATGATGGTGGAGGATTTGAAGCAGGCTGGCACGTGGCAGGTCTCCAGTGAGGTGTTGAAGATGTCCGTGAACACTGGAGACAGCTGATCAGCACAGTGCTTCAGGGATGATGGAGAGACAGAGTCAGGACCGGCTGCTTTGCGGGGGTTCTGCTTCTTAAAAAGCCTGTTGACATCTCTCTCCAGGATAGAGAGAGACGTTCCTTTGGTAGGGGAGGAGGGGGGTTCTGATGTGGCTCTGATGTGGAGGTTAGTGTCAGGCTTGTCCCACTGTCTTTCAAAGCGGCAGTAGAACTCATTCAGATCGTTGGCCAGACGGAAGTCGTTAGTGGAGTGGGGGGGTTTAGGTTTGTAGTTTGTGATCTTTCTGAGCCCTTTCCAGACAGAAGCAGAGTCATTGGCTGAGAACTGGAGCTGAAGTTTCTCAGAGTACAGTCGTTTAGCTTCTCTCACCGCCTTGCTAAACCTGTACTTGGATTCTTTAAACTTGTCCCTGTCCCCACTCCTGAAAGCTTCCTCCTTTTGCCTCCTGAGCTGACTGAGCTTAGCTGTGAACCAGGGTTTATCATTGTTATAACTCACCCTGGTGCGTGATGGGATACAGCAGTCCTCACAGAAGCTGATGTATGACGTCACAGCCTCTGTGAACTCATCCAGACTGTTGGAAGCAGTCCTGAACACCTCCCAGTCAGTGCAGTCCAAACATGCCCGCAGATCCTCTATGGCTTCACTGCTCCACTGCTTTGATGTCTTCGCAACAGGTTTACACAGTTCTAGTTTCTGCCTGTATGTGGGAATCAGGTGGACCATGACATGGTCAGAGTGGCCCAGTGCAGCCCAGGGGACGGCGTGATAAGCACCACTGATTGTGGTGTAACAGTGGTCCAGAGTGTTCCCCTCTCTGGTCGGGCAATTAACAAACTGTCTGTATTTGGGCAGTTCGTGGCTGAGGTCACCTTTGTTAAAGTCACCAAGGACAATAACTACGGAGTCCGGGTTGGTCTGCTCCACACACAGTATCTGGTCTGCGAGCGCCCGCTGTGCCTCCTGCACGTTGGCCTGTGGTGGGACGTAAACACCGACAAGGATGATTGAGGTGAACTCACGGGGGGAGTAGAAGGGCCTGCAGTTTATGATGAAAGTCTCCAGGTCAGGAGAACAGTGCTGCAGGATCACTGTCACGTCTTTGCACCAGCCACTGTTAGCATAAAAACAGATTCCTCCACCTTTGGTTTTGCCGGACAGCTCTGTGTCGCGATCCGCTCTGAAGAGCTGGAAGCCGGCCAGCTCCAGCGCAGAGTTCGGAATCGATCCACACAGCCACGTCTCCGTGAAGCACAGGACGGAAGATGAGGAAAAGTCTCTGTTCTTCTGCACCAGTAGCTGAAGTTCATCCAGTTTGTTGGGCAGTGAACGCACGTTGGAGAGAAAGATACCTGGGAGAGGTGTGCGGAGTGCGCACCGGCGGAGACGCGCAAGCGCACCGGCACGTTTTCCTCTCCTCCGGCGTTTCACTGCGAGAGCAACGGTCAGTGCACCTCTGACCAAAATGTCCAATAATCCCACAGATGAGTCGAGAAAAGTAGGAAAAAAATCCACTGGAGTTGTTTCTCTGATATTAATGAGCTCTTCTCTGGTGAAAGAGCTCCGGAAACCAAAGCAGAAAACTGGATTTATAAAGAAAATAAGGCAAAAAAACAAAACACCGAGGCAGCCATCCGCGGCGCCATGGCAACAGAATCTTATTCTGATAAGTGACACTTTCCTGATCCCATTGGGTACGCTCCTTTTTACTCAGCTCACTGCAATGGGGGGTCAGAGCTGCACAGCCCTGATGGAGCTGCTACAAATTCAGTGTCTTGCTCCAGGACACCTTTCTTCCTGCTCACTATCTGCTGCTCCAAGATGTTAAAACAGGCATGCATATTATTTGCCAAATGAAATCACCATCATGTTTGTCGAAAGAATCGGAAAAGCCCCGCCAGTGCACGCAAACAGTGAACCAGTCTAAAGTTGAGCACCTGTGACAGGGTGAAGTCTGTGAGGCCTTAGGAAACTCAGGGATTGCCTGACATTTTTAAGGTCAACAACATAGCTTCATGGTGCATCAGCAATGATCACTGCCAATGAAGTAGTTTTCATTCCTGAATTACCATCATCAATTTCAAATGTGTTCTTAGCTGACTCCAGAACTGCAGATGGTTTGCCAGTTTGGATGTGTACCATGTCCTATATGGACACATGGCTGCTCTGAGGGCCAGAGATCTGTTTGCCCCCAGTCTGTAGCACAGATCCGTTTTACAGGGCGAAGAAAAGGAAAATACATGTATAGTTAGTGTGCCAGCAATTCATCTCCATCAAACTAGCAAAGGATTAATTAGAACTATAGTACCCCTACTGAAAAATCAAGAGCACCCATATCGTTAAAACATAATTTAGAGCAGATGTTGCCCACTAGTCTAATGGTACTGTGTGGGATGTGAGGCTGAGTCAATGATAGACTCAATAAACATGCGGCACCAAATAAAACAGAAAATACTGACTGCTGCCATACCACACTGATGATGATTCACTTCACTGTCTATAATCTTCCTATTGAGATTAATGGAAAATGATAACAGCCAGTTGTTTCTAATGCATGGACAATTATGATGATGAAGCATGATTACAATGGGATGATTGTAATGGGCTGTTTGTCTGGCCACTGGCCAGCAACAAACAGAAACACAACTTTATATTCCATTTGGTCGAGCTGTGGTTTCACCAGCAGACATAGCTCCTATTTTTTCGGTAGGACTTAGCCGTTAGGCAGATCTATATTTAATTACAATAACCACTGTAGCATACACACAGGTCAGAAAGAGCCTCACAGATAATTATATTATATTGTTCACTGTTAACTGTGCAGGCTTGGTTTTTAGAGAAATGTTAAAAATTGCAGTTCTCTTTGTTGTGTGTTTACCTGGGCATTGTTCCCTCTCAGAATATCTCGCACTGAAGTTCAGTATTTGATGGGCAGTGAGTCATAGGTGCCTCCTGGTTTTGACTCTACCTTCCCATGTGAACTTGCCTCGTATGGAAATGTGTGAATATTTTAGGGGGTAAATCTGTTATGCTTATCTGATTTGTTGACATTTATTAACATTATCAGGTGGGAACACAAAGCCTGATTTGGAGCCTCATATCTAAATAAACCAGACTGATGATACCAGGTGTAACCATAGTGTCGGTACTGCTCACAAAAGGAATCAGAAATCGAGCCGTGTGTGTTAATGTGTAGGTTGTACACTGAAATGTGACTATTTAGAAAGAAATTCATAGTCAGACCATACACAGAGTCATGACCATAGATGGAATAGGGCAGATCCTACATGAAACCACTGATTCACATCTGTTTGGCTGTACTGTTACCATAGTTGTGGACCAGAATGCAACTTGAGTCACTAATTAAGAGACTTCAGATTGAACTTGACAAAATGAAAAATTACATACTTGAAGGCCAGTTGCAGACAGAGAATTATACCATAGAGATGTGGGCACCATTTCAGAAATGTGCCAACTTTACTTGCAATGAGTGGATGATTTATTGAAGATGTTTTTGACAGCTGAGCAAAGTTTAGTGCTCAGGTAATTTCATATTTCACAGAAAAATTAGAGTTTCCACTCTAAATACAGTTCTCTAACTATTAATTCTCATTATCCTTTGTTACTCTGCACCATAAACAAGAACTGTCTAATCAAATATCAATATCAGAAATGAAAAACAACAGCACAGAACACTGGGTTTACAAAATGCTTTGCCACACTTTAAAAAAACATGCAAATCCTCAGGAATAGAGAAAGTGGTCTGTACTCAAAGACAATAATGGCTTAACTTTTGAAAAGCTATTCATGTGCATTTGGTGCATCCTCACAGAAAGAGATGGAAAAAAGTTAGCAGCTCTTGACCTATTTTATATACCCTCTCTTATATGAGGTTTTGTGAATCATTTCGAGGCCCTATTTCAAGATGACCTTTCACAATGTTCTAGTCATCAAATCTTCTGTACTGAAGAGGCTGGGAAAGGTCCAGATGACCTTAAATTAAAGCCTAAATGGTTTATGGGTGTGAGTGTGGTCTGATAATTGTGTGGTAGTGTATTACTCTTTATTGCTACAACTATTTCTTCAGTCAGATGAATAAAATTATGTAGTCTCCATTTATTATGTATGTGGAAATGTCAAATTAGTGCTTGAACTAAGGATTAATGAGGCTAGTCAGACACTTAAGCTCATTAATAATGATTTCAGTGTGGTGTCGTAGTCCAAGAGTGTCAAACATTTTCAGTGGCGAATTGTACTGAGGGCAAAGTGATTATCATTTTTGTTTACTCATCACTGGTGAAACGTGAGGAATACCTTCATATATAATAATAACAGGTAGAAGTTAGACATGTTTGTTGTCTAAAGACTGAACCTGACCATTCACTTCCTTCATTTTTATCAGGATGTGATTTGGTCACAAAACATCCTCTTAACATACCACATACTGTGAACATTGCAACAGTTGTCAGTTTACCATTTGCAATAAACTCCCACATTTACAATAATCCTAGTAATAAAAAAACACAGATGGGGTTTGAAATAATTTAGATGCTAAAGAGTTTAAAGGGAAAGTCTGATGTTTTGGGAAATGTGATTTCTGTTTCCTTGTCAAGAGTTAGAAAAGAAGATCAATGCTCACCGAGCATGAAGCTACCATAATCAGCTGGTTATCTTAGCTTAACATTAAGGATGGAAACAACCTGTCTCCACCAGAGCTGAGCAGTCCTGCCATCCCCTGTGTCAGACAGACAACAGGTCATTCGCATTAACAACTCTGCACCACTGCTCCTGGTCCTGTGAGTTCCCCAAGGTTCAGTGCTTGATCCTCTTCTGTTTATTCTCTACACGCTTCCTCTCAGTAACATCATCCATTATCATGCTCCCACTTTTACTGCTACACTGATGATATGCAGTTCCACAAGTCCACTAAATTCATCATCGCTGCAACTCCACCCTGACCAACTTCCCTAACTAAAGTTAGATCATCATTGATGCAAGTGTCATATATGATTTGATCAATGGTCCCAACGCCTTCATCTAACATCCACAAGCTCTGAGTAAACATCTTGAGAAACCTCTCATTTGAACACTCAGTCCTGCTCTTAAAAGAACACCTCCACTGGCTCCCTGCACCAGAAGGGATTGGTTTGTTTGGTATGAACTGCTCACGAACAGTCATGGATAATAGAAACAATATAAACTGCTGGATTCAAATGGGAGTCGAACACCGCTCTCCTGTGTCACATTCCTGTGTTTTGTTGACCCATCCATCCACCACAGCCTCCTCCTGGTGTGGACTTTGTTGCTCGACTACACATCACCACACTTTTCACTTTGTTCCTGTAATAATCTCTACGGCTACTAGATGTCGCCTGAAAATTAAACAGTCATTTGTGCACAAACGACTGATGGGCTTGTTTTTTACAGGAGGACAGTGGACTCATAGTATCCCACCATGCATCATGAAAAGTAGAGCCCAACGAATGGTCACTAACCAAGCAATAAATGCCATCATGCTTTGCACTCGCACTGAAAGAAAGAAAAACTGTGCAGACAGACTGACCCAATAGAGTCTGAAAGTATTTTTTCATTTTACCAATGAGCTCATTATATAGTCTTCTACATAGAACTCCCCAGATAGTGAGGAGAGAGCAGTGAATAAGTGAGTATTTTTGGACACAACCAAACTTTTTTTTTTTTTGTTAAACTAACTAATTAAGCAAACATTATTTTTATGAGTTGGTTGAAAACTCTGAATGACTTTTTAATGTCATTTTCAAAGCAAGAATCCTGTGAAAGGATCATAAATATGTCCTTGAAGGATACATAGTTACACATTGTTGTGCTAAAAGACTGAAGCTAAAGCTACAAACCCCGGGCAAAATGGCAGTATCCTCTATGTGGAAGACATGGAAATAAAGAAAGCCTGTTTGACTGCTTAGCGCCCCCACTTGGACAACCAAGACAGATGTTAGATTATTGCCTGTATTGCCTGTAACTTTATTTCCACTTTTAATGTTACAAGAAAAAATGCTTAGGATGAGGACTAACTGATGTGTTTGGTAAACATATTGTTTTCTTGTAACTGCAGTAGCTACTAGCTAGTGCAAACCTCTCTGTGTCCCACTGAACAAGATACGGCCACTAACATTAGATTACATGTACTGACAGTATCCAGGCCAGGCTCTCACATAGAGGGGAAATTCTTCACAATGGATATGAAATAATCACAAGAATGACACTGAATGTCTGACTAGCTATAAAACTGCTCTACACAGTGCTGGTTTCAGCCACATCAGTTTCAGGCTCTGATTATTAGACCTTTTTGCTAAGTGGTGACTGAAAAGAAAACATCAGACCACAGAACCACACCACTTACCCTCAGGATAAAGAATAAATGATATAAAACACTCCAGAGCCTGACAGTAGTGCAGCATTCAGCAGTGTAGATGAAAGGCCAAAACAGCTCAGTGGTGTGTATATTGATCTAGAATGGAGGATTTCTGAGCTTATGTTGACTATTGACTATCATATATACTGGCATTTACATTATACTCTAAATACACATATGTAATAATATATAAAGATGAAAAATAAAATACGGTTTCACAAGGTCAAGGCCCTTTAATAGCCTAATGACATGAGACCACTGTGAAATGAATGTCCAATAAAGATGGAGGGAGGGAGGAATCTCTAAACTGGTATGGTCAGACAAGCGGAGGTCCCCCCTAAACAAATGACTCCCTTTCTGCTAAGCAATACACATGTCCCATATCACAGACATAGCATGAAGGGACAGAGGGCACATGAGAAAGTTGCCACAGTACAACAAAGAACAGGCTTCACCTTGTTGAAAAAAGGTAGGATACCTTGTGATCTCACACATTGATTTAATTGCATATGATGCGACCTCTTTGAAAGTCCTGATGCAATCTCAAAGACACTCTTTAGATAAACCCGAGGGACACTCGTCTCTGACTGTGGAGGCTGTACGTTTGACACAGGACAGCACTGCCCCTCTGACAAAGCTTGTCCTGTGCTATTAAATTAGCAGTGTGACTTGCAAAATGCGCAAATGTATAGATTTTTTACTGTAGTGGTACAGAATATACTACCTGTACTTCCAAAAATATATAGGATTTGTAGCTTTGTGTAAGCTTTTGTCCCTAACGACATGAGACCACTGTGAAATGAATGTCCAATAAAGATGGAGGGAGGGAGGAATCTCTAAACTGGTATGGTCAGACAAGTGGAGGTCCCCCCTACATAAGTGACTCCCTTTCTGCCAAGCAATAAACATGTCCCATATCACAGACACAGCATGAAGGTACATGTTAGATTTCTTTACACATCACTGGTGAAGCACAAGCCCCCTTTGCAGATGGAGAGAGTGGCATGAATGGGAATATTAATTCTGTGACATGGTGCAACAAAAGGAGGCAGTGAGAAACTGAATAATGGTCCTCTACTTTTAAATCAGCTCAGATTTACCAGGTACAACAGCATGGCGGGTTTTGTTTTCATATTGAGAGTCTGTGTGTGTGTGTGTGTGTGTGTGTGTGTGTGTGTCATGACAAAACATGGACTTACAGACACCTACTGACCTACTGCAGCAGGAGCTACCACAGAGGCAGTGTTTATATGTCTGTGGACATACGGTGCAAAATACAGTCCCAAAATTTTTGCAGGTGTGTAGTTGAGATCCATATGAAGGCCAAGTCTGAGTATGAGAGTGATCCAACCCATGAGTACATTCCATTTACTCACTGACTCACACTTTTATCAGAAGAGACTTACAAGTGAAGGACATCACTAAAGCTTCAGTGCAATAGGAAACCTTGGCATAAATGCTAAGTACTATATCTTTTCAATAAGTGCAAGAAGATTAAGTAAACAAGTGCACCGAAAGTGCACAGTAAGTGCTAGTTAGGCATGTTAGGAAGTTAAAGGTGTTAGGAAAGGAGGTGCTCTTGGAAGAGATGAGTCTTCAAGAGATTCTTGAACATAGAGAGGGACACCCCTGCTCTGATTACATTTAGTAGCTTGTTCCACCATCAAGGAGCCGGAGACAAGAACAGTCTCTATTTCTCTCAGGCAGCAGCATTAGTGCCTTGAATTTGATTTGGGCAGCCATAGGTAGCCAGTGTAGGTGTAGTGTACAGTGTAGTGACGTGCCCTTGTGGACTGATCGAATACCATACGAGCTGTCGCATTCTGCAAGGGATTTACTGTGTATGAAGGAAGGCCTGTCAGAAGAGCATTTCAGTTGTTGAGGCAAGAGATAACCATGGCCTGGACCAAGAGCTGGATGGCATACTGAGTAAGCTATGATCTGATTTTTCTGATGTTGTATAGATAGGGACGCAACATGGTCAGTGAAGGATAGCCAGTCATCAAACATGGCACCTAGGTTATTTGCAAACTTGGTTGGTGTAAGGGATGAAGAGGCAGTTTTGTTATTGATATTGTGATGAAGATATTGATTGACAAGGATGACTAGGAGTTCAGTCTAGTTTAGTTGAAGCTGGCGTTCCTTCATCCATGCAGATATGTCAGAGACACAGGCCGAGATCCACACATAGCCTGTGGGGTCGTCTGGCAGGAACGACAGGTATAATTGGGTGTTGTCTGCATAGCAATGATATATGAAACCATGCAAGCAGATATTTGACCTGACCTGCCGTTCTGGCTGCCCTTAGAGCTCATGTCATAGACAATAGAACCATTTCAGTGGAGTGGCCACTCTTAAAGGCTAACTGATTTGGATCAAGAAGATTGTTCCATGACAGGAATTCAGAGACCTGCTTAAAAACCGTCCTTTCTATATACTTAGATAAGAATGAAAGTAGTGAGACCGGTCGATAGCTCTCAGCCACTGTACTGTGTACTGAGTAATTTTTTGCAGGAAAAGAACTTTTACTTTTAACATTTGAAGTACATTTTACTGATAAATAAAATAATAGGAATTTGAATTAAATTAAATAGGATTTTGAATGTAGGACTTTAACTTGTAATGGAGTATATTTACATGGTTGTTTTGGAGCTTGTGCTGAAGTAAAGCATCTTGAGTATTTTTTTTAAGACTAAAAAAATGAAACTTGCTAAATTGTTTTAATTTAGTTTAATTTAGTTTTTCCCATGTAAAGCCCATGTTGTCAGAAAGTTGCTATATAATTAGAGTGTATTAATATCACATTATTTCTTCCACTATTGATCAAACATCTCTGCGAAAATACCTATGAAGGTAGCAAACTGTAACAGTGGCTATTTTTTACCCTGAACATGGAACCACTAGCAGTGACTCATACCCTGTTGAGATGGACTATACAGTACATATGAGTTACTGCTTAGGTTAATGGTTTGAGGAGAGGAGGCTTATCAAGGCCTAGGGGCATGAAAATAGCAACAGGGACCATAACAACTAATTGCTGAGCTACTTAGGGCCTCTCATCTTGCTTCGTGATGGTCTATCAAAAGGGTCTTGTCCCCGTAGGTTCATCTGGGCCCTGAATTTAATACAGCACTAGTCAGTCCCAGCTGCCTGCAGTCACAGACAGTCGTGTCTCCCCCTTACCTGTCTCTCTGAACAGCTGTGACCCTTGCCACAGACGGCCAATTACAGGCAGTGCTTTAGCCGACAGCAATGCCTCTATAATAACTGTAAACACAGCAACCATTCGTGAGAAGCAGAGCTGAAAGTCTGCAACTGTTCCCATTCATTTCAATGAAATTCTATGCAGATGGACAATCCTGAGTCCTTCCAGTCAATAACACATTTGTCAGAATACAATAACTCTGACCACCTTCTCCAACAATTATTTCATTGACATTTAGTCACAATGCAAAGCAGATTGAGGAGGAGAACAAAAAAAACAACAATGAATAAGTTATTGTGAAATTTCTTTTCTTAATGCCAAAGCTCATCTAGTGAGCCAAAACTCACTACCTCCTACTGTCCTTTGCTCCTCCTGTTATAGGAAACCATAAAAGATGGACTGAATCCTATTGGAGCCCACTGCAAAACCAACCAGGGAAAACCTAAGTTATACATTAATGTTATATGCAGTACAGAAGATAGAAAACACATTTATGTGTCTTTTATTACTTATTGATTGATGGATGGTTGCATTCTCCAAATCAAAGATCTTACACAAAGACAAATAACATAACTAAAATGAATTGAGGTTGTAACATCACTGTAATTATCAATAAGCAATTAAAGTAATACCTGATTCATCTATTTCTGTATTGTTGGAGTATTATTAATTGTGTATAAATTACAATATAAGACAATAGTGTAAATGCTAATCACATGGTCCAAGGTAACATTTTATGCTGATGAGCAAAGATCCAAAAATATTTAATTTACAATTTTAGAAAACAGAGAAATTCAAAAAGTGACTAATAGGATTACCGTAATTTCCGGACTATAAGCCGCTACTTTTTTCACACGCTTTGAACCCTGCGGCTTAAACAACGATGCGGCTAATCTATAGATTTTTACGGGCTAACAGCCTCCAGGGGGTGAAAGTGACATTGAGAGCGACAACGAAAGAGAGACTGAGAAAGTGTGTGACCAAGTCATTCTGAGGCTGTTCAGTTCCGACACTGAAGACGACGACTTCAGTGGTTTTAGTGCGCAGGAGGAAGATGAAGATAGGGATCAGTGACTTTTCTGGTAGGCTAACAGCCTACGGCTGGTAGGCTGGTTATTTTTTTTTTTAACCAGTCGTGTTACTGCTGTGACTGCTTGTTACTGCCGTGTTACAGGCACTGTTCGGAAAAAAGCACTTATTAAAATAAAAATAAAAAAAATCTTTCTGTGTAAATATCTGATGTTACAACGTGGACACCTGCGGCTTATAAAGAGGTGCGGCCTATATATGTACAAATTCTTTTTTCTTTTTCAATTTAGTTGGTGCGGCTTATATTCAGGTGCGCTCAATAGTCCGGAAATTACGGTAATTGATCATTAAACTTGCTAATGATTTCATTACTAACTGCAATTATTATAATCAGCATTTATAGAGAAACAAGACTAAAAAAAGCAAGAATAAGATGCTAAATGCTAACATCACTAATGCTAGCATAGTCACAATGAAAAGGTTAACAGCCATGTTAGCATGCTAGTATTAGCTAATGAGCGCTAAACACAAACTGTGTGGACCAAATTTAATGTCAATGCATCAGGTAGTTAGACATTTCACTCAAAAGCATGAGGGTCAGCCTCATGGCAGAGCTACAAGAAATCACTATAAGGGAATCCCTAAAGTCATTCAGGATTCATCTTCTGGAGGCCATGAATGTCCAAAGCTACCAGATTTCATGTCGAACAGTTGTTAAGTCTGGACTTTACCAACACTGCCACCCTGAGAGCCATGCCACTGGCTACCTTCACATAAAATTAAAAGTTTAAAAAGGCAAAGAATATAAAAAAACATAAAACTGCTAAGGAAGACAGAATCGCAGACAAATGAGAGGTCACCCATTTAAGTGTGAGGTGAAAATGACTTTGCATTAAATTGGCAGTAGTGATCAGTCCTGGTCACTAAGTCCAGTAGGAATGTTTTCTAGTCACCTTGACTTTCATCATGTTATTCTTAGATGTACATTTGCTGACAAAAATCTACAGAGCATTGGCACAAACACAGACACTGTTTCATGTAAATCCTACTTACAGACATTGTTATCATCTACTCAAATATAATCTGTTACAGAACAAAATCCCAAAAGAAATGGTCTCAATCTTACCTCTATTCATCAGTACACACAGTGTATTTAGTAGTCCCATGAATCACTGGCATGCTATTTCAAAGTGATTGCATATTAAGCCTAATCAGATGCATATTCATCCGTCTTTCAACATCACTGACCACTTCCACTTATCCGACAAGCAAATTGCAAAGTATGTCTCACTATTACGTCACCAGAATGAAAATTATTAGTGAGCAGGTGGCAACTTGGGAGGCAGCCTACTTACCATCCGGCTTGAGATATAAGGACGTTTTTTTCACATGGTTTTTAACATCAGAGGCTTCTCAAATCAAGCTCTCCATGAGTTTTTCCTTCAGTATCAATTTCAGTCACATGTATGTTTGACTGTTTACGCTGCTTTATGACTCAGTGTATCAGACTTCTGTTTTCTGCAGACTATGAGCTCAGATTAGTACAGTTTGAGTCCCTCCAGACTCAGTATAGTAGGAATTCCTCAGTGCCCTGACAGTGTCAGCTCAGAGGACACAAACTGGAATCACTGCTCCGACCAGATGACATAAACTTGTGTCTGCCAGGTTGTTTCCTGGAGTTATTTTACAAACAGGAAGGTACACTGCTATTCTACCCAAGGTCAGGTGGAAACCCTTAAAACCTGGTCCTGCTTAGACAAATACACTAATGTGCCAGTAAACAGAACTCCAGCACTGCAACTCCACAAGCAGATCTATTTCTGCCAGATAACACGGGCGCCTGCACAAACACAATTCAGTGAACAGAGCCCATGTTTATCAAGCAAACCACCTTCATTTACTTTCAGCAAAGAACAGGACTACTTCCTGGAGAGCTTGTTCTCACTGTTATACAACAAACTATGATGATGTGTTGTTGTCTTCAGACAGTTTCAAATATTAAACAATGTTCAAATTCAAAATGTAGACAACACCACAGCTATTAAATGAACATGTCTTATAGGTTTTTTGTGTCTGTAGGCAAATAACATATATGCAAAATATAACAAATTTAATTAAAACCCATACTGATATTTACAAATAGTCCATTTAAACTGTTAGTAAATACAAGCAAGTCAGTCACATGGCTTAAAAATAAATGCTGCCTATGTGTAAATGAAAATAGTAGGTAATTTAACTCAGCTGCGTGAAGTTATCCTTTCAGCCTCGTACAACCACTACTTTGTTTTACACCTAATAATAGTGCCAGATCTTGCAGATACTGCACACGCTCACAAGGCAATGATGAAAACTCTGTTGCTATCTGCAGTCTAATCTTCTCCTCCACACTTCATTTGTCCTTCCAACTACACCCACTTATATGTTCACTACAAGACAAGTGTGATTTCCTGAGGTACAAAAATTCATAAATTGCTTTTACGTCAAATCCAAAACGTGGGACCAAAAATGTGACACTCTGAGATATTTCAGGGAGTCAAAAGTGATTTCCTAATCTGACCCACTTGATAAATACAAGCCCTGGACCGTGATTCTAGTGGCTTTTTTCATAAATGTTCTGGGGCAACTCAGACTCCATTGTTGGCATCTCGTATTGTGACATATGACGGACATTAATGTGTAAGTAACCACTTCAGGCAGAACAGGATCCACAGCAATGCAGACGTCTGACATTACCCAAAGAGATAAACTAAAAATAAACATTCTGGGAGCCAGATTTAGTTTATGACCTATTTCTAACTTTGAACAGTTTGATTGTTATGTTTAGTGCTGTTGGGGGAAGAGAGGGCTCACCTGAAGAATTCCACAAAAGAAAAGCCATATCCATGTTGCTCTGCAATTCCTGCACACACAACGTTGGCTGACGCTCCTATCAATGTCCCGTTTCCTAAACAGACAGAAAAACAACATTTATATGAAAACTGTTAAATGAAAATCTTTTTTTTTTTTTTTTAAACAAAACTAAATATTCAGGTCTGCAGACTAGTAAAACACATCCATCGCTCCACATTCACCCAAGTGTTGTGTTTACATCAATGCCAATCAAAGCCACAGCCGATAAATATCTGTGTCTACTGCGGAGCCATTTGACCCAGGTGTGAATGCCAATCGAGCACTTTTCCATTGCCAACAAAAGCCAAATATTAAGGGGTCTTAATAGGTTTTTTACCAGTGGAAAAGGAGCTTTACACAAGACTTTATTCATGAACTGATATAATTATATATATATATATTAATATAATTATTAATAATGATGATCCTCTTTCATTGTTCTCTCAGTATTTTCACTCTTAATCTATTATAAAGTTTTACTATTTTCCTTCTACTGTTGGCAACATTTTGACAGTGTGTGTCCTCATCCTGCCAATCTATACAGCTCACATCTGAAAAGGTGTCAGTGTGGAGATGGAGCTGGGCAGTGGCAACATAATACTGCGGATCGATAACGACCTGTCACAGTGCAGTTGATTAAACTGAAACACTATGGCAGCTCTCTCTATCTCTCTCTTTGTGTCCTTCCCACCCAAACAGTGCCACACTGTGCTGAAGGGCCGGCTGGGGTGTGGTAGAGCCTGAATGAGGCAAGCTTTAAGGGCCTTGAGCTGCTCTCACAAAAAGCACAGCCTGACCTCCCCGGGGAGTGACACAGCTGCACAAAGAGTGGCCGTCACTTAGAGTATATGATGTCTTCTTCTGGCAGAAGCCATCGATAAAGAACTATAAAGTGCCTGTTATTTTCAAGAAACTCTGGCAGATTTTTGAACCGAACAATCTCATACCCTATCTTTATCTTTATATTGTAATTTATACTTTATTACATGAAAAGGTTCAAATGAAAGGCTCACCACCAAGACAGGCTCCCATAGCCAAAGCAAAGATGAGAGGTTTTATTGGCAGGTTGACATCTGCATCCTGACTCAGGTTGATGAGAACTGGAATCTGTGAGTACAGAGATAGATTGAAAATCATTGAAAATATACAGTTTTTGGTTTGACGGCCCTCCGAACAGAGTTTGTTGCAATAATTTCACAAAATAATTTAATAATTAAAAAGAAGCTGAAGACAATTCAATTCAGTTGCTTTTGGTCTCTAAAACAGGTTGAGTAGTTGTAAACTTTCCAATCTGAGCAAAGCTCCAAACACATATACATAAACATAGAGGCTCCATCTGTGCTGTGATATGTGATGGGTTTTAGATGCAACATACAGTAGGTGATGAGCCAGACTAGATCCCGCCATGATGGCAGAACAGTGTGGACTCAACCATATCAGAGCCTTTTTATAGTTGGATTATTTTCTCAGGACTTTTCTGAAATGCCTGTGACTACTCTGAGTTCGAGTCTACAAATAAATGAAACATTAAAGCCAACATGTGCAGTGTAATAGATAATTTTTCCATTGTATTTCCATTGTTCCCTGCTCTCGTATGCAGCGTGACTGAGTACTGTTGTACAGGGCATGCATACACTCTGCACAGCCTTATATCAATCAAAATGTCTGTGACTGGTTAGAAAAGCAAACCTTTTCTGAATATTTACAAGAACTATGAAAAAAAACAACTCCCGTACCCTGATGATAAAATAGTTTGTTTTTACACTTTGGTTTTTATATGGATTCAGCAAACATAAATAACATGTCAGCTGGTGAGTTTAGGAAATGCTGGCAGGTGGATTATTCACTTTTGGACAGAGCTCCATCAGTTTTCAGTCTTTATGCTAAGCTGATAGCTTTAGCTCAATATTTGCTATACGGGCATGAGTAGTATCGATTTTCTTGTCTAACTCTTGTCAAACCCAAAATATCAAACTATTCCTTTGAAATTGAAAGCATCTCTAAACTGATTTTTTGGTACATTATTTTTTCTGATCAGAATGAGGAAAGCAAATCTTTTCTCTAATTCAGTCTATTGTGATAATCAGGACGTGCTCTCTTATCAGCTGTGCAATGAATTGAAAGCTCATGTGGTTTGAAGTCCTCTTTCCTGCAGGTAGAACAACATTTGCAGGGAAAACTACCAGAGAAAAGAACATCTTCAAAACCTCTGGATACACTGGTGGGGAACTGTCGAGTCAGCATCTCATTCAGTCAATGACAGAATCTTTTCCTTCTTTCTGTCATTTTAATTGAGCGCTGGCAGGACACCAGGGAAAAATTGATCTCTGTACAATCTATTCATTTTCACTCAAACAGACAGCTGACAACAAAAGAGCAGAAAATATATATATAAATATAAATATGGGAGGATACAGAAATTGTATCCATATGTAGAGATGACAGTTGTTGTGTGGAAAGTCCATTTTGTAGGTGCCAGTACATACAAGAATCAAAATGTAACTGCTGTTTTCTCTGCTCTTCTTACATGACACTAACAAAACTTACTGGGTCAGTGATCCTACATTTTAGTCTGAAAATAGTGATGCGTGTCCTGGCTGCCTATTGGAAGACACAGTGTTTTATTTCAGTGTTGTTAAAGACATCAGAACTGTGAAGGAAATTCTCTATTTAACTCTATTCTTTGTCAGTTCATCTGTTTTCTTTTTTTCAGTAAGTGTCTACACACAAGGTCAGTCACAGGTCACCCTACTTCATTGTTTCTGTTTGTGTCTCTGTCCTGCTCCACTTCCATCAGCAGTAACCATAGTAACCAAGGCTACAGCAGGGCCCTTTTTGATAACAAGTGTGGGGAGATGTAAACATGCAAGTGATGTATGAGACACCTTAGAGTCCCAGGACAGATAGTTTGCATCATCCTTCTCACACATGTTTGAGAGAGACATGGAATAGACTTATTTTGGGAAAACAGTTGGTGACATGCGAGCTTGAGCCATGTGTGAATCTGTGGGATTATAAACGCCCTTTCCAGGAGACAGTTTCAGATTTAGTATGGCATTACACTAGTTAACCTGTTAACATCTCTAATTGTCCACTGTTTATCTCCCTGATGCTTTAAGCAGCAATAAATACTTCTGCTTAAGACAAGTCTCCTGAAACCTCCTTCATCCAGCTCACAAGATTTCCACCACAAGGATAAATATTACTGCTGGGGGTGATAATATGAATTATGCTGGAAACCACACATATTATGTCAAGGCAGAAATGTCAGAGTCTCTTCCAATACTGTATAAAGGATTTCTTAAAACAAGCATCATTATCCATCTTATATTGTTCACTTCTAAATCTATCTATTACTCACTCAGTGGTGCTGTAAGTAGGGGAATAAATATGACCTGAATCTAGCCTAAAGTTGTTTAAACAAGAGAAAGTCAACATGACTTAGAGGCACATTTATGTACATTTGAGTGAAAAATGGTCAGGACTAATGTAAAAAAAAAAAAAAAAAAAGCATCTTTGTATTTCTGTTACAGTTAGACTTAACTGTGATTGGAGATTGTGTCAAAAGTCTGGACAAAAGTCACTTCAACAACAGCTATAATACCTATAAATGGTATTGAACATACAAACAGTCATTCTCTGTATCATCAGCATCTTTGCCTGGACTGATCAGCTCATTTTTTGGTTATCTTGATTACAAAGATGAGTAGTATCTATGTGCAATGGATGAGTGCTTTACTGCTTCATACAACCTAAATGTGACTGATTGACAAACTGTGTTTGTGTGTGTGTGTGATTTCACCAGGAGATAGTGCAGTGTGAAATTAAAACATCACGCTGATGCCTCTTACCATGGTGGCAGTGAAAGGAATGTTGTCAATGAGAGAAGACGCCAGAGCCGAGACCCACATCACCAAAATAATGGCTATGGCCAAGCGCTGGTCCTCTGGCACCGCCTGCGAGCGGAGATAATAAGGGCGACAGATAACAGCTACTTTAATCTTCACTCAGATGCACACCCCCCCACCCTTCAGCCCATCACTGATTCAAGTCAAGCACACCAATTATGTTCAGTCTTTGACACTGAGCCTACTATTGGCCAACAGAAGCTGGGAGGATGGAGCTCTTTGAATGTGTGACAGGACCACAGGTCGTGGTGGAGTCTTTGAGGTTTATCTCTGAGCTGTGCTGTACACACAGCGAGGCCTGGTCTCCACATGTGACAAGCATGATGCTGTTTGAACCCTCTTGTTAGTCTTCTCTTATATATGCATGGTCAGGTTAATGGAGACTATATCTACTCTTTTCATCTGTCCTCTTCTTGTACAGAGACCCAGCATGTTGTCTATTGTTTGGGGACGCTGAGCGGGTCAGAAACCGTGAATAGCACACCACCTGTCATCTGTGATTATTAAACTTATACAGGCCAAGATCTAAACACAAGCTGACATACCTATTACTGGTGCAATTCTCTGCCAAGACACACCACACTTTCATGATGCACACAGGCAAGAATATGGGTGAAAATTACCTCAGACTCCCTTCAACCGCTGACAGGAATTAGATGTAAACAAAATAATTGAATTCAGAGCCGTGCTGAACAAAAGGATCGATATGCATGAAATGCAATATCATGTCACCTGTGGCCAATTATCAATTATGCCACTTGCATGGAGCCCTGAGAGATGACTGTTAAGGTGGAGAATCAAAGGAAAAAACTCACTTTTATGAGCAATGCTGTCTGTTCTCCAATATAGTCGATAAGCTGCAGCTGGGCTAAAGCCTGAAAAATGAAGAGGAGAAGATTAATATGAAAAAAATAAATATGAGGAGAATTAGTTACAGGTGGGATTAAACCAAGGGAAGAGAAGCTATTTGGTTTTTATTTAGCAGCCATTAAATAGACATAGACAAATCTACTCTTGTTATCATTACTGACAGAGAGAACATACTTATGGCCAGTCCTTATGGGACCTGCTTTATGACACTGTACAGTGTTTAATGCATTCAACAAATAGTTTTGCCAGGGCAGACACCCATCAAAGACTCAGGAGGGATACAACAAAGCAGTTATTGTGCTGACATTACGCTTTCTTTTTATCCTTTCACTTGGGGGCTCATGTGTAAAGAAATAGATAATTACTCTTGGGATTGTAAGCTCACTGACGGACTGAATTTCTGTCACTGCCCAGTGTACTGTCAATAGATCCAAGTTCTGATGCTGTTTTCCTTTGTTGTGATGACGTTTGTCAGAGTGGAGCCCAGTTAACCCTTCATTTATCCCAGTGGTTCAATTTCACTATTTTGAGTCCAAAAACCTCTGAACAAATATAAATCAGCTTATTAAAGGCCAAAAATATGGGCTGTATATTGAATACCTCCATCAAAACAAAGAGGCCAGCAAAGAACAGTAATGTGGCCCATTCCACTCGGTGCAAGATGATCTCGAAATCCTGGATGTCAGCCAGAACCAAAAGCCACAGTGCACCCAGGATAGCGATCCAACCTGAGAGAGACAAGAAGAAAAACATGCTCACATACATAAAAAATCCTTTCATGGCATCATGTAGTTGATGCCAATGCAGCAGATTTTCACAGATTTATAAGAAGAAGACATACAGTATCACACATGACACATGGAGACTCAGGAGACCTTTCCAATGATTAGAAGGCGTTAATTTAATTAAACCGAGACCCATCTGCTCTCTGCTCACTTATAACAAACCTTAAAAAGAACAGCAACCTATATTAAATGTTACACATGCTACCACTGTGTCTGGTCAACTAGGTCCTGCTGTCTTCTACTGGGATTCAGTTTACTACCCTCAGTCATCAGTACTTTATATTTCAGCAACTTGGCCCCATATAAGTTAATGGTCAAACAGTATAGTACCTAAAACAAATGTATGTGTGAAAATGCAGGTGAATAGAAATAATAGAAACAGAGTCTGACTCTCTGGTGAATGAACAGATCATAAAGTATTTGGTCTTCCTTGGTGGGTTTTCTGTCATTTCAACATAGTCTAGTCTGGAGGACAAAGTTGGCACCAGCCTGCCAATATTTACAATCACAGAGTGTTTTTGAAAGAGGGAAGAGTGTGCATCCACTTGGAGAAAATTTGATTAAACAGGTGAGCACCAGTAATTGCCTTGGCTGAAGCCTTTGGGGAAATAATCTCACAACTGATGGGAATTAGTGAAGAAAGAATAGCAATGGAAGAGCACAAAAAAGAGAGCGGCAGAGGGAAGCCTGGAGACAAAGAGACTGAAGAACAAATTCTCTGCTTCACAGCATGTTAACGTGTTCAGGACCTGCTAAGTTGTTATCACTCAGAGTTGGGCTCGGCATTTGTGATTTTAACAGGTAATTTAATTCTCCAGTGCTGACTAGAATTTGCCTGGAAATGGTCAATAGCTATATGAACAAATGTGCACTGGGAAATTGGGCAGAGATAGTATCTGACAAATGTAACAAAACACTGGCAATCGATTTATGAAGGTCATCCACTTCAGTGTGATAACATGTTTCATGGGAGTTTTGCTTTGTTAATACTGCAGCTAGCTTATTGTTGTGAACCAGAGCATGCTGTCTGATTATGTTTGTCTCAGTGTCAAACAATACATTTTTGTGTGTTTTTGTCCACTTGCGGCCACACAAATTCAGTAGAGCTGAAGAACATTTCTGGCCACTTTATGTCAGAAGCCACCAGCCCGTCGCTAACATTGTCTGCTATTTGTTGGTGAGCATTTAACAGGTAGGAGCTGCCTGCTGCATCTAAAAAACTACTGGTGAGAGCAGTGGGACTGAAGCTATACATTGAAGTTGCAAGCCATAAAACAAAAAGAGTTAAAAGATGCTAAAAAGCTCTGAAGTGTTTTGGGGGAAAACTAAGCTAACAGATTGTTATTTGTTGAATTATTAATGTAAAAATATTGATTACAGCAGCTTTAATTTTTTTCTTGTCTGAAATAGCTTGAAACACATCTAGTCAATTTAAACAGTAGAAACAGAGTCACTTGTCCACAGCATTAGCTCACCTGCAAAGTTCAACTCTTCTTCATAGTTAGGGTTGATCATGACTATTTGAATGTTAAATATTAATTATGACACAATGTTTTGTCCCCATTTAATTAGGACTATCCAAATTAACCACACCTTCATACTATCCCTTGCTAAATTGGCAGAGTGAGCTCTGCTTGTTATAATCTTTGTGTGTGTGTGTGTGTGTGTGTGTGTGTGTTTTCTGTGTGTGTGTGTCACCCTGTTTGTTTTTCTCACATACCCAGGACACAATTTGTTGATGTGCTTATTTGTCTGCATAATTAACACTGTTGAATATCTACATGAAATTCATCTGAATGTTACCCCAAAACATTGATCTCTTAAAAGCCTGACTTGTTCATAATAAGCCTAGTGTAATTACACTCTCTGAGACATGGTTGAATAGTAACCTCTCTGATAAAGATATTAAAACTGACAGTTATGTTTTGTACAGAGCTGATAGGCAGAGGAGGAGGAGGAGTGGTTTCATATGTATCTTTAAATTTGTCTTCTGAGCTTGTGATACTAAAAAAGAATCCTATGTATTTTGAATGTGTCTTTGTAAAAAAAATAAATCGAAGATAAATCGAAAATAATCTATTCTAGGAAATATTTTTAGGCCTACAAATTCATCCATCGGAATCTATAAAATTATTTTGTCTATCATTAACTCTTCAGATCGTTCAAGTGAAATAATTATACTGGGTGACTTTAACAGCCATTGGCTAGATCGCTCTTCCCTCACTGATCGAAAGCTATTTGGCAGTATAAGCCTAACTCATCTCATGAGTAAGCCCACCAGAGTTGATTACAGGGTCAGAGTCTTTGTTAGATTGGATTCTTGTCTCTCATCCAATTGCTAAATTTGCAGTATTACCTGAGTGTTTCAGTGACCCTTCTGTTGGTTTCTGTGTTTGGAAGATTAAAGCATCTTGTCTTCGACCAAGAGTCATCGAGATAAGACAATGCAAAAATACTAACCATCCAACTATTATAAAGACTCTTTAGTTAATCACTTAAACAACTATAAACAGTTCTGGAAGAGAATCAATAGTATAATTAATAGATTCTCCAAAAGCCCCTCTACAGAAATTAGAGTCAGTAATGAAATTGTTAATGATCCTTCTATAATTTCCAATTCCTAAAACCAGGATTTTCCTTCTGTCACCGGTTCACAACTTTCTGAGTTTCCCTATTCTGATATTTTATTGAATGACTTAATGCGTGGCAGCTACTTCTTTAGAACAACCTGTCCAATTGATGTTCAGCAGGTTATCTGTGATTGAAGCTCAGATAGTGGTGGTGATCTAGATGGTTTGGAGATTAGGTTCATCATGCTCGTTCTGGGTGACTTATTTATCTCTAAATGTGAATGTGAAGTTCCATTAATGTGGAAATGTGCCAGAGTTAATCCATCGCAGAAAGATGGGGATCTTCCTGACCTCAGTAACCATAGACCTATTTCTATTATTAGCATTGTGGGCAAAATGTTTGAAAAAATGATTTTTTTTATCAACTATCTAAATATGTTAATGACTTTTCCATCTTATCTCCATACAATCTGGTTTCACATCTAATCTTATTATAACTGCTGCTCTTGTAAAGTTTGCCAATGATGTTTTCTTTGGAAACAACATGACTACAGGAACAATACTATTAGAAATCTTCCTAAGGCTTTTGACATTGTTTATCGATACCCCCTTTTAGATTTTATGGTTTATTTCATATCTACATGTCTATCACAGACATTGGTGTGTCTCCTTCCAAGGCAGCAAGTCAGATTCAGGATCATGCAAAAAGGTGCACCACAAGGGTCCTCCTTAGGGCCATTGCTGTTCTGTAGTTTTTTTATAGGCCTTCCACAACTGTGCTCAGATTGTCATGTTCTATTCCACTGGTACAAGCCTGATACTCCACACATCCAGTGTACATTGCAATCAGATTTTGATGCTGTTCAAAAATGGTTTTCTTTTAACACACTTCTACTGATGAAGAAAATGTATTGTAGTATGTTGCTAAGTTCTAGATCTACCCTTAACCATCAAACTAATGATTGACAGATTCATTTTCCAATTGGGACACCGCTTGAGAAAGTAGAGGATTTTAAATACTTGGGTCTCTGGCTTGACTCCCAACTCTGTTTTAAGCTCCATATTAATTCATTCATGAAGAAAACAAATTGTACGCTAAGAACATGATATTGTTATATTAATTTTTTCACCCCTCACATCAGGAAAATAATTATTCCACAGTTGATATTACCAGGACTAGATTATGCACATATTGTCTATCAGAACACATCAGAAAAAAATGTGTCATTTAAACTTCCCTCTCATAATTTTACAGTTAGTAAGTGGTAAGACAGTAGGTCAGTAACTCAGAATAAGCAATCCAATGAACATTGCAAAGTTCTATAATTCATTCAAGTACCAGAAGACAAAAAATATGAGGACACTTTTTATTTCCTCACAGCATTGATATTCACTGCAGCTCCCTGGTGAACAGGGTCAGAAGCAGGCAGTAGATAATAAACCTAAAGAGCTCTCCAATTAAAAAGACCTTTTAAGCAAGTCTGAACAGTTTATGACAGGCTCATCATAAGTGAGACAACAGTGTCTGGGACAGGAAATGTGCTGTGATAAATATCTCATCACAGTTGTCTTTAAGGTAAACAGAACAAAGTAAATGAACACAAGACTCAAGCCAAAAGATGAAGAGATTTGCTAAAGATTTCAAGCAATTTAATTATTGGAATTTAACCAAAGTCAGGATTTTTAAGAATAAATAAGTGTCTATTAAAAAATAATCTGTCAAATGATAAGTAACATATCTAAAACTCTAGAGTCTACAGATGTTTAATGATTTCTTTCCCACATTTACATCAATCAGGTTTAGAGGATTTCATTGAGTTTCACTGCATCACTGATTTCTGCTTAGGGATCAATAAGGACTCGTCCAAACCACAGTTGTAACTCACACAGACACATTAAAAGGATCAAATGACCAGGTAATAATCAAACTGAAATTAAATCTTACCCTGTGAAGTTAATGACATTTTAATGAGGTTCCAGTTTTTAAACAGCTGTGAATGAACAGACTGACTGTGACCTGCATGCATTAATGAGAGCCATGTTTGGACAGGCACCTATCCCTCCACTGAGGCAGCAAACACGCTGCTGTGGGGTCATTCCCATTTAATAAATGTCACAGAGAGGTAACCTGAGCAGCACCTGTAATTAACTGAGCGTGTTTGGTGACTGAGTGGCCTCTGCAGCAAGGGAAGAGATGGCTGTGATGAGTGTGTATGAAGACAGCCATCTTCATTTAGGGATAGTGTTAGCATTAACAAGTCGCTGTTGAGGTCATCTGCCAAGCACTTATCAGAGACATCACAGTCAGAGGCATCAGACAGACGAGAGATAACCCCAAACCTCAACTTGCCCTAAATATGTAAGCAACACTGATGTATAACCTGGTTTTATCTATTTTAGTGGCAGTACTTAAGTTTTTCTTGCATTAGCTGATTGGCTGCAAACTGACAAATGACGTCCAATCATATTCATACTGTATACAGCAGCCTTTATAACCTGACAGTGACTGTTTCAGCTCGCTCCACCACAATGCCTCCCTTGAAACATTTTGATAACACAGTAGATTTGTACTGGATACTGATGGACCAAGTAATAAAGCCATTGTTACAATTTTATAATACAATACAAATAATACAAATACATTCCACAGGCCTGAGCCCTGAGTATGCTGCCTCCTGTACCTAGAATATTCTGCAATATATGCGACGTAAAACCTACAATAAGAGATTTTTTGGTCACTTGGCGGCAGCAGAAACAAGCTGTAGACACAACACTGATATCACATTTTGTTCACATGGCTAACATGTTAGAATATAGTTAGCATTAGTTTGGTTTAGTTCCTCTCCCTCTGCCTTTTGTATGTGGACAGATTGTGTACAGAGAGTTTTTTTGAGATTTTTCATTGAAAACAGACAAAGTAAATCATTGATGTGATGTGTGACAGTCTTATCTGGCTGCCAGTGTTATGTGCTTTGTTAGTTGCCTGATCTTGTCACATGTACTTTGTGTGTCTGTAACTCTGCCCATCTCTGCCAAGAAACCTTTTAAGAATTTAGGATGTAGCTCACATGTTGTTTCTAAAGACCTATTGTAGTTTTACTGGAACATTAGTCATCAACAGGTCTGAAACTGCAGCGATGAATAGATATAATGTGATGGGCCTAAACGCAGCTCAGTATCCATGTAATTTGTTGGTTGTTGTTGTTTGCTAGTCAGCCCATTATTTGGGCTCATTTCAAATGCAAGGACAGAGGAAGCTGTGTTTCATAATTACATGACAGAACCTATAACCACCCAGAGGGGCCTGGAAAGACAGCACAGTAATGAGATAGTGTGGCACTTACCGAGATCAAGATGAATGCTGGGAACGAAGGAATTTAGAAAGAACATGAAGATCACCACTCCAAGAACGGACACACACTTCACCAAGAGAACTTTGTCAGTTATTCTGTGCTGTGAAGGAGGAAAAATATATTCTTTCTGAATGAGGAAAGAAAACTAATTTTATCATGCAACTGACAGTATTTGTCTAACATGAACTTTCAAAGACTAGGTCAACGTCATTACTTAGATTACATCAATGCACCACAGTCACAGTGGCTGAGGAGTATGTCTGAGGTGAAGTGTGAAAGCTTACCTTTTTCTGCAGCTCTTGAATATTTTGCTCCCAGTTCTTATCCTCCTGAGAAATTTGTCTGTTCGGACACAGCAACATTTCAGTCTCATATTCATCAGTGAGAGTGTTAATGAACAAAAAACATCAAAATAAACATTCAGTTGTAGACTAATCACTTTCTTAATAGCTTGATAATATAGTTAAATCATGTAAAATGGTGCCTCTGTTGGCTGTTCATGAATTCATCCTGAATGTTGTTCTGTATTTGTTGTGTTGTTGGTACGTGTGTATTTTTCCAGTGGTATGAAATTGGACCCATGGACTTGGTGGTGCTATAATTGTTAAGCGAACCCAAAGACCAGCTTGGACAAAGGGATAAAAAAAGAAACTATTCTTGGATTTCCGTTTGCTTTTCCTCGACTAATTTTAACCAAAAAAAAACAAAATTGCCAAGTGTAATTCTGTGTTCTAAACAATTAAATAATCTAAACTCAACTAAATTTGCATTAATGAGCATACATTATATTCGAAAGGTCACCAACAATATTGTATTATGAAGGACATTATGAATTCATGATGAATATTGTGAATTTCTTATCTAATTTACACAATATGCACCACTAATGTCTTTATCACGTCTAGAAGCAACAATGAAGGTGGATTGTTCTGTGAAAATAAAAAAAGTAACAGCAGAGAAAACTTTTTTCTGTGAGTGGTGATGAAAGCTTTCTCAGAAACAACAGTTATATTTTCTGTTTCTTGGTGTTTTTCTTTTAACCTTTGGAAGGTTTTCATCATCTTGCGGAGCAGACTTTCCAGGTTGAGGACCTTTTGCATCAGGAGGCATTTCACAGCTGTCTCCTCCCGGCTGGCGGGGTTAATGCGCTGAGCCGTCTGCCTCCAAACCAGGATCTCATGCTTCAGTTCTGGAGGAACGGGACACACAGAGCAGGAGAGAAAGCCATCTGTTATGTGCACGGACCATATAGTGATAGTGGCTACAATCTGTGTAGCATTACATAGCAAGTTTATAGTGGGGGATTTGCATGGTAATAGCTCCTATAGCTGAGGATGACTGAGAGGATATTAAGATCTTTTCAGTCAATATGCTGTGAGCCCCCATAGAGGGACTAATGCAGCCAGGCGATGAGCACACTGACCTGCTCAGGAACAAGCTATGTTGAGGCTGAGATACAGCCTGAGGGAGGTGGACGCCTGTGTAGATATCAGTAGGTGCCATCCTTTTTTCAGGAGGGTTGCTAGGTGACCCTAATAGGATCTAACTGGCACGGGAAAAAACATTCCTGTAAGCGAATCTGCACAATTACCAATCGTGGCAGGGGCTTTGAGCTGATTTAGCTGCATGGTCTCCTCGGTAGGCCAGGCTGGCGGGAGAAGCGGAAACTCCACAGGGTGGGATTTTCAGATGTGCTATCAGGCCAGCATTGAACGGTCACCACAGTGATCGGCAGTGGCTTCCTTCAATCTGCCTGGAGCTCAGTGTGACAACACAGCTCCAAACAGTCAGAGTCCCTCACTCCTTAAACTGGAGCAAGGTGGTGACGACTGGGGAACAAGGTGGTCTCTGTTTTAATGATCCCCTGCTGAGGCTCTCCCAGAGAGGGGGAGGAGCGCTGTGGTACTGGGAGTAAACACCAATAAGACTGTGTATTTCTGGAAGAACGTCTCACAGATGTCCCTGTTTTAGTAGTTTGGCTATTATCTACACCACCAGGGTCTCGTATGCAAAGAAATACAGCAGCACATAATAGGTTTTAGGAAAGGAAGGACGCGGTTACTATCCAAACTATTCTTATTAAATGATCTTTCTCTGCCTCTGGACAATGCACCAAGATTTCAGAGAGAGCCAAATAATTTTCTCTTCTGTTAATAGATAATCTCCAAGTTCCCACAACTTCTTAAACATCAAATTCAATTACTTTTCAAGTACTTCCCAGGTCCAAATCCCTTAAATACAAGGACCAAACACAGCCAGGGAGCCCAGTCCCTAAACAGGACCAGTAAAGGGACAGACCGGTACAGTAGAAAACTTATTGGATTTTTTGGCGGCCCACTGATGCGGCAGGATTTCTCCTGGTGCTCCTGAAGGCCAGTCTGACTATGACAGATGGTCTGTTGTCAATGTGCTTAGGTGTGTTTGTGTGTGTGTGTCTGTATGTGTGTGTGTGTGTATGAGAGGGAGAGAGAGAGAGAGAGAGAGAGAGAGAGAGACAGAGACAGAAAGAGAAAGAGGCAAGTAGAGGCTGAGGGAATTAATGTGCTGTAAATAGCTCTACAATGATATATGAATTTACCCATTTGAAATAGTAAGAAAATAGAAAATCAATATGTGATGGTCAGTGTTGATATTGTGGTAAATACATCAATGGGACACAATGAACAATTAAAAAGAGAGAGAGGCTTGAATGTGTGAACACATGTCAACTGTGGAGCGAATACAGAATCTGGTCTCTTGCAGCACTTCACCTATTTACTAAAGTTGAGTAAAAAAAATAAAAAAATAAAAAAACTTCAGTTTCTATTTTTGCACAGAATATATATTTTCAATGATCCAAGTCTATTTATGTTTATTTTCAAAAATTTTCAAGGCTTTGGTTTTTTTCCTCCCAAATTCACAAACATTCAAGGATACCAAGGACCCATGGGAATCCTGATACTGAAGGAGATGAAGGTGTGCCAGATTATCTGAATAATTCATACAATAGCACAGTTTGAAAAAAAAAACATCTGCAGTAACAGTGTAACCAAGAAGCCAGTCCTGTGCCTCTCTCAGGCTGCTCTCTGGCCAAGTGAATTAGTTTCACTGCCAACTACACAAAGCCATCAGCTGAACATTGGGGAAAAGGGGTTTTCTGAGATGAGCCATGTGGTGTCTGGGTGAGTCACCAGACCTGTGGGAGCAGAGCTGCTGAAAGGTGAAAGTGTTTCACCACAGGTGATTATGTTTAATTTGGCCTATCACCATGAGTACTTCAAGTAAACCCTTTTGAGGCCAATGTTGATCTTGAAACTGCTAACAGTATCTGTAAACCTAGACATGAATTAAAACACTTACATCTGATCTATTAGATCATGACTGCAGAGAGATCTTCCCTTTAATTAACTATCTCACCATAATCCAGAAATGCTATATCAGAAATTACAAGGTCATCTGACGAGGACAATGTAAATGAAATACTGTGGAAATTACCTGAGACAGAGGGGGGCTATGACTTCAGTTCAGAGGGCACTATATATCATATGTTGGAGTTAGAGGCTGAGGCCAATATGCTGAGTTAATTATGTTTCTATGAGGTCAATGCATCGTCCTGAAAGGTGAGTGGGTTTAACATGGACAGATGAACACTTCAGAGTAAGGATTTAAAAACCTTCAGAATGGATTTTAGATTGTGCCACATCTACAACTCCACTACAATTTACATTTCAAGTAGACATCATGATAACTCCTCTCCAAGACAGCACCCGTCATCACTTCAAAAAATCATCATCTCTCTAGAAAATGATTTTTTTAACAAAAGCCAAAAGTTTCAACTCACCAACTATTTCAATGGACTCTTTGTTGTAGAGTTTTTTGTTCCAGTAGAGCATCCGCAGGAGAGGAAATGAGCTGAAGAGCACGAGACATATCCCAAGGAACATGTAGCCGGTGAAACTGGCGAAATCAATCCCCTGTAAAAAAAAAAAAATTAATATTCTGTTGGACAACACAGTCTCAAAAATGCAGACAGGTCCAAAATTTCATACATTGGTTAAAACATATAAATAACTGAAAGAAAAAAAATAATTGTGGCAGAAAAAATTGATTTGTGCTGTTGCATTGCACAGATGTGAAAAGTGTGACAAGTCATGTGTTCTTGTGAGGAAGCACGGTTCAGCTGAAGAAGATAAAAGGATGCAACCAGCTGCATTTAACCTCTGACCTGTGTGTCCTATCACTGTAATACAGTAATCCAGGTAATTACAGTTCCACATGTATGGCAAAGAATAGAGGTGTTTAACTGTACATGGTATGGTTATATGGCATTATAATCAATTCAGGTTTACATTTGAGCCTGTGAAAATAACATAAAAGAGCAAAGAATTTGATTGTTGCAGACAAAAGAGCGGTAATAATTGCCTTTTCAAGGTTTTTTTCAGATCAACCAGGCATGGAGCACGTCTCTCTTCCTGGATGAGTAAGAAATAGCTGCCTCCGCCTGAGGTTGTGCTCAAAATTGAGAGCAAATCCATTATAAAGAACACAATTTTCATCCATTATTGGAAATGTGTTCTTGTATGAAATCATCCACAGAACATATCATTTCTTAATGACAAATCCTGTAATTTAAAGCCTTTAAGATGCTGTGAGTGATTCATACAGTCTTTTTTTCTCCTTTACTTGCACAGTATGAAAAATAAAACTACGGATATTGAGGGATACATCTGGATAATAGTGACCTCTGCAGGATTTACTATTCAGAATTGCAACAAAAGTCTAAGATAAAGGGAGAGAGGTGGTACAATGAAGCTTGCTGTAGGATAAGACAGCATATGATAAAGATCACAAGATAAATCACAAGATAAAGATATTGTCCCATCTAATCTGAATTAAGTGAAATATCACATGTAAGTATCACGTTTGAGTGTGAAGAATACTGTGGGAGGTCTGTAACATCTTAAACACCTCATCAATTATGCACCAGGTTTAAAGCGAAGCACAATCTAATTTTGTCACACAGTACAACTCTGACTCCTCTTTTATTCACGCCTCCACAGAGACCTGCTCTCTCTGTCAGCTGTGACCCTCAGGGCAGTCTTGTGGGCTGAGGCCAGCTGCTCATGCAAACCTGCTGTAAATGAAAATCCTCAAATTCCTGCGTAAGCCTCATGTCTAGCTTCAAACTAGAGACCCCAAAAGACTGTATCCTGGTCCAGCACATCTCTTTAACAGGAGGAGGGAACAAGAGAGCAAATCTGAGAGCTAAAGAGTCCAAGTGTGTGTGTTTGCTGCTGTAAGCTGTGACCCTGGTGTGTCCGAATTTCAGAGCCAACACGAAAGACTCCTCTGTCTGATTGGAGGAGGTCCATTAGCAGGGGGAGTCACCAGAGTCCCTCAGTGGAAGGATACCAAAAGGTGGTATAGATTTGATGTGGGCCATGGTACCTTGCTGTGTAAAAAATCAAAGACAAGGACACTCTGCTGAGCGGCAGAATAACCTAAACACAACAAATCTCTAAACACATATTTCACAGCTGTGCCATTCTTCCTATCTCTGGATTTCGCCTGAAAATCCCCTCGTCACAAACAAGCAGGCAGTCAAACAAACAGGCAAGCAAACCGTGCATGGACATACAAGCTATCCTTATCAGAGGGCAGACATGACTGAATCAGTGCCCCTCTGCATCCCTGCGGTTCAGTCAGCAGGGAAACATAGCCAAGACAAACTGGACAGCGGGCTGTGGGAGCCCACTGTGGGAGGAGCTACTGTATACTGGAGGAGACCACATACTGCTGCACCCATAAGAGCTAAAATGTCACAAGCAGTGAACAGATGCCACATCAAGCAGCTGGGAAAATGTCATGTCTTCCAGTGATGTAACATTATGCCCCTCTGAGTATAAGAGGAGGGAAGGTTAGACGAGCCTACAAGTCAGTGCCCTTTTCAGACAGCGACAGGCTGCTCTGATTTACTCAGTAAACTGTCCTTATGCTGTTTACTGACAACTTTTTATCCACAGTCTGTACAACAGAGGACAACTGATCTGTAAAAGCGTTTCCAGAATATCATGGGGTGATAGAGAAGTGAAATGTCGAAGGGTAAATGCAATAATTTTCATCCTAGTCCAAATGTCAAAGCCAATCAGAGTAACATCTATCATTTTTTCTAGAAAATAAATAAATACATTTCACAAAAAAATCAATTCTGTATGTGAGGAACATTGCTATGAAACCCTCAGCTCAGTAACACACAGACACAGATTATCACAAAGGTCTGAAGTGTGATGTGTGTCGTCCAGCACAGGAAGAGAACTGGGAGTTCAGTTTCATGCTTTCACACATTTTGCATCAGGAGAGATCTCTGTCTGTTCAATCAGAACTCAGGTGTGACTCCATACTGATATCAGAAATGATTAAATGAAGCGTTTGACATCTGCTAAAAATATTATGAATGAGGAGAAGCAAATTTAAAGACGGATCTTATAAAGACTTGACTGAGAAAACTGCAACAACAGTGTGTAACTGTAGTAACCGTAATGTAGTTTCTTTTCCCACTGTTTTGACATTTTAAATTCCTGTGATTTATGACGGCAGCAGCAAAAATATGAATTGGTTCCACCGCCACTACATCTCCATTCATCTCCTGCACATCAGCATAAATAAGGTCAGGACTCACAATTGTATAAAGAGAGATAACACATGTACAACCCAGCAAACACAGATGATTAAATTTCTATCCCCAGTGCATACCCATTACATACAGGCAAATGTATGTTATGGGTATGTGCATAGTAAATGTTTATGCAAAGTAAAGGTCATGAATGTTAGAGCTTATATGTGGAATATGACTATATATAAAACTGAACAACTTAAAAACTAAGTAAAATAACTGCCAGTAAACCCTTCAGGGAAACAGTGTGTGCATGACAAACTGTACATCTACTGCATCAAAATTACACAACTTTAACAAAATCCTGGTAAAGAAAAATGAAAAATAAATATATAATGTTTCTTCTTCCACAAGCAAAAAACAGAAAATATCCAGAGAGAGAACAACTTCATGGTCTATTACAAAATACTGAACAAATAAGTTACTGTCAACTGAAAACACCCAAACCTATCTCACTCACTTTAAGATTCAGTTCATATGCTCGCCTTTACAGTGAGATAAGAAAATGAATTTGTGAAACCTTTTCAGAACCAACTGTATAAACTTAAAAATGCAATGTTTTCATGTTTTCCTTTAACCCTGCAGAGATTCACCCAACAGCAGCATGAGGACTGCTTGTCACAACAAGTCACAAAACCAGCAGATGAATCTGAATAAAGTGAATGTGGCAGATCATTCTTTTTTTTCTGCTCTCACACACTCAGTGAGATCTCAGTTCAGACTGACAACAGCTTGTTGCTGCACGCTCTGAGAGGGAACTGTGATCTTAGTCCCAAATCTTCTATAACAAGCTTTGACAAACAAAAACCTGGATTCATTTTATTTATTTGTCATATTTCAAATGCTAGAATGTTAAAGGGGGATTAACATTGATAACTAGCAGGAAAAATTACTCAAAAACCTCAGCAGCAAAAGAGCCAGAATATTTGTCATCACAGGTGGTCATTTGTCATTCTCTGAAAGGTTTCCAACCTTCAAGAGGGTGTTTTTTACTCAGGTTATATTGTGTCCTGTTAGGACCTGGTCCAGTCATAAGACTCAGTGGTACTTAAATCTTAATAGACCCCTAGACCTAGACCTATAATCATTTTATATTGTTCTTAGTGACGGAAATATTAGCAAACAACTGCCACAACCAGCACGCACATCCCATTCCTCTTTATTGCCATCTGTCAAATGTAAATCCAGACTAACAAGCCAAAACAATGAGCTGAGTGCTGCTAAAAGCTGAAGGATGCTGCAGAGTTGTGTGTTAAATTTCAGAGGGACTGGCAGCATCTGAATCCCTGTCACATCGCAGGGAGTCATTTGATTTGACTTTAATATCAAAACATTGTTTACTGTGGATCTAAAGTGGTGCTGTAGTTGTTATCTGTCGCGGCAGAGTCGTTTCGAATAACAACTGCCAGCACTGTTTCTCAATGTGTATTTAATGCAGCTATTGCAGTGGCACTTCTTTTATAATTACCCAAACACCTTGTCATAATATGAGATTTTCAAAACAAAAGCCAAACACATTAAAGAGTGTGGAGTAAGGTGCTGATCATACTGTCAGAGCTGCCATCTAGTCACAGTATAAAATATACAGGGTCACACTTCAAGAAACCTTGGCAGTGAGTGTTTCCAGTCAGAGGTGATACATTACTGTAGTGACATACATATATTTGATCACTTTTCCCGGTCACTTCACAAAGAACAAGGGTAAAGCTAATCAATATAAACACAATAGCTCATAAGAAAAAGTCTTGATAATTTATCTTTTGGTCATGACAGTGACCTTAGTGACTACTGACACTGAAATGTAATGAATCTACAAAGTCCATGAATTTTAATTGTTTGGGCCTTGTGGTATAGTTGAAATAAAGGGCTAGAGGTGAAATCTGTGACTAAAATTTCACCAAGTACCTGAGGGCTCTTTAGACTAAATCAATTTCAGGTGACATGTTCCTCAATTTATCATTCTCTTGTCAGTTTCTATATTTGTATAGGAAACAGCAAATTTCCCTTCATCTTATTATTATTCTCTGTTACACACAGGTCATGAGGAGCATTATGTTTGCTTTACTAAGTGTCTGGTTTATGTCTCAGATTACACCAAGCTGATCTTTTACAGTATATTATTGCAAGTTTAGGCAGAGAGCTGTGAAAGTGCCTACTTCTTTGCGCAGGTCCTGATTTGATACTATAATCACATTGGGTGGATCTCCAACAGCTGTGGCGGCCCCGCCAATGTTGGTGAAGATTACTTCTGCAATCAGGACATGTCTGGGGTCTAGATTAAGCACCTCACACAACCTGCAAAATCAGATAGAGACAGAAAAGCCCTTTAGCCGCGATTAGATTGCAACGGGTGGGAGAAATAAATACAGGAATTTAAAAAAGGATATTGGAAGACAAAAAGCATTGGTCCTTTAACACTGTGGCTGTACAGGACATCCTCCCTGCTGGCCTGGGAACAAATTAGAACACAGTTTTGCCCAGATGTGCTATTGTGTATCAGGTGTCTAATTTCAGTCGAGTCAAAATTTTAGCTAAATTATGACCCTCTGGAAGCCAAAGCGGTTTTGAGAGCTTAATAATGGTTGAGAGAACAGATTCATTTCAATGGCTGAACATAGAGACACTAACAATGAGGAGGAAGCAGAGGTGTGTGGCACATTTATAGTTGATTTGTAAGACACTACACTGCAGTAAATTATAGCTTCTGTGTGGTAGTTCTGTTTATAGGGATGTAATGTGGGTTTGTCTGTGCTGGAATATATTATACAGAGGAGGAGGCGATCTATCAACTGGTGTGACTATTTAAAAGAATACTACACTGGCTACTGGACACAAATCACTGATTAAATGCAAAAAAAAAAAAAAAAAATTGTAAAAATGGCTGGTTAGAGATCTGAAAAAAGATCTGAAACTACCAATTAGATTTTTAAACTTATAGCATGTAATGAGTTGTGTTTTAATATAAAGCTTATTTAGTATTGTGTTCTTACAACGTAAACAGTTAAGCACAAACTACAAGCAATCAGCAGGAAGAATTAATGTTTGAAGAAGTAATCTACATTTTGGGAAAAGGCTTAAAGTTCCTCTCCAGACATGTTTCAAAATACTCTGCTATGATTAATATTTTATTTAACATGGTTTTCCTACATAAAAAAATTAAAAACTGGCTCTGGAAGTACATCTACTGCATGTAACTGGCAGTGGCTGACACAGTGTGGCTCTTAGTACTGGCGAGGTTTCAGGTTTATTTAGCCCCCCCCGTCCCCCGTCCCCACAAGTTGACAGGATTGCTTCCTTAGGTTCTATGACACATGAATCCCTGACTGTCTGGATCTGTTTTTATGAGACTGCCATTGGTTCACTGCAGTTTAAGGTGGAAACACTCAGTCATGGTGTTGAATGGTTATTTCGCTCATGATTTGCCTTGTATTATATAAAAAACATCATGTTAACAAGGTTAAAAACTTGATTTTCATTGGAGATTTACAGTTTGCTGTCTTTCTCTAACACTCACTAATTAATATGTTATATATGTTATATCTTCTTTGTACAAAAACCAAATTTAAAAACAACAACTTATCAACTCAATCATTTTACCTCCAGGCGAGCTGTTTCCCCTTGTTTCCAGCCTAACCTGACAAGCTGCTTGTGATAGCTTCGTATTTATACAGAAATTTCCCAAAATGTCAAACTATTTCTTAAAGAAAGTTTTCATTTTCATTCATTTATTCAACAACTGCTTGATTACTGCAAATGTGTCACTATTTTTTCTGATGTTTTTGTCTAAATGTTTAACACTGTGTCAGACCCCTGGCAGGCCTGCTTACCTTCTAATAACTCATACTCATACTGCATACCCATTTGCAGGTGAGTAGACTAACAACATAACAAGACCCAAAACATGCAGGTTTATTAGGTTAACTGCCCATAGCTGTGGATGAGCATGAACAGTTGTCTGTCTCTATGGTGCACTCTGCCTCTCGCCCACTGCGAGCTGGGATAAGCAGGTACAGATTATGGATGGATGGAAATTTCAAATGACTACACTGTACCTTATGGTGACAGGGGTGAACAGCATCATGGTGGTCACATTGTCCAGAAAAGCAGAGAGAATGGCAGCAATGAGACAGAGGATGATGATCATAGGCCACACTCTTCCTCTGGATAATTGGTAAGCCTGCAGAGAAAGAGATAATATGGTGATGAATCACTGTTAATGGAAATGAACAACCCATTAAGTGGATTTCTTGATGCTTTCCTAGTCTAAGTGCAGGAAGGAAAGTGACTGAGTCAAAGCAGTGACTGAGTGGTGCTGCTGAGGATGACTCCTCACATGTCTGAGATGTGTTCATCACATCAAAGACATCATAATGAAACACCATTAATGAGCACCTGAATGCCAAATTTCTATTATGAGTAGTAGTACTAGATGGGGCAGTGTACTCAGATTCACAAAATAACCATATAATATATACCAGACTTAACCCCAAGAGAGTGGCTAAGAAAGGTATTTTAATCTGAAGTGCCTGCCCTTGTCCATTTCACTATTAAAATTCATGAGCCTGCATGATCTCCCTGTTCTTCCCATCTGAGTGCTTCTGTACCTGAAGGAGAAAGACAATTCAGGATTAAACCAGATGATCCCAGAGCTGTGTTTCTGATGGCAGGAAACCTTGACCTTGTACAGAGAAGATGAAGCTCTTATCTGCTATTAGAGAGCAGCAGACGAATTTGAGAATGTTCAATTCTTTATCATTTGTAGATCCACAGTACAGCACTACTATAACCCAGCTTCAGTAAAATGAATTTTACAGGCATGAACATACAGGGTTATGTCCATAAGTCTGTGCTGAGTGCAGTTACAGTACAGAAAAAAATAAGAAATAACAAATTAGGCTATTTCAATAACCAATACACAGTAGTGCCTTTTCTGAACTTTACCATAAAACAGAGCACGTCATTCTTGTCAGCCTGGTATAGTGCTGTATGTTTGGCTTAAGATGTAAAGATCTCCGACCTGAACAACCATGCAGGTGGTTTTTTTCAATCCTCTGATATGATTGTGAGTGTCCCCTGAAATAGGCTCTTTCTGTAGCAGGTGTACCAGACCTTTGTTGCCATGGTTACACAATTAAACACACGGACTGTACCGAGAGCAGCGTACCTACTTTTAACGCCATGGTTACTATAATAACGGTCATGGCTTGGTTAGGTTTAGGCACGAAACCTATTTTGTGATTTGGGTTAAAATAAGTAACATCTCAATCTTTGTTGTCATGGTTACAAAAATAATGTGGTTAACTTTGTCGAACTGTCCTGGACAATAGAAACCACATAAACTGCAGCTTTCACATGGGAATCAAACACCGCTCTCCTGTGTCATGTTCCTGTGTTTTGTTGATCATCCATCATGGTCATGTTGGATAAGTCATCATAGAAGTTGCAGACTTGCCGTGTTTCAGTGCTAATTTCAGAAACAGCTCAAAGCCTGTTGCCTTTGAGACAACTCTAAAACACCAGTGGGCAGATATATTTTCATAGACGTGTCACTCATTGTCCCTCATGGTCAAAGGTAAACATTCAAATGGCACAAACGGAGATGAGATTTACAGTAACTGTTATCATACAGTCACATTTTTAAGAGGTTCTACTGATTTTGTTATTTTCTATAAACAGCCAACTCACCTTCACAGCACAATAATCGAAGAAGCCAGTCTCTGAAAAAATGGCCACTAACACCATCTGTAAGAAACAGAACAAAAACAACATTTCCCATTATGTAACAAGAATATGTGTATTTTAAAAATAGTCACCAGTGACAACAGGATAAGAGATGGTTGTCAGTGAGACAGATATTTCCAATGTGCTCAGTTTTCAGGATTCTGTTAAACTCTTCACTGACAATTTATTATCATACCAGTTATAATATGGCAGTAAATGAGTACATGTGCAAAAAAGTGAAATCTGAGACTGACTCCAAATTTCATTATTTACCACAGACAATGAGCTGTTGCAAAAACAAATATGACAGCCTTTATACAAACTTTTCAGACTTATTCTTCAATTCCATGCCAACCTTGACAGGACATGCTTGTTTCCATGGAGACAGTATTTCATATTGTCAGTTTCCCTTGCCTCTATAGAAACGGTCAGTAGCTGGGCAAGGTGGATAGACAGGGCTTAAATGGAAACTAAGATGTCAGACGGTGGTGTTAAAACTTCCAGGAATATTACATAAACATTTTTCTATGTAAAATCTTGAACTACACTGCCACAGAACAGATTTATTAAGTAAATGAACATACAAAGAACATGTCTGACTTAGAAGTCTCACCATGCCAAACAGAAGAGCCAATGTCTCATAATCGATCCATTCTACCACAGTAACCAGACTGGGTCGCTGTGGGAGAGGCAAAGAAAATAATTTACATTTAACAAGATGTGACAGGGACTTATTATCAGATCTGTGAGGAAGGGGCAAAAAGGAAAAGTTAAAAGTCAATAAATAGGTGTCAGATACACAAAACTTTAAAACACTTCACACATTTCAGGCAAAATGTTTCAGTACAGAACCAAACTTCATGACAGGTTTAAACAAAGTATGTGTTGTAACTGTCTTTGGGCACTGCTCTAACTCCTCCCTGACCCAGATCCTGCCTGTGGATGCTATTGATCTTTTTCCACAGACAACATTTTGAGTGGTTATAGCAGGAAACACACAGGTGTAACCAATAACAGAAGAGTCCCAGTGAGCCACACAGGCCGAATACTCTCAAACTGGAACACATTAATGTTATTAACTATACCTGTGTTTTTCCTACATGGGTTAGCAAGTTGAAAACAATTTTCCAAGTTGTGTTATTTTTTTTAACTCTGGTAAAATAAAAGAACTAATCATTTTGCACCAGATTATTTTGTTGCAATAGATTATAAATACTATTTAAGTAACATTTTCCACAACAAAACAGTTTAATTGTCTTTGAAAAATGGCTGTGAATTGATTAGTGAGAAACAGAAGTTTTTAACAAATATGTGAACACAGGGACAAAAACAACTCAAGCTATAAAGTCCTCTATTGTCTGAAAGGCCTGATTGACACGACCAGACACTGTGATTCCCTTGAACAGCAAAAACAACCAGAAAGAAGTAAGATACAGCACAGCCCTGCTCAACATGCACATCACGTCACTGAATACCGCCTATTGAAAAAGGTGTATTAGAAGTAAATAAGATATTTTCACAGTTAATTATACTGTTACTCGGCCCATTAGAAGCACAGCCAGCTAGGTTAGCTAGCCAGCTAATTGCTGTTCAGCTAGCAAACTAACTTTCCTGCTGATTTTAAGATAATTATCTACTCATATTTTGACAAAAACATAGAACGTGGATAAACAAACTATGGTTATAGGAATCGCTTTATTATTTATATTTATACAGCTCACTAAAATAGGAGAGGAAAGAGACTTACATCACCAATGATAGCCAGAGCAGCCAAGGATGCCAAAGATCCCAACATGGCGGCCAGCGTCCGGTGCACAATCTGAAAAATTCAGACAAATTAAAAGAAGAATAAAATGTAATGCCTCTGAATTGAAGGAAGCTAATATTATGATGTAGGTACAAATAATCTCACCGTCTCTCACTCACATACAAATACAACATTTCCAACATGCATATTTTTAACAAGCTGCTGTTACAGTGGGTCACATGACTTATTTACCTTTGGTTAAGTCACATTAATTGAATGACTTATTAGTTATTGGTGCAAAGCTACATTTTTTTTATTTGTCTATTCATTTCTATTTATTCTGTATTATGTTTTTTTGCATCTAAAACTGTAAAAGAAATGTCTGATTCCAGCAGCAGTAACTGAAAAGATGAGTCAAGAAAACCTTGGTTGAGGCTTGTGCTCCACTAGGTCTATGATGATGTTTCAGTTTTTCATCTGTATCAAGTATCAAGAAACTTCAAGGAGATATTACAGACAAATCCATGATGCTCTTCAGAGTCACTCTCCTCCACCAGGCTCCATCTCTACTCTCATGTATGGCGCATCCCATTATTAAAAATTGAGGCCTGTGATAAGCATGGATGGCTTGTCAGAAGGCAGGGCTGCTCCTCTGACATTTATGCCTTTGCAATAAATTCCAGGAAAGTAGGTCATTTTATATACATATTGGCAAAAACTGAGGCTAATGAAAAAACAGGGATCTGCAGCCCTTACCTAAATTTAATTGACGACATTAATGACAGGCTTATCCTGCCAAATAAAAGATGTTAATTCTGTTATTATATTTAATGCATATAAACCTTGCTGAACCACTCAGTACTAAACTGGGTTTCATCACTCAAGATAAGTAATAATTCAGACAGTCTGAGGACTTTCAGAAACTTCTCTTTGTCTGAATAAACCAGATAATGGATGTATGGGGGAGGATAGAAGCATTCTTTTTTTCTACCACAGCCTTTGTCAAGAATAAAAAAATACTTCAGACCTCTCTTACAACATTTCACTGAAATGCCCGTTAAAATAAGAAAATTGGTGTCCAATTACTAACACAATGACAGATTCCTTCCTTTAAATTTATCATACAGAAAATCACAACATCTTAAATGTTGGAGAAAGAGTATGTGTCAGGTTCTTATCGACTAAAGTTTAATTGTGAGCAACAAATCCTCGGTGAAGAGAAGTGAGACGTTCACAGATGGAGACCAGACAGAGCCGGAGTCCGATGACGTCTGAATAACCATGCACTGTATGTTCTTCTACTTTAATCACAGTCCCTCACACTTTCGATTACAGCCTCAGTAAATGGACCTGTCTGTAACACAGATGACATGAGAGTGTCTGTAGAGTATAGATGTACTGTCATCGCTCATGGCCTCACTGTTGACTTTGACATCACAGTGCTACCCCAGCTTCGGGAGTTCACACTTTGTTGCACTCAGGGAGATTAACCTGTCTAATTAAAACCAACACTGACTGGAATCATTGAAAACTATAGATGTACAGTATGTGCCATGCTTTAGTGGGAAAGCTTGAAATCTCCTCCTATTTACTACACAGTGCTCTACATTTACTGGCTGGAGTGTAAATTCCGAATGTGTAAATTGTGTTACAGTTCTCTCTGCTTTATGTCCCACAATGTAGTGCCTCACATTTTACAGACCAACAATGACTTAAAATGACAATGATTCATAAATATCCAAGGTTTTGATTATTTAGGATTCATTTTAGAGTAAAAATAGAGCACAGTGAGTGGTGAATGAGTGAATGAGAGAGTGATTTTGGAGCAACATCAGCTATAAAGGGCCACAGGAATGAGTCCAAATACCCAGAAATTAGTTAGCATTTAGCACATTGATTCCCTCAACTTAAAGTCTATGGGGTTTTTGAATAGGTTTTTGGCTGATCAAAATGTGTAAGTATCACAATCTTCATTTTGTCGCAGAGCTTATTTTCTGTAGTAATATAAAAGCAAATGTAAAAATCCCATTGTCTTTTTGTCAGGGGAACCAGGGTGATGCTAACTCCCAGGTTGGACTACAAAAATATGTAATTCCTGCAGCTCTCTATGAGGGTGGGGTTTACCAAAGGGTCAGTTTTGTTGCATGTGGCTCAACTGGTTCAACAAAACTAACAGAAGAGTGAGAGGCATGACAGTCAAGCAAGGTTTCTTCTTTGCAGACTGGAGAAGTCTAATCAAGTATAATGAAAATACTCACTGAAATGGACCACGGGTCTGTGTGGCCTTTAATTCATACTCTTATAACTTTTCTGCAACTTTCATTTTGACTTTTCATGGTACAGGAAGCACAGATGTTAACAATGGCTGATTAATTAAAGTGTCCCAGTCAGTCATGAGAGTGTGACAGTGAGCCAGCATGAACATTATGAGGACCTTGAAACTGAGGCAGCTAAATCCTGAATTCCTCCATGTTGCATATTTCACTCTGCACAGCAGAAACTGAACTCAAACTCATTCATCATCCATAGAAAAGAGTGAGCATCACAGGCCATTTACCTCAAAGATGATGAGGACGTAGACCCCGGCCAGGATGATTCCAGCAATGGCCACCTGTGTCTCCACACTGACGAAGAGCGACTGGTGGGTCATGGACAGCGGCACCACCTCATTATCCTGCAGGAAGGCCTGAATCGTGATGACGATGGGGTCACTGTGGGAGAGAGCAAACAGCAGGAAGGGGAACAGATGTGAGACACATAAGCAAACCCTAGTTTAGAAAATCTGTCATGTAATGTTTGCAGCAGAGACACAATACCATGAACACATCACAATATTATACACTGGTATGTCTGCCACGAAAAGAAATCTAAACTTAACAATAATGGATCATGATATTAACATTATGCATCATAAATTCACCTATTACTATTCAAAAAATAAAACCGCACATGAGGATAGGTAATATAGGATAGAGGATAGGAACTAATGTCAGTCCACAGAGGAGGTGAGTGACCCCCCTTCAGGCCTACAACCTCTTTCATCTCTAACTAAAAAAAGTCAAAGCATATAGAGTTTAAGGAGCTTTCATCCTTAAAGGGCCAGTGTGTAGGATTTAGTGGCATCTAGCATTGCAAATGACTGAATAACTAAATGATCTTCCCACCAGCTGTAGCTTATTTTGTGTTAAGTGCTAAATGTTAGAATGATTAAAAAAAACTAAGATAGTCACTGTGAGCATGTTAGCATGCTGGTGTTAGCATTTAGCTCAAAGCACTGTGGACTTAGTCCTGTTTTGAAAAAATCTTCAAAGGAGAAACTGAAATAGAATGTAAAAAATGAAAAGTTGAAAATTAAGCAAAATTAGGAATTAAATAATCTTCATCCTTTTCTATCCCCCCCGCCCCATCCTTCCTAATAACATTCATACAGTCCCTTGAGTGACCATTCAAAGAAGCTTTTAAAATCAATCTGTTAAAATCAATATGTAAAGCAGTGTTCTCAGTACCTGCTGACCATCTCAAAGGTTTTTGTCACCAGTATCTGGTCACTTCGTTCACCATGTAGAGGGATGGTCCAGTTATGAATCACCTGTTCACAAACACCACAATAAATGAGTTAGCCTTTCACTAACCAACACTTTATAGATGATACAGCAAAGAAGCAAATTGTACTATATAGATGCTCTCACCTGCTGAGTTCTCCTCCTCCGTTGTCCTAGCTGCTCGGTCTGTTCCACCTGGATCAGGATGTACTCCTGGTTGTTGAGGTCGATCATCCCTCCCGTGAAAGGCCCTCCCACCTGGAGCTTCAGCAAGGCGTTGTCCCGAAAGTCTGTCAGGTTCATTGCTGTGGGTCACGTGGTCGTCAAGAGAAAAACGTAGATATGTTGACAGCAGAGTTTTTGAAGCGGACATTTTGGAAGTGATTTAACACTTTTCAAGAGTAAGTAATGTCATGAACTGTGCAGTGCTCCTGTTCAGTCGTTTTAGATGATAATAAAGAAAATAGGATACTATCTTGTTGAATATGACTCAAAGATTGACATACAGTGAAACAGATCATTTATTCACCTTTCTTTTTATGCAGCATTCACTCAGATTAAATCCTGATGAATTTTCAAAAACTTTTTTTTTTTTTTTACTCTACTAGGTAGAGTAGTTTTTACTCTGCCCTCGTGTCTCAGCATGTTCTTATACTCATTAAAACAACCCTCTTCCACCTGCCTCTTAAGCACCTTTTGCAACCCACTTTTTTGTTTCAAGTTTCATAGCAGAACCTCAAATACCAATGTACATTAACAATAACGCAGCAGGGAAGGATACAGAAACTGTCTGTGGAAGAAACTGCCAACATCCTCCATGGGTTGTCCCGATCTGGATACATGCTGAAGAACAGCTGAAAGCAGAACAGATTCAACATATTATTCAGTGAGTCCAAACTGTTCCTATCAGAGATATTGAAATGCAAAGAAAAAAGAATATATGGGAAATATGTGAATGTGGAAAAGTTGGCTTGCTTAAACCACAGACAGTAAAAGTCCATTGTGTGCTGTGTAATTTTAATTCAGTGCTGTGGTGTAATTGTTCTGTGGTAGAGTTTAGTGAACACTGGTATCAAACCTAAGTTTGTGCTAAAAAATAAAGGTTTGTTTTTACAGAATGATTTTTCTGTCATGCTGTCACAGATATGTGTAACAATGTTACAACACGGGAAACTCAACCACTTACACTACACAGAACAACTATAGTGAAGATAGTGGCGATTTTGCAGACTTTGAAGCAGCATCTGAAAAACAAAATAAACAGACTGTAAATAGAACAGTGTTCAGTGCAACAGTACCAGTTTCAACCAAGGGGGTCACACCATGTATCTACAGTGTGCTGAAATGATTCTCCCGTGGACTTTTCTAATATTTTGTTTGTTTGTTTGTTTTTCTTGATAAATGCTGTATAGTTTTACCTCTGTAAGCCTCTAAATAATATTCAAATGAAACCCTCAGAAGGGTCTTTGAACTCACTCGTAGAAGATGAGTCACAAGTAGATATGCTTTAATATAAAGGGGCTAAAAGGAAAAAGATGTTGGGAGCCACCAGCATATAAAATAATCCTGTCAGTCATTTTTTCACTGGCAACTTGAGGGGTCTCACCTCATACTACTGGTGAGTCTGAAGCTGAGGCTGAGGTTGTCCAGAGGGTCATTCTTCTCAGAGGAGCTGGAGCGGGACAGGGAAAGGCTGGTGACCTCACTGCCCAGTCGATACCTCCTCTCCAGGTCCAGGGCGCTGTTGTCCCAGGGCTCTTCCCCTCCAGCAAAGCTGGGGTCATGTAGGGTCATGTAGGTTATACTGGAAACGAATAATCATTGTCATTCGTCTGAGCATCAACCACAATAGTTTCAGTGATGGAAACAAACAAAGTGCTGAATTAAGGACACCAGCTGTGATGTAAGCTCTCAAATTAAAAATATTCCAGTACTGAGAAACATGTGAAAGGGAAGAAACCTATAATCACAGTTTCATTATATGCTTTGTACACCACTTTCAATTGAATAAATGTAAAAGAGGATGTACAATGATGTTAGAAGTTGAACGAGCATGTCATTCTGATTCATGACTAATATGAAATATTAAAACTGAAATGCATAATCTCCTTTCTTCAGAAAAAAGTAATACTCCAGTCAGACAACATTAGATAACCTGAATGAAAAACAGTTTATCTTTGATCTGTTGTCTGAAAAACTACCTCAGTAAAGATCAAATACACATAAAAGTGCTCAATATAAATAAATATGTGAATTGTGAAATAAATGATTGTATGAATAATGTGTAAAATATGTAAATTAGACAAACATTTCTGAAATAAAATATATTATCATTACTACTACTACTACTACTAGCAAAGACTAAGATTTGAGACTTAAGATTTTTTACATCAGAGTTGAGTGTTTCTCTGAGGGACGTCTGTAGAAAAAAAAAGAGTAATGTCGACACTAGACCTATGAGCTAAAGCTCACAAACCCACCTAGCTACTTAGCAAGCTGGCTGAGCAGCATGAAGCTTTTTCAAGCAAAATAAAAGGAGAGGTTCGTTATACTGTGTCTGTCTCTTGTGTTTATTTACAGCAGCAGCTTCTAATTATTAGAATTAAGTCACACTGTTAGTAGTTATTCTAGTTTACAGAAGCTAACTGGCTAAATTGGTGGCAGTGTTAGCTTAAAGAGAGGCTAGGGATATTTTATTTTCGCTGAGCTGTGTTGACAACACCACTGAGAAAAAGTGATATTATGGGAAAACAAACATTAAATAAATACAAACTTTTAAAAGGGGTATTTTAAAATAAACAACAACAAATTAGCTTTGGTAATATAAAAAATGGGTTGAAATCATGATGATAATCTATTTAAATAGTACACTAATTATTGGTTATTTCCAATTTGGTTATTAAAAAATCATAATTTATTTATATGATTATTTATTCCATAATATCTTTTTTATATATTATTGAACACTTCATGGCTCCATATAAGATTAATCATTTAAAGCATCAGAAATTACTCACCTGTCGTCTTGAGAGAATCTGAGCAGAGGCGACCTCTCTGAAAGGTTGGCTGAATTTGTTTTTCCTCTGAGAATATTAACCACACTGAAATTGTGTCTGGAATAAAAAATACAATAGAATACAATGAGTTTCAAAAAAAAATAAAGAAATACAAAAACAACTTTTAAGTGTGCTTTTCAAAAACTGATTAACAGAGTTTTCATGAACTCTGACCCCAATAGTGAAGCCCTCAGCTGGCACATCCCAGCTGTCAATCACCAGTTAAAGCAGTTTTGGACCCTTTGTAACCTGCAGGTGGCAGAGAGGTGGGCGAGCAGCTGGTGACTTGACACCTGAGGGATCATTAAAGTGTCTTTTGTCACCCTGCTGCTGCCCTGTATCCCTGAGGCTCCTGCAGGCCGCCGCCCTCAGGAGCATCGCAGCTGGGTCTCAACCAACAGTCAAAGATGGACACACTCAAACATAGACAGTACATATCCATTTAAAGCTGCTCTTGTTGAGAAATTTTTATGTTACAAGATACATGTTTTTCTTTTACTTTAAGAAAAAACAGCAATCCACTATTTCATCAATCCCAATGTTATCTCAGCAATTACTCTGACAACATTAGAGACGTCATGAGAATTATTATGTAATGGAGTACCAACCCACTGAACCAAAACTGTTAAATGGGGATCTTTCTGAAAATTAAAGGTCCCCCTCGGCTAATCTTATAATCTTGAGGGGTTTTTTCCCTCTGCCTGTCAAAGGGGTTGAACGCTTTAACACTTTTTCCTTAACACAGCAGCATTTTGCATTTCTGCTTTGTATTGGTTATTTTCATCATAGTATTGTGGTTAATTATTGTAACATTATGAGGATTTTGACACTGACTAGTTTTGTTTTATTGGCTAGTTTTCTTTTGTATACAGGTGATATTTCAGTTATTCATACAGCCTTACTATTGTTGTCCTTGTTATTATCTTATAAGTCAGGCAGGCGTTACCAAACATGCTGCAGCAGGCAGTTGGATGCTTTGAATCAATGAATGTGGCAAGGGTGTTGGATAAAGGAGTAGATTACATTAGGGAAGTCTGCCGCATTAATCCTCTTCAATACTCTTATACAACTATAAAGAGATTTACTCCATGTCTACAAATGTTTTCTCCCTTCTTCTTTCCCTGACACGAGTCTGATCCTGTCCCCTAGATGTGACTTGGCAGGGAGATTGCACTTTACAGAGGAGTCTTTAAGGATTGAGCCCAGACAGAACACAAACTGAAGCTGAAATGAGAAGGCATTACAAAGTGGTCTTTTCAGGACACACATTGTGATTACTATTAACCAATAGAAAATAGGTTGTATTTTTCATGTCTTATTCTTCTGATTTATTTTTATATGTATGTATTTGTTATTTTACACCAAGCAAAAAAGTCTGTGTCTGCTCATAATGTCATGGTAATTTCTATTTTTGGTTATCCTGCCTTTATTAAGGTCTTATATGAGGTAGTTGGCAGATTTGTTTTGTTTGTTTGTTTGTTTGTTTGTTTGTTTGTTTGTTTGTTTGGTTGGTTGGTTGGTTGGTTGGTTGTTTGTTTGTTTGTTTGGGGCATTTTGGCCACTTGGGGGCAGTCGAAAACTGTAAACACAATTCTGACATATTATCACCTTAAATTGTGAATGTGTTCGGGAGCAGTTGCTTTTTTACATATTCAGTAAATGGCCATAGCAACATTTATTTGTAGCTGTGTTTCTAGCCACATGGCAAATGCAAGCCCAATAGCTTGTTGCTAACTTTGTCTGTTTTGCTACTGTGCAGGCAGTGTACCAAAATTTGTTTGTCACGATGAGTGACCCCTCTCACATTGCACAGAGTTTTTGACTCATTGTTATTATCAAAATATTGATCATAGCAGCTTTAAAGTCTCAAGTTGCAACATGTTTAATTTTCATACATTAACCTCAAAATGCATTTTTCTCTATATTGCTTTGTAAAATATATTTAGTACATTGTTCTCTATATTCTATATATTCTATGCAAAGAAAACTCTCATAAAGATCTTCATAAAAGGGGCGGTGTTTAGCTCAGTGGGTAGAGCACCCGCCCTGTAGGAGGCCTGTAGTCCTCACTGCAGGCGGCCCCGGTTTGAATGCCGCTCCGAGCAGCCCTATCCTGCGTGTCATTCCCCCTCTCTCTGCTTCCCCATTTCCTGTCTCTCTCTACTGCCCTATCAATAAAGGCCAAAAAAAATAATAAAAAAAAAAAAGATCCTCATAAAAAAGGGGTTATCCAATTCTGAAGCAGATTCTGTATCTTTAAACAGAAAGCTGCATCCAATAGGTGAAAAGGTTTTGCTTAGTTGTTTATTTAACCATCATTTCCTTTTTTTCTCTTTTTTTTTTAATCATTACATTATGTATTTATTGTCTAATTATTGAAGTCATTTCTTTAAAAAAAGTCACTGTTGAATAACAAACATAAAACATGAAGCTAACAGGGCCGTGCAGAAGACACACGTGTTTCAGCTGTAGTACACTCTTTGTCATGTGCAACTTTGACTGTGTTCATGAAGCAAAAAATTCCTCAATTTAATCCCAATAACGTCACAGCCATGGGCTTGAGATTAGTAGCCCATTGAGTGACTGAGATACACACCCACAACCACACACACTTGAGCCTGTCTGTGTGTGAACGTTCAGTGTTTTACACATATGTCCATACATTCCCTGGAAGATTTACCCACCATGACGTGTGTAATATGATTCTGCACGTGTGGTTCACATTCTTTAAACTGGTGTTATGTCTTTACTCCAGAAAACCAGTGACAAGACAGAATGAGGGCTAATCCCTTAACAAACCAGAACAGGAGAAAACATGTAGGGGCTTTAAACACAGACATTAAAACTACATTCACTGATATTTGCTACACAGCAGAAACAAGCTGATGGAAATGAGGCTCAGTGAGAGTGAACCAGAACAGTAAAGATGTGGCTGTACAACCAAAACAATGATCTTAAAGCCGCTAAAACACTCCACAGAGCTGAGTGGAGCCACAGAGGGGGGTGGTACAATTATCTGTTAGTGATACCATTCAAATACATTAGTCACTTGATTAATTTGTTAATGTAATACAATTGATCATACATTGATCACAGCAGCTTTAAAGACAAACACAAAGTGCTCAGTGTGGCCTAATCTTTTCTATCCTATTCTTCATTTAATCAGTTAGCCGCAGTGGCACTGAAATACCCATCACCTATTGCAGAGAGTAATTTTTGTGCAGAATTCACAATTTGGTTAAATAGTCGGTAGAAAATTAAATCATGTTTCAGTAGTTTAGTCTAAAATTACTTAAGCTTCTTATTGTTAACAAATTAAAAGACCAAAAGCAACAGTGAATTTTATTCTAAAATGAATCCAACAAGCAACTATTTCCTGTGACACAGAGCTCAGTTGTCAAGGAAAATCACATCAATGAGCCAAACAGTTGCACTCAATGACATGTTCCTTAGTAACCATGAACATTTATTTTAAGGCAAACCCACACAGACTGTCCTATTACCATAGAAACTCACTGCGGTAACAATCCACAGCTAAAAATAGTCCCTAGTAAAAACACAAATTTCTCCTGTTTGAGGAAAATCTGCTAAAAACTACAGCTGTTCTAAGAAATTATTTTGCCTTTTTAGAAATGAAAGTGGACATTCATGACCTATCTCTAAACATTAATTTTATCAGTAGGAATGAATTTGGTTTGGCCAAAATATTTAGCTTTTAGCCAAATGAGTTTCTTTAGCTGTTGAGGCTGCCTCTTAGCGAGCCTTGTGACTCAGCCCACTGACATTCAGTTCAGCCAGTTAGCGCCTCTAAAGCAGCTCTCCCTCCAATCAAAATAACACTTCAATTAATGAGATATCTTGTCAGTAAACCACCATGAGAGAGCAGAACCACGTCTAAGAGTCATACCCATCCTCCTGTCGGACAGGGACAAAGCCCTCGGTGTGGATGACGCACTGTCCCGAGGGCAGCACTGCAGACTGCTGGAACTTCTGAGTGTCCCTCCTCTCTGAGATGCCCTGCAGCAGACGGAGCTCCCCAAAGTTCCCTGCGACAGCCTCTGGTGACCTCAGGCTGCTCCTGCCCTGATGGCCCTGGGCCGAGGTCTGAGACATCTCAATCTCCAGGTTGCTTTTGTTCTCCAAATACATGGTGAGACCACTGGAGGGTACAGGAAACAGAAATCAGTATATATCAGAATTATCAAAAATAATTCAATGTCTTTTTTGCCACTTGGGGCAGTGGACACTTGACTTGCTCAATACTGACATATAATTAAGTTTATACAACTAAGTGTTTTTAACCAGTTGCTTATTTATGCTTCCAGGAGATAAAGAGCAACATCATTTATTTGCAGTCGTGTTTCTGTCCATCCACAACAAACAGAAGTCAATGTTTACTCTGCTTTTATCTCTGTTTTGTTCTCCACATTCTCCCGAGGGAAATATCTGGCTCTGTGCTGCTTAATGCTACAATGTTCACTAACTACTTGAGACAGTCTGCCATCTGATGCTGAGCAGGTAGTGCACAATAGGTTTACCAGAGTTGCCTGCTGCTGCTGCTGCTGCTGCTGCTGCTGCTGCTGCTGCTGCTACACTATGAGAGCAGTGCCAGTCAAGTTGTGGGCCAGAATACCAAAAACAGTGAGCTGAAAGGTTCTGAAGAACTGCAGTAAGGTGATACATTTATATGTCTTTATCACTGCGAACAACACCATGCACTTACAAGAAATCATGTGACCCACTGCTGATGTGAAAGTATAAACTATAGCAGCTTTAAAGCTGCAGCAGTGACCTTGCAGTTCATTAAAATGACTAATGTGTAACTCGGTTATCATACACTGTCATCTTTATTAAAAAATACCTTCGTCTGTTTCACCTAGACTGCAGATTTGATGGCTTTTGTAACTTTTCACATAAGCTGAATTGCAATTATGCAATTAAGTATTACATCACAGCCTTAACACAGAGTGTGGACTGAGTTGGGGTCAGAAGTTATTTGCCTTTAAATCATTTACTTTTCTCTACCGAGGCAGCACAGGGCCACCATCCTTTAGTGCTGATTGAGCCACAGACCATAAAGTGCTGCTGTCCTTGTCACTTACAGTATGAACAATATACTTGTAAGCTCTCAAACCTGATGTTAAATTGATATCCTTTGTCATGTAAATCCATCCCTTGTCCTTCTACAGTACCACAGAGGGAAGTCAACATGCATTAGAACAGCTGAGTGATTCTCAGCACAGCATGAGGTCAGTGTATGAGGTCAGCTACAGCAGACATGTGGTCCTAATCAACACAAAGGCTGCATGAATTCAGTGGGATTATTGCTCACATGAAAGGCAACAGGAACTCACGTGTGACTTGTGAGCTCTCTGCAATAATAACTCTTTGAGAGGGTTAGACTACAGGCCTGTCAGGACACAGTACAGGGTTGAATAACTGAACCTTGGAGCAATTTGCAGGGATACTTCCAGGAAAAATATCACTCTGAGCAACCCCTGTTACATTACACAGTCATTTGATTGAGTGCTAATAGAAAAACACTGATTATAGCAGTTTTAAAGTTGAAGTTGCACCATCCATCATACAGTACATACACATTATGAACTATCTACACATATTTCTCATTCATAGCGACAAAAAATAAGTTATTCAGTGATACACAATTCATTTCTAACATTCAAGATAATGTCAGAGTGCTGACTGGCGTCACTTAGTTTTATTGTGCCTCACATAACGTCCTTGTCCAATGCATGTGATGTGGTTCGTCAGTGAGAAGAATGATCCTTTTTATATGACATCCTGCCCGCGGACCGTGTGTGACGACAAAGACAAACTGCTTTCTTAATTTTGTTCACAGCAATTAAGAAATCAAGATAAATGTCTCTGAAGAAATGCATAGAGATGAGGACAAAACCACACAGTTATAGAGGAGGTTAACGACCGCAATCACAACACACAGGGCTGTAACAGAAGGATTATATACGGCAGATGTTTTGCTATATTTGCAGCTTTTTTTCTGTCTGTTGATTTAGTTTCAGGTTATTTCTTTAAAAAAGAAAAAATTACAACATAACATAAAATTCACTGCCTCAATCAATCATCAGGTACCATTTACATATATATATTATATATCAGTGGACTGAAGGGGACAAAGCTACTGTGTTACTGTACAGCAGTATTAAGACATAATGCCTAAACCCACCGAAACAAAGCCCACTAGTGTAACACAGTGGTGCAAATCCACTTTGCACAGAATGCAAAAGAACTGAAGCAAATGTCAGCTGATTGCTTAGAAATTAAATTACAGCTTTTATTTTAGTGACAAAATGAGACAAAGGTGAAAGACAGGAAATTTACCTTGGTAATAGTTGTTTTTATATGATGATGATGATGATGATGATGATGATGAGAAGGATGATGAAGACAAGGACAACGATGACGAAAGTAGTGATGATGATGATGAAGTTTGTGATGTTAAATGATGAACATCCAACAGTAATTGATGCTGACAATCCTGTAAAAATGTGCTACAGATGCTGGTTCTTTGCTTCTGTTGTTATATTTGAGCACAGTGTTGTGGTTGAGGACGAGAGAAGCCGAGGTGTTTCTTCTCCTCTCCTGTGCTCCCCAGCAAAGGAGGGAGATGTTCCTGAGCAGCCTGGGTCTAGAAGAGCTGAGGAGGTGGGGGGTGGGGGGTGGGAGTGGTACTATTCGCTCTCCTCTAATAGCAGCTTAACACAAAACTTTCCCATTCAATCACTCTCTCCTCTTTTTACAACCACACTCCCCTTGCTGCTTAGCCGCCGCCTCCTCCCCACCACCACTCCAAACCCCCGATCTGCAAATCCACCGGTGAGACGAATGTTTGATGAATTTCTTGAACTTAATAGATACGAGTTTAAATCATAAATTGAGGGAAACTGATTTTAACAGATTTTAACCAGATTGTATTGTACAACAGGTTAACAATGGATTTTTCTTTTTACGGATTAGCCTCTTAAAGCATTGTGATCCTTTCAAGATGACTCTGTGGGTGATATTATTCTTTATTTGCAAGTCATATAATTGGAAATAGATAATATTGTGTTAACATTTATACTACATATTTGCCATTTTTTGTGATTTGACATTGATGTTGATTTTTCTGGGCCTCAGTCAGGCTGAGTCAACTTCACAGATATAAGGTGTAGAAAGGTCAGACAGTTCAGACACAGAGAGGCTTCAAAGAAAACTCCCAGGCTTTTCAGGAAAGAATGCACTGGGGTTTATTTTATTATTATTCCTTTTTGCAGCTCTTTTCTTGATGGCTGTTTATGTCTCACTATTATTATGTATTATATAATGTATATAATAATGCACATAATACTTGTATCTTATTGGAAGCCCTTTTTCATGAACCTATTCCAGTCTCTTAAGTTTTCATTTAACAAGGATCCAAATGTGAATTTTTGCAGCAGCTGTTAGTGCATTATTTGACGTCTAAATATCTTTAAAAATGCCTCGAAATGATGTGCAAATGCAAGTTCAGTGTGGGGGTTTGTAAGTGTATCTGTGAGGCTTAAACAGGTTAAGACCGACTTAGGAAAAGGTCAAAGGGTCAGAAAGCACTTGTGAAAACTGTCTGATTAAACACACTCTCCAAAAAAGGACTCTCAGAAGTTATTTGTATCCTAAAGTTAAATGTAATAAAGGACCTCAGATTTCAAAATAGTTACACCCATTAAATGACCCCTGACTGTAATCATCATAAAAAGTTCATATTTAAACCCAAAGCACTGGAGGTGCATCTGCACCAAAAACCTTCCTAAGTCACCAGGAAACAACGAGAGCTAACACCACAAAGGTACTGATTCACTTCAAAATTTTAAACTCTATCTCTTTTTTTGGTCTTTCATCCCTGACTTTTTGTTTTGTTTTGTTTTGTTTTTTTTTTGTTTTTTTTTTTAATTTAAGCCAAACACAACTGTGGACTGTTTTTAAACAGCAGTGTCTCAGGGTAAAATTTGGGAATTTTCTGTAGCCCTTTGGCCACTACAACTAAATCAGGGATTGTATCTTTAATTTAATCTCTTAATACATTTGCCTTAACCCAACACAACTGAGCAGATTAGGATTTTAACATCCTGCCATCCATGAGTAAAAGCCAGTGAACCAGACTAACAGGACCTAAGTAATTAGAAACTCCCACCACTAAAACCTTCCCCCTGTGAAAATTATCTGTCCAGTCAACTGAACACAATCAGTGACAAAAATATATTTCCATTAACTCTCGCTCCCAAAATGATCCGTGCAGCCCAGTTATTGTAGGATTTGTTTCTTTCATTCTCAGAAATCAGGCAAAGACAATGTTCCCTATTGAGCAGCTGCAGTCACCTGGTCTGGACTCACTGTTGCCTGTGACACCAGAAGATTAAAACTACACAGAGAAGATGTCCAGAGGGGAGGCTGCACACTGGTCTTGTGGGCTGATGTGAGATATGGTAGGAAGAATAGAGCAATCACATGTACAACCAGGATGGAGGAGCGTGAGCCAGGGGCTTTGAATGACGTTAACTGGAGTCACTACAGACTCCAGAGTCCTGGATGAATGAGTTACTCACTGCTGAATGTTGTTAGTCTCATACATGCACAAACCGAGTCTTCATACCAACAAAGTCATATGATGCAGTGACAGACAACGTCTTCACCTTGAGGTGCACTGTATCAGCCACTGCCAGTTACAAGCTAACAAACAACATAAACAAATAAAGGATGCTAACTACACTGAGCACTGCAGTCAGATTCTCTCTCATCTTTTCCTAAGTCCTTATAAATTCTCTGTCACATCTTACTTTTCAACCCCTAAATTTACAGACCGACTATGGCTACGTTTAAAAAGTCAAAATCCTCTCCTGTGCTAACCAATTTTCCTTGACCTCGATTGAAAACTTCATGCAGTCAAGGTAAAGTGGTTAGGAAAGGAGAGGATTTTGACTTTTCGACTGGAGCCGTAGTCAGTCCATAAATTTAGGGGTCCACACAGTCCCAAAGTTTAGGAGTTCAAAAGTACTTGGAAAGATAAACATGAGGTCGAAGAAAATTATCATTTTTAATATTTTGCGTAAAATCCTTTTTAGTCAATGACTGCCAGAAGTCTTTGACCCACAGACATCAGTAGATGCTTGGTATCTTCCCTGGTGAAGCTCTCCCAGAGCTTCATGGCAGCCATATTCAGCTCTGTTCAGCTTGTTGAAGAGCCTTCCTGCCTTCTGGTCTGGTCTTCAGCAAGTGGAATACAGCTCAGTCGGCCTGAAATCAGTCGAGGATATTTTACCTCCCCACCCAAAAAGAGCTCTTTGGTTCCTTTGGCCTTTAGTTTACAATCATCGTTCTGCTGAATGATGAAATGTCGTCTGATGGGGTTTGATGCTTTTGGCTGAATCTGAGCACAATGCTCCTGTGTACTTCTGCAATCATGCTGTTGCTTCCATCAGCAGTAAAATCATCATTAAATGCCATCATACCAGTTCCTCTCTGCCCCGGCCACAACAGAACCAGCACCGTGTTTGATAGATGAGGTGGTGGCTTTGGGTCATGAGCTGCTGCTTTTTCTTCTCACTTTCCTCTTTCCATCATTGTGATAGAGGTTGATTTTGTTTCATCAGTTCAAATAACTTTGTTAAAGAACTCTGCCTGATCTTTCTGTTTCTGAGATTTAGCAGGGGTTTGCATCTAGAGTGACTCATGAATCCACTGTAGTTCTGGTCATTAAGTCTTCTCTTGATCATCTATAAGGAGACATGTCCACCTACATCACGGAGAACATTCTTAACTTCCTGAGCAGTCATGAAAATGGCTTTCACCATGATTCCTCAGCCATCCACCAAACTCATGCATCCTTGGTCTACCTCATTTGCTAGATTTTGGCAACCTAACAGCCTTTCACATCACCATGGTAGATCTTCTTTTTTTTTTGTCACATTCAGAGTCACCTCTTTACTCTACCTACCTCAATCAACTCTCAATCAACTCTGAGCCAATTGTGTGTTTCTTTGTGCACAATATAATGCTGAAACAACACACAGCTGCCCAGAAACATTTAATAGCCATGTGTTCAATTACCTTTGAACCCTTGCAATTTGGGAACTGTGTGTTAAAAGGTTTATATCTCCTACACAGTTTGTTCTATATTGATCTAGACCTACTCAAATTAAAGCCCTGAATGTGCTGAAGTTCAGCGCCAGGAGAGCAAAAAAAATGTGTAAATGTCCAAATACTTATGGTCATGACTGTAAATGTAACTGTTTAAAGACCCCATCCAGTGAAAATCAACATGTACATATGATGTTTGTAGTACGAAGCATTGCTGTTGGCCCGCCTAAAAATTCAACCATCTTTAAATTTCTATAGAAGCATAATTGATAAGTTATTTGTTTACATATATTTTTCTAAACTGTTATCTTCCATTTTAGGCAACATTATGCAGTTAGATTACTTGGACAGGACCATACTCAGTGATGATGAGATGTATTATGGTGTAAAATTAGGATTGTTTTTTTGATATACTCATTGGCAGTAATACTAATACTAACTAATACTCAGTCTCATTGGCAATAATGAATTTGTACATTCTATGGTCCATAGGAGCTAAAAGAAGCTAATTGATTGGATCAGGTCTTTTTCACAGTGAGTACACCAATCTTAAGGGCAAGGACACAATTGAGAGAATATTGACAGAGAATAATCCATATCTGCTATTTATGATATACTTCGGCATTTTACAAACGTGTAGAGTAAAAGTTAAGAATGGGGGAAATCACATAAAGCCGTACAAATACAGTATCATATATTTCTTATGCCTTGTTTTTTAAAAGCATCTCCTTACTGATATATTTGAAAAAATACTGAATTAATAAGGGGCATATATGTTGTAATACAACTTTTCTGGTGCAGATGTTACTTGTTTTAATCTAAAAATTGGTCTACAGAAATCTCTTTTTTTTTTAGTGTTTTTACTCCCGACAGCCATCAGATTTAAGATTAAAGATTTAATTCACGTTCACATAGTTTACTTAAAGTAAGACTATAAACAATATTTTAACAATGGATCAGCTGGTATGTAGAAAGTCATCACGTGCAGTTTCCTCCTACTGAGCAGTTTAGCTTCTTTCAGCTCATTGTTTTGGTTTTCCAGCACACGACTCTGCTCAGCTGTGATCATCACACTCCGCATCAGACTGGTGAGAATCAGATGTTGGCTTCATTACAGAGCTGCAGGGCGAGCACTGTATTCCCTCTCCTCCCACTCAGTCTACTGTAGATGAGTGGGATCATGTGCCGCCAACTTAGGGACCACTCTGGCTCAGCAGAGCGCTAACCAACCATGTTGAGAGCAACAATAGGCGAGTGCCTAATCCACTGCTCCCAGTTTACCAGGACTCTGGCACAAATAGCTCAGAGGCGAGCTACACCACGAAGAAAACATCTTTAACCAAAATAAAACTTACCCAGGGCCTCAGAAAGTGAGCTGCTGAACAGCTATTTATGAGGAAGCTCAAGTTCGCTTAAGGAACTAGCAGAGCACCTGTGGGTTTATGCTGCTGAACTTACTTAAGAAACCTTTTTATATACTTGATACTGAGAACAATTCCGGGCTCTTCAGTCTTCTCCAGGTGTGACTAACTACAACTCTACAATCATCAGTAGCTGGTTTAGACCTGTCAAAAAGGTTTTTGGGATTATTGTTGTGCCAGATTTCCTCAGATCTGACGTCTATTCTGCTGTTTTGACGAGACATGATGGAATTTCGATGATATAGTCTGGTCCCTCTGAACATGACCTTGCCGCCATCAGAAAAGCTGAACTGCTTATCCTTTGGACAGTGCAGCGACAGGGCATGGGTCAATAGTTTAAGCTTCCCAGTAGCTGTGGTGGTGCTGGCATGATTTTTTCATAGGCGGGCCTAGGGTCTTGCTCCCATGATCCTCTGATCCTTTAGGGGTGCAAGGAGCTGTCTGGTCCCTTTGTATGAAAGGCAGCAGTTGATCAATGGCACTGGTCACCCAAAGACTGGAGACAGGACTTGGCACACAAAACATTTGGGACACAGAGGGTCAAGGAGAGACTGATGTGACCCATTGTAAACAATAACATCTTTATTCTGTCTAGAAAGGTCACGAGCAATATGATTTTACGGCTAAGGACAGCAGGTATCGTTTACTTCAAGTAAGAGACTATAAACAATATTTTTTTATCAACAATGGATCAGCTTATATGTAAAAGGGGTTCCTAGTAAGGAGAGTAATCACCTGCAGGTTCCCTCTACAGAACAGTTCAGTTTCTTATTGTTTTGGTTTTCCAGCACATGACTCTGCTGTTTGGGTTCACTCTCACTGGTCTCATCACTCCTGTCTCCGGCCACAGGAGGCAGCTGTTTTCAGCTCTGAAAAACTCACTGGCAGTGAGAACAAACCAGAAGCTGTGAAGTCTAACCAAAACAGTGAGATGAAAGATGCTGCAGTGTGAAGCTCTACAGAGCTGAGGGGGACTGAGGAGTCAGGTGATAATTCTATTGGATTCATCAGTAAAGGGACTGCTTTCATTTCCTCATGTGATCTGTTAATATGATGCATGCAGAGATCATACATACATGTATGTGCAGAATCTGTGTGTCTTCCTTGTCTGCCCTTTATTGTTATATTAGAACTATTAGAAATAACTAAGTAATGCTGTCATGTAAGTTTTTAGGGCAACGGCCCCTAATTTTGTATAAGCAGCACCAAATGAAAGGGTATTAAGATGTTAAAGGTGTCAACAGAAGAGTCTCAGGCCGCTGCATTCAGGTGATGTGGGTCGAACGGATGCTGCTTTGGCTCAGGGTGGTTTAGCCAAGTAGACAGACAGACAGACAGACAGACAGACAGGCAGACAGACAGATAGGCAGACAGGCAGACAGGCAGACAGACAGGCAGACAGACAGGCAGAAAGGCAGAAAGGCAGACAGGCAGACAGACAGACAGGCAGACAGGCAGACAGACAGATAGACAGACAGGCAGACAGGCAGACAGGCAGACAGGGAAGGCAGCTCTGTGGGTCTGCAGCAGCATGTGACTGCATGTGGGAGGTAGACAAAAGCATGATGACCCTGTGTCTGCAACTTTCAAAAAGCCTTTCCTTGTCTTCTACCCTGCTTTATCTGCACCATAAATCACTGAGAGGACCATCTCTGTTTTAAAGCAATAAGTAATGAAATGGTCTAGGTACAGCACAGTATGTAGATCCACTGTCAGACACTTTGCTGTATTTATAACCACTGAACCTACACATTATATTTCCCTTATTCATAAACTGAAGCACAGTTTTAGATGTTCGGCACCATTGATTATCTATAATTTTTGGTTTATTGGGACTGAGTGGATAAATCATGTGCAGTATGACTAACATGATCAAAGTTTGCATGATTGTGGCCAGAGCTATGAGGACCAGTGAACCATGTATCATCAGTATTAATTCCTGGAAAGGAAAATTCCTGAGAATGAGTACTGTGATGAGACTGAATATATTTAAGGTGTATTAGAGATATTTTTACACTAAAAGACAATGTTTAAAGCCCAAGAAAACTTGGTTTCAAAGTATTTCCCTACAATATTAAAATAAGTTAGTAAATTAAGTTAAAATTACTCATCTTTAATGGATCAAAATTGAAAAATCTACAATAACCATGCTAGTAGTTCTGTGAGGACGTAAAATGTTTAGCATTTACGAGGTGGAGTGGACACAGACGAACACACACTGGAGGGAGTTTACTACAGCCAGAGACACTATGAGGAATGTGTAGTGGGGTCTGTGAGTGGGTCTCAAGACCCCCTGCATCATGCCACGTTTTTTCCCAGCACGAGGGAGGCACGGCCCCTTCATGATGATTCAGAACAGCTGACAGTTTCGAGGTAAACAAAGTACCAGACTAAAATTTCTAATAGCTGTTGAGATATTTCAGACCAGACCAAAGCAGCAAACCAACACAATCTCTAGAGCCATTACACAAGCCTTGAAATTATGTTTGTATACACCTAAACTTTAACTGTAAATACATTGTGGGAAAAAAAATCTCTCAATTATGTTCAGAGGCGATGAATGATGAAGCGCTGTTTATATGAAAGGTGGTGGAGTCTCTAGGAGGTGGTTGTGGTGGATGGTGGTCATACAAAGTATGTACAACCAGGGTTTGCATCCACCGTCCTGTCTGTGGTCAGGTTTAGGTTTTAAGACAAGCTCATGTCTGAGGTCACTGTAAATTTTTTATGTATTAAACCAAACAACAAACTTAACCTTAACCAAGGACTGTGCAACACAACCATAAAAAAGTGCAAGTGGGTATTGAACTGTGTGATTGTTTTCTATTAAATGGTCAAATCGCACAAAGCGGGGGTATAAACTGGTGGGTATAAAATCAACTAATCTGTTCATCAGGACTTAATGGGTTGATCAGATATGATTGACAGAGCTGTGACAGGTTGAGCGACCCCTCCCATATCTTTTTCAAACTGAGCCCTGCCCACTTCAAACCAGGGATATGACCTCAGGCAAAGACACTAATACAGAGGTCTCTTATGTTAAACAAACAAAACTGTTAAAGCTTTGGCAGATAATGTTCAAAATCACTACAAATGAAAACTGATTGAGAAAATGAGGTTTTGGGGCCTTTAAATGAGTAAAATGCAGCATTGGACAGAAATCACTTTAAAAAATTAAAAATTTTAAAATATGCCATTTAACTGCTAGACTGTATGTATTTATTGTTTATTTATGATGCAATAATAGCATACCCAGCACCCAGTCATGTCTTTCCTGCATACTTGCAGACTAGTTTATGTAACAGCCTATATAACACATTTCATTCCTCTTCTCCACCCTCCTCCCTCGCTGCCTCTGGTCTGGACTGTATTGAAAAGCACCTGACTCCCACCAGCGTAATGTACTACGTGATTATTCCTGAAAGAACCGACTAAGTCCACAAAGAATGCTAATGATTTTTAAGCCAAATCAAGCTTTCATAAAACAGAGGATTTTTTTCTCTTCTCATGCCTTTGAACTACACAGAACTATGCATGAATTTATGAGGTGGAGTGGACACAGACGAACACACACCGGGGGGAGTTTACTACAGCCAGAGACACTATGAGGAATGTGTAGTGGGGTCTGTGAGTGGGTCTCAAGACCCCCTGCATCATGCCACGTTTTTTCCCAGCACGAGGGAGGCACGGCCCCTCATGATGCTCCGGCACAGCTGACAGCAACACACCACATAGGCAGTTATGGGAGATTTCTTTAATCCTATAGAGCTACAGGGTTAACAGTGATGTCCAGTCTCAAGGTAACACTGCACCTCCGTCCTGTTACAACCTTTGTGCCATATATTAAGAGGTTCTTTGACTAAAGCAGAACCTGGTGAAAAGATGGAAGAAAATTCATATGAATCTCTGACCCAGTTTGGAAAAATGAAATCCATCGGATCAGCCTTTTAACTCTTTCCAAAAGCATTACATTTACACAATAACCTTAATCCAGACTACAATGTCTGACAAAGATTTATGGGGGAAAAAATCCAGGAAATGGATGTCATTTTGAAATTATTACAAACACTCCTTGTATCAATTTGTGTTGCATTTGTTTTTCTAAAAGCCTCCCAGCTCCTGCTGTTTGTGTATCTGGCATACAGAATATTAGATTTAAAAAAAAAAAAAATACACAACACACACAACTGATGTAGCTTAACACGTCACTCAGATGCCAAAATCATTTTAACAAAACCACCACAAAGGTTTCAGTCTTTTTTCCTTTATTTATTAACAGAAATGTATTAACATTTAATACGCAGGAATGAGACCTTCTGTGATTACATGGCACAATCATATTATATACATTCTTTAAGGAGACAGTGCACAAACATGGTGGAGGGAGGGGGTAAATACAGGAATCTTAAAATGACCCTTCAGTGGGCTCTGACTGACACGAGCCGAGTGAGAAACACTGACTTTTTCAAGTTAAAAATGGTTTTGTTTTTTATATATAAAGAAACATGGCTATTACCAAGAAACATAAAGTAATACTACTGTTTTGTTGCACATTTATTTCTATATACAAACTAGGGACAGGTAATTCACACAAACCAGAAGGAGAGATCTACCACAGTGCTAGGCTGGAGCCTTTTTTTTTTTAAACTCTGTAATAATATACATTATTCCCATGTAACACAACTATCACGTGTGCAGCTGATCACTCCACTTTATTTTAAAGAAACTAAATCAGAGCAAACCTGTGTTTGTTCCTCTCTTTAGCTTATAATGCTTTTAAAGCTCATTGCACATTTTTCCCCCACAGACGTTTGTGTCTTAGTAGAATGCCTGTATGAATGTGTGTATTAACAGCTGAGATTAACGCAGTCTCTCTGTGGCTCTGCTTCCACTCGTCCTTCTGTAAAGGTCAGAGGTCAGTGTCCTGTCAGGTAGTCCTGGGTGGAGTCAGAAGCGAAGGAGTCGGCATCCTCGTTATCGGAGTCTTCACTGCTGTCGTCGGCGGCGGGCTCCCCAGACAGGGCGATGCGGGCGTAGTCGTCGGTGTCGATGGACTTGCAGAAGTGGATGGCATATTTCAGTTTCTCCTCCAGCACCTGTTTACATGAGTACCTGGGCAGCTTGAGCAGGAAGAAGCATGTGTAGGACTCTGGCAGGAAGTGGTCAGGAGGGTTGTACTTATCCAGAACCTGAAGATTCAATGAGATTCAGGTTTGTCTCATGTCTACACAACAAATCACTTCACATTTAAAGCAACAGTTTGACATTTTGGAAATACACATGAACATGACATGAAAAAATACAAAAATTTAACCATTTTAGCAGCTGCACGTGGAGACAGTGGTGTTAGACGGTTTTGTGGAATACTTGATTTTGATCATAGACTGTAAATAAAGATGGACGTAGCCTCTGTTGGACATAGGTTTCTGAAGGGCGATTCTGAAGCTCAGATTGGGCTGCTCCACCGCCCCCATCTTGGCAGTGCCTGACTCCGCCTAACTCCCAACTAATCCAAAAATGGGCAAAAAGGTGGGGTGGGAAACTTGTGAATGCTGGTTTGTGGTAAGCATACGCTCACCCACCTGTCATTCAAAGCTACACGCCCTCAATTAAGTTAACTTTAAGCCTTAATAAACTTTATCTGGCAGAGTTATATAAAAATTCACCCACGTACAGTTATCATGAAGGAATCCAAACAAAACCTGACGAGCCAAACTGCTCCATCGGCAGTTTTAAAAATCTCTTTGCACTAAAGCTTTCTTTTTGTCCACAAAAAATAAAACCAGCAGCTACAGTAGAGGTCAGCAGTGTGATGAAGCCAATGTTACCCTAAATCAGCAAGGCAGCGTTCAAGAAGGCACACCAATCCCAGCTTGAGGAGCACAGCTATGAGGGCAGCCTGAGGAGCTACTGGGCTCCAACCATTACAGAAAGAAAAGAATGGAGCAAGATCCCGTCCTGATCTGCTGAGCTCCTCTCCTGGATGCCTCTTGCCACACAGTAATAGGTGGTTGTGATAATAGTAATATTGTTACCAGGAGTAAGATGTAACTGCACAGCCCCAGCAAGAACGAAACACAGAGATGAATGAGGACAAAACCATTCACCAAACTATTCCTTCATTCATTCAAATTCATCTCATTCGCCCGTCTCACTTCACCATTGGTGAAAATGTTCAGTTTCATGTGAACTATAAGGCTAAAGCTAAGAGGACCACAGAGTGTGCTGTTATAGTCGCAGCTCCAACCGTAGAATCTAACGGATTATTCCTTTACCAGAGGCAATAATATCATTTTTAAAAACAATATTTTGTGCCAAATTACTGATTTCTTTAGTGAGTTGCCAGGCAGGTCATTATAGCATAATTCATTTTGCTATCATGACCCGCTCTGCCCAAAGTGGAGATCTTGTTTCTCACGTTTTTCACAGATGAATAGATGAGTACTATAATGTACTTGATTACAAATTGTGTATTGATTGAAGAAGAAATCTCCTATATTGGCCCAAATATTAAGACAACCCTGATTATAACACATAAAAATAAAAAAAATAAAAAAAATTAATGTCATAAAAGAGAATATTCATCCCACGTCCGTGCAGCTTGTCTATCAGTCACATACTCTCCTGTCAGCCTCAGTCAGACAGTTAGAGGTTAAAAGTTGTCTAAGAGCAGACAAGTCTTGACTAATGATGACAGATGATACTGCTGCGTTTCAGCACTAAGGTAAAGACAACAGAGGACACTCTTGACTCTTTCTCACTCAACAGGAATCACATTATTTCCTCTGTAGCAGGAAAAAACACAAGCTGTCAGAAACTCTTGCAGGTTAAACTGGGTTAATGAAACATTTTCAGGGCCGACTAACTCTAAAAGACATAAGAGACACTATAAACTGACTTGAAGACAAATTCACTAACCTGGCAACAAACTATTAAACAAAAAGTCTTGTATCCAGGTCGATACAGAGTTTATCAAATGCTCACAATCCATGGACTGTAACGGGAAGAAGATCGAAAAACATGGAGCGGGCACATGTCTGATTAGTAATTGATGGTCTGTAGTCATCACGGTTTAATAAGCTGTTAACATGTGCTGAAAAAACAACAAGTTGTGGTTTTATGGGAGATCCATGCTCCAGGAGGTCACTACTCCCGGCCAAGAAATAGTCCAGCACATGTAGCTGGCACTGTTTTCATCTTCTGAGTTTGTGTGTGTGTGTGTGTGTGTGTGTGTGTGTGTGTCTGTGTGTGTGTGTCAGTGTGTGTGTGTCAACGTGATGGTGTCACAATTGTGCAAGAAACTTTATAGTTGTGTAGTTGAGATCAAAATGAATAATAATGTAGTAATAACTACTGAGTGCTCATGGGTTGGAACGTCAACATGTTGTGCCTGCTGTGATCCCATCAAGATTTCAAGCTAACTGCGAACTGGCTGTTAGCTCTAGTTTCATGGTTAGCGTGCATATGTGAGCGGGCTGTACATTTTCTCATCTCGCTCTCAGTAAGAAAGCAAACCATGTTTCCCAAAATGTGAAATGATTCCTTTAATTTGTCCATTTCCCACTTCTCACCTGCACAACAAAGTCCCGCCCACGGAAGTCAGCGATGGTGCGAGGCAGGCGTGTGCGGCCCCAGACAAACCTCAGGAAGAGAGACCTCTCCGTGTTGGAGAAGGACTCCATCACTTCCCAGAACCACTGGATGAGCGACGATGTCGGCTCCACCCCTTTGTACGTGGCCACTGACTTCAGCAGGTGCAGAGGGATGTCTGGACTTCCACACACCTGGGGGGGAGGAGGGGGCGTATTTACTATAAAAACCAGCCAATGGAGCGAGGACAGAAGAAATATCACAAACCAAAACTGCTCTCACTCACCATCGTTTCCAGCTCGTAACCAGTGAACAGAGACAGCAGGGGAACAGGAACCACTCGAGCCATTCCCTCACGCACTGCAGACACCTGCTCGTCAAACTCATGGAGCCTGCAGGGTGGAGAAAAAACAAGAGTCCAGGGCATAAACACACGCACACACACACACTCACATTAGGGAATACACCTTTTATACATTGAGCAGGTTTTCTCACCTGTAGTTGATTGCCAGGCGGACATATTCTGCGCGGTTCTCCAGGGTGATGTGAGAGTACTTGGAGCTGAGCTGGATGTCCTGGCCGCTGGCGTTGGGCACTGTGAAGGGCAGCGTCATGGCCTCAAACTCCTCAGCTGTGGCCTCATTGTCGCGGATGTACATCAGGCCAGGAATAAAATCCTTATCAACCTGGGCAGAACAGATCAGATCACAACTATTAGATCCACTTGTCTCTTCATAAACTCGTCTTTAACTGGTGCATACAGTACATTCATCTGCTTGTGTGTGTGTGTGTGCGTGAGCACGCTCATGACCTTCTGCCCACAACACAGTTCCCGTGAGCTGCACCACAATCCTTTCTTTCCTGAGTCTTGTGCTGGATTCATTTCCCATCTAACCTTTCTGATATCTCAAGGGCAAAACCACAAGACAAGAGAAGCTTTGTGAGGGAAAAGGGCCTTTTTTCCCACATCAGTATTCTCCCAAAGATGGTTCAGGAGCTCATGATCACAGCGTGAGAGGTGCCAGCTCTTACATAAAAGCCAAGGTTGTGGGTCACGACTTCGTTCACAAAAATGAGTGCAGATGACATTTGCATATATCTTTGATGAACAGGTAGAGTCCGAGCTTACAGAACTGGGTTGTACTGTAGTATTCAGTACCATTTAGAGAGCAGGGAGATTATGGGTTTATGGATTAATCTGTGCAGGAATGTATAGGAATTTGTTCTTTCTGCAGGTTATAATGCAGATCATGAGGGCTGGAAGTGTTATATAATACCTGACATAAAGAGACACATTCCTTTTTGTAACTGGAGGGTGGAGACCTTGGATTGGCTACAGATAATTAAAGCTCTGTGGAGTTGCACAGGGCTTAATGGGTACAGTACATTACAATAATATAAGAGACTAAACTCATCATTTAACATGAGCCTCATGGAAGAACATTTTTTTATCCTTAAACATTTTCTGTCACGTTTTGTTTGATGTGAGTTTTCTAAGCTTGACTAAGTAAACTCTTCACAGCAGAAACTGCAGTCATTATTCCCAGTTTTGATCTGATAATTGCTGCCTGTGCATCGGAGGGTGCACGTGGTCCTGCTTCATTTATGGGATAGTTTCATTCACAAAAATGTCACAGAGGAGGAAAAGATTCAGGTCCCACAGTCAGAGATCAGCAGACAAAAACATAACAGTGTGGGAAGTTGTATTAGAGAGTGAGTTTTCAAAGTCTGACACCGTGGAACCAATCATACTCTAAATTCCCTTAATGTTTTGGGGAATGTAAACAGGATGATGTTGCCAGGTATTTAGAGTTAGCTGTGGGCCATCAAACTATCTATGATTCCTCTAATTTCTATGTGATATATATCTCTTCTCAGTTTCACTTTCAGTCACACTGAATCTAAAAAAACATGGGAATCATATGTCTGTTCACATTGACTGAGTTATGACTTCTAGAGGGAGTGTGATGTTTGATGCAACCTGCAGCAGCTGGGACCTGAGGGTTTTAAAGGTCCTCGCTTGCCTCCATGAGACGGATATCAGAGGCTCTGATTAGCTAACGTCTTGTAGTTTTTAGTGTAGCTGCATGTACCTGTCACTTTCACCTCAAACAGTATCTTTAACTTATGTCTTTCCCTCTGCATGTTCCCTTCATCTTATGTTATTAATCATCATATTTATCATAATTAAACTTTAAATTCATTACAGATTAAAGCAAAATAAAACAAGTGGTTTTTACCACTATCAAGAATGTAGTTAGTACAAGCCGGGACCATAATACATTTTGTTCACACTTGAATCTTCTTGTAAATCACTCACACACACCACTTATGGTAAATACGTTTGTACAAGTGGTTCATGCATGAAGCCCAGTGTTTGAAATGACTTTTTGTGGATCATCTTCATAAATTTGGAAGTTAATTCAGATGCTTTTTCAACATCTGGTTAGTGTTGTTTTAACTCATTAGCTTGTTATGAGACCACATGTCACTGTCCCGGCGTCAGTGCTGGTAACATTAGATAAGAGTTGTTGTGAAGCACAAAACTGGGACCAAGACTGAATGTCTTTGTCTGAGATTAATTAATAGTAATTAATGTTAATGCATATTGATTAATTTCTTATTTCATGGGCTATTTGGGATTTCAGTGGTAATGCAGATATAATAATAATAATAATAATAATAATAATAATAATAATAATAATAATAATAAAAAACAGCAGCAATTGAAAACTGACAGTAAGAAGAACAGTACACAACGTAGAAGCTGAGAGGCATTCAGGTCCGCCCCACACTCAGTCAACCACCATCAGTGCAAACTGCACACACACTGAGGAGCAGGGCTGTGCACGTACCTCACTGAGGTCAGCAATGGTCAGGTTCATGCCTGCCAGTTGTTTCCAAACGGGCTCTGCCAGATTCAGACTAAGAGGGCTTCCAGTCCGGATTGCAATACCCAGGAGCACTCCTGCAGACACAGCAAGGCAGAGCACGTTACCCACAGATCAAACCGGAGCAACCATTTGTCACTGTGTTGTGGAAAATGTTTGAAGCAGAAATAAATAAATAAATAAATGAAGCATGCTCAACAGTTCAGTCCAGGTGTTTTATCAGTGAAAATGCACATGAAGCATTCGTGTGTTTGAAAATAATTCATGCATATTTTCAGTTTTTGTTTATCAAGGATTAACACCCCAGAAGACCTGACTGGGAGATTAACTGGATTATACCTAGGAAGCGGAACATGCTCATGTGAAGAGGGGACTTGGCTGCGGGGTTGAGCAGGAAACAGTCCCTATTGGCGCCTGACTCGTCGCGGCCATTGGGGGTGACAATGAGCAGCGGAGTCAGGGCGTTCTGCAGCTCCTCACACATTTCAGCGATGGACTCACTGTAGCCTCCACCACAGTCGTCCACTGACTCCCCTGAGGAAAAAAAAAACCAAAAAAACATTTATACATAAAATGACCAGGATGAGAAAGAACACTCAGCCACTGAGATGCCACATCACAGTCCTCACGTTGACAGGGACACCTACCCACAAATTTGACCTTCCAGACACGATGAGGAAGCAGCAGGCTGTCTGGGCTGAATGAACTCATTTTGGCACACATCTGACCAAACACCGACTTGGTTCCGTCGGGACCTGCCAGCCCCCCTTTGCTACGGGAACGCTTCACCTACAGGATGGGAAAAAAAAGAAAGATTACGGTCTGACTTGTTTCTGTCCTGTGCTTAATAACTTCCTGCTAGATAGAGAGGAATTGCTAACGGGCATGAACTCCTGGAAGTGACAGGTCTTTGGAGTGCGGCTACAATCGGAGGGGGGTTGTGGGGAGAGGCAGCGGCTTGAACCAAGACTCTATATGGGGTTAAGTCTAAAATTCAGTCCAGGAATCCCCACAGACAGGCTGTGGCTCAGATTGCTCACTCGCTCTCTCTCTCTCTCTCACACACACACACACAGACACACACACCACATAAAAATCCCCTTATGAAAGACATCACATGTAATTCTCAGGAGCCTGTCTGGAACATAGCCTCACAGTGAGAGTGAGGGGAGTGGGGGGGGGGTACAGTACGAGTCTTGAAGAAAGATCACAGTCGCTGTGCAGATGTTTAAAATGTGTGTTGCTTGCATGTATTCCCACTGTACCTGAATCCTGTTGAGCTCCACCACAGGTCCGTGCTGTCTGTCCCTCACCATCGTAGCTTGAACCACCTTCCGGAAAGCTGCTTCCTGCTCACAGGCAAAAAAAATATCGCACCAGATAAATTAAGATGACGTTCTAGTGCTGTGTATACTGCTGTGTATGCTTTATATGCATGTTTCTGGCTCTGACAGCCATGCCTCCCACCTTGCCCTGGGAGATGAGGATGCCCCTGAGCGTGTCAAAGCCCACAGAGGGTCCATGGCCCGTCTGCCCCAGCCTGCCCTCCAGGTCAAACATGGGTATACATGGGCAGAAAAGTTCTGAGATGTGATGCAGGAGTAGCAGCCTGTTCCTCAGGGCCATGATGGGGATCTCTTGCAGGTGGTTGTACTCCATGGGCACCTGTAAACACGCCACAGACAGTCAGACTCGGACAACATGACACTTGAAGGTCCACAAGTAGATTGTTGCAACGATGCTTGTGTCTTTGCTGCCATCTACATGAAGCTGTAATTTCTGTCCAGAGATAAAACCCCAGCATCACCCACCATTCAAAGCGTGGCTAAGTGTAAGTATAGTACCTGTGCAGGCAGTTTCCCAGCATTGGTGGGTTTGCTTGTGGACCAGGCAAGGGTGTGAGCAGAACCACAGGCCACTCTGTTGATTTTCTTGCCCTGCAGCGCAGCCACCAGCCGTGGCCTCTGGATGGCATTAGTGGTCCCGTCTCCAAGCTGGCCCTCGTCGTTGTCCCCCCATGTGTACACTTCCCCTGTGCCAAACACAGCAGCACAACAAAGCTTTCTGTGAAGCTGCACTCCAACTCATCTAAGCTGAACTCTTGTGACTCGTTGATAAGACACGGGAAGATGGCAAAGAGAAGTTGTGCGGTAAAATAATCTGAAAGAAACATCAAAAACTACAAAAAGTGGTGATCAACAACAGCAAACAACAGCCGTCTTTCCTACCATCCTCTGTGCAGCACACACAGTGCAGCGACCCTGTGGCAATGGCGATGACCTTCTTCCCTTGTAGCCCCTGGACCTGTCGGGGCCGTCGAACATGGTCATCAGAGCCGTGGCCCAGCCGGTGATAGTCTCCTTTCCCCCTGAGAATCACATGATAGATACACACAACCAGGTTACCTTCTCAATTCTAACGTTTTACACTGATAAAAAAAAGCCGTGACAGATCTGTAACTGAGTACCACAGAGTACATACCATGTGTACACGGCCCCTGACTTGGTAAGAGCCACAGAAAACTGAGAGCCACACTCCACTTTGACCACTCCAAGGCCAGTGAGAGAGTCGATCTGAAGACAAAAAAATAAGAAGAAAAACACCATTATTATTAAACACATCAGATCTCCTTTATAAAATTCACTCCACCACAAAGTAAACACGGATCATTGTGCATCAAGGTATTTTGTTATTCAGCAAGATTACTGTAAGTGTTTAAAGTGTGATCTGATCATCCAGTTAAAAAAAATCAAAATCAAACCCTTCCTGTTCCGCTAAAGACAAATATGAAACTTTGTTGTCAGTGTTGACTTGAGCTGGATTACAAAAAACCAAACATGAAGTATGAGATGCTTAGAGTCTTGGACCTTTAAAACAACCTGTGAAGAGGAAGACGTGCATTAATTATTGCTGTTTGAAATGCTTCAAGGAAAGCTACTTTATCACTGCACCCAGTCAAAAGAAAAGATTTTCTTACAGATTAAACAAACAGGATATAGCATGTTAATTAGCCAGCTTTAGACGTACAAGCAGGCACAGATTTTTAAACTCCAACCTTGCTGTTGCTTCATAATTATGTAAAGACACAAGTGGTCTTGAGCTTCTTGTCCAACTATAGACAAGAAAGTGAAAAACTATTTCTCTAAAACCTGCACCCCCACCAGGCAGTGCTGGTCAGATGCTAAAACTAACAATTGTGGCTACTGATCTTACAATAAATGGAAAACTTATTTAAATCTTGATGTTCTTGATCTTGTTTAGCTTCTTCTCGTTCCATATAAAATAACAAGTGAAATAAGACACAAGTATAAAGTGATGCCTTTGCTGGCCTCCAGTACACACTGCTGTGTAATCTACCCTACCTTCATGGGGATTTTGCAGCCATCGCTGCCTCCTCGGCCCAATTTGCCATAGTCCCCGTCTCCCCAGGACCAGACCATGTCATCGTCGGTTAGACACAGCGTCTGGGCGTCCCCGCTGCCACAGGCTACATCAATGACCCTGTGACCCTGTAGTGCATCCACCTGGATAAATCACACAGACAGCAACATCAGCTTTATCTCACGTGACTGCTTGGGAAACCTTGTCAGAGTCACAGTTTTATTTCTTGTCACTGAAATTCTTCAGGTTAACAACTGTCATTTTTTCGTGTTAAGTGCATATCATTTTGAGTTGTGTGGGAAAGTGGGCTGTTGAAAGTGTTGACTGACCAGCTTGGGTTTAAGCTGGTCCTCGCTGTCTCCGTGACCCAGTCGCCCGTAGCGACCTTTGCCCCAGGTGAAGAGCTCTCCACTGGCCGTGATGCAGGCGCTGTGAGCTCCTCCGGCTGCGATATCCACCACTTCAACTCCCCTCAGGGACTCAATTACACGAGGACGGTCACAGGGACTAAAATCAAGAGGACTCAGTTACTATAAAGACCAAACCATTTACTCTGTCTTAATCCTTCATTCTTACAGTGATATTGTGTGTGTTAGGAGCTGAATGTTGAAGGCGCAGAGTGATTGAAGTGATTCAGTCTCAACCTTCTGTTCCCGTGGCCAAGTTTTCCATCCTCAGCCTCCCCCCATGAATAGACCTCTCCCTCAGAGGACAGCGCCAGGCAGTGCTTCCCTCCAGAGTTCACAGCCACCTTCCTGATGAAGACGTGTTGGATGGACTCCAGTAAAGTGGGGGTGGACACAGACTCGGTGCCACCAATACCCAACCTGCCCCCTGCTCCATATCCGGTAGCATACAGCTGAGGATCAAGACACAATATATCAGTGTGACATTATTTACATTTACATCCACAAAGGTGCCTTGTGCCGATACAGTGTCTGAGAAAAGGAAGATGTGAGCGCACCTTTCCATCAGCAGTGACCGCAAACAGAGTCTGCTCCCCTCCAATGAGCTGCACTGGCCGCAGCGTGGCAAGGGCTTCAGTGGGAGTGGGCACTTTGACTTTCGCCCCCTCGATGCCGCCCAGCTGCCCTCTGTGGTTATGGCCCCAGCCGTAGATGGTGCCGCTCCCCCCAGCGGAGAGGGTCCAGTCGTCCGGTCTCCGGTTCATCCACTGTACCAGCTGCTCGTCGTGCTCGCGCTTGAACAAGTCATGACTCTCGTGGAGGGCATTCATGCTCTCGTGATCAGCCATCAGCTCACGAATTTTCTTTGTAACCTTCAAAGGGATGTGAGAGACGGAGGGAAAAGGGATTAAGAACATTTTCAGATCAGAGTGTGATGAAGGAAAGTGAAGGCTAGCATAGAGAGCGCAGCCTGGCACACCCACCTCATCCAGGAAGGGTCTCGGTAGAGAGGTTCTTTTGTCGAGAGCCACAGCCACTCTGGAGGCAGTGCAGTATCGGCGGAACCAGGCCCACTTATGGGTCTCAGCACAGCAGGGTAAGGTGTCGAGCTCAAGATCACAGGCAAGAGCAACCAAGACCTGGACAAATTGTTAAAATTAGCCTCTGCGAGAAAACTCCATTTAATGATCTGTTACCATTCACTAGACTCTGGGCACATGGTGCCTCTGTGCAGACACAGACAGAATTGTTACTGTACCTTGAAAAATGGACTATGAAGCAGCTGCTTCCCTCCCCTGACAATGGGGTCCTCGTACTCATACTGCCTCTGCAGAGCCTCTGGCAGACCTTTCACTAGAGCCGCCAGCGCACTGCCTGTGAAAGTCTGACAGGACAAAATCCTTTCTATTAAATGTGGCTGTTTTTGTTCATTTAATATCATCATTACATCCAATACTCAAAGGATCATAACAACCTCATAATGTGAGTGTGGTGTGGAAAGACAAGATGCACAATTAAGACTCAGAAGGTTTACATTCAATCAACAAACACAAGGACGCATCAAATTGTTTTTTGAGTGACACACTTGAAATTGTTTAACTGAGCTATTAACAGAAAAATGTCATGACAGACATTTAGAACCTCTCACCGACTGACGTTAATCCACCCTCACTCAAAGCGACGCTGGTGATGTGGGTGACACGCGTGCAAACACTGAGCCTCAGGCTACATCCACACTAATATATTTTAGTTTTAAAACGCATCACATTTGCTGTGTTAACGCCTGGTGTGTGTACTACTGTGAGGCCTCTGGAAACTCTGAGGGTGCACTGCAGTGTGGACGGGCAGAAACAGAGACTTTTGGAAACAATGACGCTGACACTCGGCTTGCCTCATGATTGGGTCTTACCAGTGATGACTTACAGACAGTGGTGAATACAACATGGATAGTGACCAAAGGTAACACCAGCAATCTGTTCAATCACTTGGACACAATCACATTGCCCAATATGAAGAGTGCACGGCTCAAAAAAAGAGAGAGAGACCAATGAGTTCATTAATCACAATAAAGGTTTGAAATAATCGTGATGTTGATTTGAGGTCATATCACCCAGCCTTATGTTCAACGTTCAGTGTGTAAAATCAAATGGTACAAATTTACAAAGTGACCTTAACACCAATGTTGTAAGGAGCGTGGTTTTACTACAATACATTGAGATTCATATGCAGTAAATAACTCAGCTGAGCAGTGAGAAAGTATTTCCATCTGTGCAGTCAGACTGTACTCACCATGGAACGGGCCTCGCCTTCACTGTCTCCCAGCAGCCTGTTAATGTTGATGGACTGACCGTACTCAGTGGTCAGGAGCTTCCGTAGCCTCTGCAGAGCCCACATTCTGTGTCCGGCAGCTGAATGAAATCAAATAAAACACTATTTTATTTCTAACAGAATTTCATCGACTACACTTGGACATAAATTTTCTAGTAAATTCTTCCTTTACTTAGACGACAGTGAAGCTTAATCTTGTTGAATCAGGACGATCATACTGTACCTAGTGCACTCAGCTGGGCACAAGCAGCAAGGGAAGCAGCCAGTCGAGGCACGATGCTCCTGTTGGAGGCAAAGTTGAGCCTGAAGTCCAGGAGACATGTGACCAAGTCCATGGAGGGACAGGACAAGATACAGCGATCAGACAGCAAATCTTTGGGACCTGAGAAAAGACATTAAAAAAGGCTCAGCGTCATAAGACTAAACAGTGTTTACTAAACATCTGGTGTCAAAACCAGTAGCATCATTTTGTTGGATGTGTTTGTCATATGTGCGGCTCACCAGCAGCAGGCATGATGGGATAGACGGTGAAGCGCCAGCCCCACCCATTGACCGAGCCGTCACTGGTAAATTTCCATTTGAGTTCATCTCCCGGGATCCTTAATTCACTGGACCAGTCAGACCACTCCCGACCTGAAACAAACAAACAAACAAACAAACAAACACACAAACACACACACACACACACACACACACACACACACACACACACACACTGTGTTACTACATTTATTCATGAGCTCTTGTCTTCACATGTGTTTGGTGACAGTTTTACAGTCTTCCTCTCATCACCTGATCTAACAGAGACAATCCTGTTGGCTCCGTCCATGATTGTTAGTGGGTCATGGCGTCTCTCAGTTGAACACTGTCGGTCAAATTCTATCCGTAGACCCTCAGCACCTACAAAAAGGAAGCAGAGAGGTGTGTATTCAAGAGGCTGGTCATGGCGATCTCCTGCTCATTCAATCTGCTCTACATAAAAACATTTACTCAACACTGAAGCCAAGTGTAAAACACAGAATCCCTGCAGGCTTGAACAGCATTTTTCTTTTACCTGGGATCTTCACAGTGCCGCTGGTAGACGTGTCATCTGTGTACGGATGGCTGCTCTCCACAACCACTGGCTGCGAGGACAGACGGCCACTCTGTGAATCTGTGGCAACATCCTCCAGCTCGGTGACACACAACTCCAGCAGCATGTCAGCAACCTGCACACCATGGACAGCCAAACAGGTAACGTTAACAGCTGATTTCCTATTTATCTCACACTCACACACACACACACACACACACACACACACACACACACACACACACACACACACACACACACACACACACACACACACACACACACACACACACACACACACACACACACACACACACAAACAGGACACAGAACGTCACCTGTGGATAAGCTGTGCCCATGCCAGACAGCACAGCAGACAGAACCTCTTTGCCCTTCTCCCCAGAGCGACAGGACACTGCCAGTTTGAGCAGGTCCACCATAACTCGAGTGTCATCGGGCACAAGGAGGCTTGTGAACTCGTCCAGGTACTGAGGCTCTGGACCAATCACTTTGCTCTGGCTCTCAGAGTCCTGAAGATGAACATAATGAGAAAATGGCTAAGTTAGATATACTGTCTATGGCTGGTGTTAATGGCTTCACCAAACACACATATGAGTTTGTCATCAGACAGACCAACCTCTTTCGTCTTTGTCATGGTCTCGGCGATGATGCTGGCTGCTCCTGGATCGTCAGTGACAGGGATGAAAGGACGCGAGGAGGCACCGGAGGCCGATGGAGTCACAGCTGATGACGGGGTGACGGCGTCCTCTGATGATGGAACCTGTTCACGCACAAAAACACAATTCATTGATGTGAGTTTTACATTAATAAAGTCCATTAGATTAAGAAACCTACAGACTATATAATGGTGTTAAATATATTCTTGCATCAGCTTATTCCAGTACTTTATTTAAATTATAATTATCATTTTATTATTACTAGACTGTATGTATTATGGCAAGCACTCGGTCTGAATAGCTGGTATATGAAATAATATATTCTAAATGTCTTGGATATTATTCTGTGCAGATATCTGAAGTATGTAATGTTACATCAGTAAATTGTCTCTAGAGTTGGATACAAACAGGTCTCATGGTCTCTTATATTCCTATATTCAATATGAGAAATTATTAAATATTTCTGACGACGGTCTAGAGAGACCACAATTAGGATGATCAATAAATCATGATGCTGAGCAAGAGCAGTGTGCGATATTCTTTTTTTTCCAAGACTGAGCGTATTTATTTATTAAAATACCCCAAGTTTGTTGGGGTAACCTGACAGGTTGATAAGGGATGCTCAGAGCAGGCGAGTCGCCGGTTCGACTCCCGACTGGCCTGACCCTTTGCTGCATGTCACTCCCCTCTCTCCCCTCATTTCCTGTCACTCTCTACTGTCTGATCAAATAAAGGTGGAAAAATACCCAGGAAAAAAAAAACAAGTTTGTTTGTGGTTGCACTGGAAACAAACACACGAGCTGCTCTTCTGTTGTATTTCTGCTCTAGGAGTCGTTTCTTTAGTATCAAACTACATTTCAGGACAGAACTGCTAAGGATAACAACTCTAACACCAAGAGTGAAAGTGGAGAAAGTTGTGCTAGAAAACTTAAGAGTTGTAATTATGATCAAAGCCCTGTGAGTTTCTGAAGTTTCCCCAGTGGACCCACATATAGATTGCTGATGTTGTATTTACACACCTGGTCATTATGGATACAAATGCACATCGCACAGTTCACTGTTTTACAGTAGTTCAGCACAAATAAAGTTGAGGCAGCGCTCTAATAAAAAGTAAAAAAAGCAAACACCCTCACTGACATTTATTACATTTAGTTTTTCAGAGAGAAGGTTTGGTTTTCCAAAATCAAAGTCATACTAAATATAGCACCAGTGTGTGTTGTGTTCTTTACCTCACTCTTCTTGTCTTGCCAGGGATTGGGGCTGACCCGCTCCTCAGTCTCAGGCGGGACTGGCGGACCTTCTTCGTCACTCACCGTGGATGAGGATGAGGAGTCTGACGGGGGAACAGGTGAGCTGGAAGGACACTCTGCTGGCAGAATCATGCTGGCTGGCATTAGAGCACCAACGACTGCATCCCTGGGGAAACACACACAACACGTCCTGTCAACAGTAATACTGACTAATGACAATTCATGGTACCAGTCAGCAGATTAATTCATTTAGAGGTCATACATGCTTGTTTCTCACTCTATTTAGAATTCAGCAGGGTATCATTTATTTCTAGTTTGTTGATGCAGCAATTAGGATTTAAAACTGGTGCTAAACAAACAAGACAGTAATCCTCTGCTGCATTTAAGCACGCTTCTCCTGGTTACTGGGTAGATGCAGACATGATTTTACAGTTTTACTGATTATAAACGAAGCTCAGTTACATGTGGGATCTTGCTACATTGGAAACTTCTTTATCCTGTGTTTTCAGTCAAGGTTCCTCTGACTGTCCCACACCAAAAAACTTAGAGTACCTGCACTTCTGTCATGTTTGCTTCTGGGCCATCAGGAGAGGATATTTTAAACCCTGTGGTTACAACATACCTTGCATACATGATTTGAAGGGCTGACAGCACATGAGACAGAGCCTGCTGTTTGGCCAAGTTTCCATCCAGACTGAGGAGAATCTTGGCCAGTGAGGGTCGATTGGGCTTCACACTGCTCTGCCCGCTCATCTTGTTGCTCACTGCTGATGAGTCACTGTCTGACTGGACACCTGTGGTGGATGGCACCAAAACAATGAGACACACTGTCATCGATGGTTTGGGCTTGCAGTTCTGGTCCGACCTGTGCCACTTCTTGATTAAAAGCGTAACTGCTACACCAGCAGACGTTGACGTGGCAGGGAAACTCATAGCTTCTGTAACTATGTCAAACGAGTCACCTACAAGCAGTGAGTGTTCAAACTGCAGGTTCCTCGTTTGTATAGCTGCCTCCATGTGCAGGTCTCAAAATGCTTTCCCTGTCACTACCCTTGACTACAGGTAGCACAGGGTGTGCAGAACTGGACTGTGTTTACCAAACGTCTAAGAATTACACTTAAGAAGCCAATTTAGCAGTGAGTTTTAAGTTTTTTACTGAGTGGAGGTGTAGCTTTTAAGAGCAACTCTCCCAGGATTAATCCCTTGTATGCCTTGAGCAGGAACAGTCAATCAGAAATCTTCCCCACATCTGACCCATAGTCAGTGATTTCCTCCAGAAAAACATGTGATTTTATTTTTTCAAAAGTGTATTTTATGTGTGAAATCCTTAATATTTCCTGTAGAAATTAACATACAAAATTAAAAACTTATTTATTAGTAATATAACCTTTGATATGGAAAAAGAGATAAATTACCCAAGAAACTGGCTGAAGCAAGAAAAAATAATAAGGACATTTTGGAACAACAGTGTTATATGAAGGTTCCTGGAAAGTGAATACAAACACCATTAACATCATCTTAAATTAAAAAGCCTTTCATCCCGTCAAATGTTCAGCTCAAATGCTAAAACTACCCTAGTCGAATGAAGTATTTTTACTTTACCGCAATTTCACTCTTAGCAGTGTGATAAACACAGACCCTGTTCTGACTGTGACTGAACAGCTCCCCCTTGTGGACACACTGCAGTCTACTAAACATACATGCTGATAGGTTTTTGAGTCACCTATTAACAGTCACTTACAACTGTTCACATCTGAAAAACAATCATTAGGACTGACAAACACTGGGCCGGAGGTTTGTGTTTAGAGGCTGTGAAGAGAGGGACGGTTACCTAAATAGGAAGCTCCGAGGGAGTCTCTGGCCGTCTGGAACAGGACTGGCTCGTGAACTGAGGGTGTGGTCACATCCACAGTGGTCCAGGCCACGCTGTGGGAGGAGCCACAGGCCACTCGAGTGATCTTCTGTCCCTCCAGACCCTGAACCAGGGTGGGCTTCCTGTTGACTGTGGTGGTGCCGTTCCCCTGCTGGCCGTGGTCATTGTCCCCCCACGCATACACCTGCCAGAGAAACACATCACCTTGACTGGAGTTTACTTTGGTCAGTGTTCAGTACACAGCACTGTTTGAGCCTGTGACTCAGAATTACACATGGATTTTGTGATAATGTCAAGTTTTAAAATAGGCGATGATCGTAATTAATATTCCAGTGCGGTGACGCATAGTGACCAGGACTACAGAAGTAAAAGGCACCGCTCCAGTACTCTGAACAACCTCATAAAGTGGTAAAACACCGAGTAGCTGCTTCTCATCAGAGAAAGTGATGTGTTAACATTTTAATCTGTTTTGAGGGAAGGTGTTATACAAGATGAAATAAGCTTTGAAACAGTAAAGGTCAGAGGTGCCTAAAAAGTAGAGTGAGAGTCAATATATCAACTCCCACTACAGGAGGAGTAGCTCACACACCTGGAGCAGAGCCATGGCAGTAAATGAGCGGTGTCTGGATGATGTGGTATCTGGTGCTGTGTTTTATAACACTCCGCTGGTGGAGGTCAGTACCTACCTGTCCTGTGTCTGTGACAGCCAGACAGTGCAGTGCTCCGACGGCAACATGGACAATCTTTTTGCCTCTCAGCCCTTCCACCATCTGGGGCTTCCGCACGTGGACATCAGTGCCGTGGCCCAATCGGAAATAGTCACCTTTTCCCCTGTTTGGGAATCCAAACATTGAGCAGTCATATAAAAGTCAAAAGGACAGATAATGAAAGATCATGTTATCGCTCATCCATCTCACCAGGTCCACACCACTCCAGATTTAGTGAGAGCCAGGGAGAACTGTGCCCCACATTCAATTTGACAGACGCCCTGTCCATTGAGCCTCTCAATGTTCTGTGGGATGTTGCAGCCCTCGCTGCCGCCACGACCGAGCTTGCCAAAGTCCCCATCACCCCAGGAGAACACCAACCCTGACAAAAATGAAAACAGTCATTACCAACCAGAAACTGAAACATACCCATCCACATCAGAAAAAAGCTTCAACTCTAATGAGTATTTGAGTTCAACGTGGACTCTTCATTTTAAATAAGAAGATTTCAGACAAGAATGCACTTGATGAATGAATTTCCCACCTCATTAAACACTTTCACAACTTTTCAAATGTTTGAAGTCTGTATCATTTAAATTGGTTTGTGATTTTCTTTTCTGTAATTACAGCCATGTTATCCTCTGTGGAGCATTATGACCCCAAAAACTTAATTTCACCCCCATGCCAGTGAATCCTGTGGACATGCTGGAACAACATGATATAAACAACACTGGCTACACTGGATACAGTTAAGTGCATTAAACAAAATACCTTCATCAGTGAGGGCTAGAGTTTGGGCGTCCCTGCTCCCACAAGCCACCTGGATAACACGGTGCCCCAGAAGCACTTTCACCTTGATGAGGAAGACAGAGCACTTCAGAGTACACATGGATTTATAGCAGCAAACATCATAAACAAATTGACTCCTACAAAATGTACAGTAAATTACTTGGTGTAAATATCTGTCTTTCTTTAGGGCAGCTGATGATAGTGCAGCAGCAGTAAAATTACATTCTCAGTGTATCTGTAAATCTCTGATAAAGTGTACCTCATTACCAACCGTGATCCCAGCACCTTTCCAGTAAAGTGGCTGTAAAACAGGCAGGTGATTCAGACGTACCAGTTTAGGCCTCAGCTGAGTTGTGTTGTCCCCATGTCCAAGGCGGCCATACTCCCCCAAACCCCAGCTGTATAACTCCCCGCTGGAGGTGATTGCTGCGCTGTGAGAGCTGCCACAGGCAATGTCACGGATGCGCTTGGTTTTCAGTGCCTCAATTAACCGAGGTTTGTCACAGTTCCTGTACAGAGAATCATTGTTTTCTTAAAGATGCTGAACTTGAAATCATATTAAACTATTAAACTATTAAAGAGTTATTAAAGAATACTGAGAAAGGAGAAAAGAGTATTTGTTGACGCTCAGGCACTGTACTGACACATGTTTAATATCTTCTGCTCTAAGATTTGTCCTGAATCTGTGTAGAGTAACATACATTCTGCTGAAGTGTCCCAGTTTTCCGTCGTCTCCCTCTCCCCAGGAGAACACCTTCCCGTCCACAGTCAGGGCCATGGCGTGGCGCCCCCCTGAATGCACGGCGACCTTCTTCACCACATAGTTACTGAGAGCAGTGATCTGACGGGGGATGGGGATGGTCCCACTGGACAGGCCCAGGCCTAATCTGCCATTAGTGGCCTCTCCACAAGCATAAATCTTCCCTTCAACTGTCACTGTAACAGTGACAGATACAGAGTTAAAACATTATCTGTGTATGTTACATAAGACATCTAACTCTGAAGGCATTTATCACCCACCTGCAAAGAGGCTTTTAGAGCCACCGGCCACTTGTACCACGTTCAGTGCAGAGAGAGTTTCAGAGAACGAAGGGACCTTGATCTGTGAAGAACACAGACAAAAGCGATTAGAGAATGCAGCATCTTCCGAGCCTCTGGCACAGACACACCCCAATGATCATCCTCAAGTGCAATTTTAGGGACTTGCACTCAAGTATTTTCATTTTATGTTACTTTACCACATTTTAAAATACACCTGAAAGTCTTTCTTCCTCCTCACTTTGCAGGTGAAGATTTTACATTCAAAATATTATAATTAGTTTATAATCCTGGTTATAGATTCAACTAGCAAACAGCAGAACAAATAGTTAGATTTACCACTGCCCTAACCAGCTACAACATCAAAACGATGATAATCATGATAGTGATAATAATCCAATTATTTGATGAACCACACTGAAATGGGCCACGGTGCTGCATGAGTACTTTGACTTTTGATACTACCTACATGTTGCTACTCATACCTTCCTAATCTTACCTTTACTATTATGCACAGTGAAGTCTGTGTCAGTATCTGACACAGCCCTGGCAGATTATAAAAATGTGGCCTTGAACTTGAATCATTATTTCATTATGAGGCGAGCTGCACCTTAGAGCCCTTGAGTCCCCCCAGCTGGTCCTTATCATTCAGCCCCCAGACAAACACTTTGGTCCTGATGGTGGCTGCCGACTCCAGGCCTGATGACTTCTTCCGAGCAAGACTGAAGGAAAAAAACAGAAAACACACTGAGAGCATGAAAATTAATTCACTTTATTTATATTTTAATTTGTTGTCTTGATTATTTGAAAATGCAAATGTTAAAAACAAAATCTGCATTCTAGTAAACTTAGCTGTATAGTTAATTTACACGATGGGAATGGATCAAACACAGTCAAACACACTTAATACATGGCCTTAACCATGATCTTTCATGAGGGCATTATGTCATGTACCTGTGAGCATAAAAGTGAACAAAGAAATCTGTTCAGCTCAGCAGATAAATGCTCTACATTTTACAGCCTCACATATCAAACTCCAAAAATGCAGACTGAAATAAGGAAACATGTTGGATTGCTTCTGCGAGATCCCTCATGTTTGGTAAAGATGAGGAAACATCTTAAAATCCCATTGATATAATATAACACTGACATCATTCCTTCAAATATGGAGTATTACAAATCCACTCCTAAATATTTATTCCTTGACCAGCCATACCTCCCAGTGGCAGTTTTATCATCATCCTCTTCTTCATTGTCAGACGCCAGGAAAGGGACCGTGGCCAGGTCTTCGTCCTCTGCTCTGATCCGCCCCACGATGCCAAGTCCATGAATCTTGCAGTCTATACCGGAGCTGCGGCACTGCTTGATTGCAATCTCAATGTACCGGTGATACTGTTGAAGACATTATTCAGGTTATTACAACACTAATTTTACAACAATAAACAACAATTACAAGTTGATGTCAATTACTGAGCCAACCAACCTCAGTGCAGTCACTCAGCAGGAGGACGGTGGTGTCTGTGGGATTGATGTTAATTGTCTTCAGTTCAATCAAGTTGTTCAAAGAGCTTCCACCTGCATATTAAGAATCAAATTGTTATGATGATTAAAAACTTCTTTCTCTTTTTAACAATGTCAGTGTCTTGTTTTTACAAGAGCAACTACCTGAGGGGCAAACAGGTCACAACTGCGAAACGTTGGTACATAAAAAAAACACATGAACAATGAAACTGAACTCACCTGATACCACCACTAGTGACGGCATGTAGCTGCTGTCTGCTGGGTCGACAATCATCTTCAGCCTGTGCACAAGAACGTCTGGGAAAAGCTCGAGACGAATCCAGTGCTGTAGAGTAAAGAATGACAAATCCTCTCAGGTGATGTATTACGTTTTAATAAAGCAAACTAAATAGACTGTCATCCAGCTTATTGGAGTATGGAATTCAATCTCCTACCTTTCCCTGCGAGCCGGACGACTGCCAACACTGATCACTGCAGTCAATGAGGCGGGAGGCCTGGTTAACCGAGGATGAGACATTGAGGCTCTTGACAGCACGAGACCAATCGTCAATCAGCATCCCGCGCTGGCTGCTGTGATGCTTCTTGAGCTGTTTTCCTGAGCGGCCGCAGAATGCTGGAGACTGACCTAATTATAGAGAAGATGAGCAACAGGTTCACACACATGCATACACACATACATACAAACACTGTAAAATCTGAGGGAATGTGTGACTAACCAGGCTCGTTGATTCTGCCAAAGGAATGTCTGGTGTTGTGTTTGCGGGTCTTGAAGCAGTTTTCACAGAAATCAAAGTCGTCACAATTTCTACATTTGAATCTGGGGCCATTTATAGGGAACATCTGACAGCCATCACACCTGCAGAGTGCACAGGGGTTACACTTGAACAACATGTTGGGATACACAGGCCCTATTCAGACCTGGTAATAACATCCGTCCTGAGTGATCCGATCACATGTGGACAGCTCTAAGTTCAGGAGATGCATTTGAGATCCAATCACTCAGAGATCAGTGGTGGTCTGGGCCACATGTGGCCACATTCTTTTAGCAGTGTGAACGCAAATGTGTCCTGGGACATTGAAGGACCGCCTACTCTACTGATGTACTCTGCCACAGTCTCATTAGTCCCCTCACAGTTTCGTGACAAACTGTGTGGACACCAGGAAGACTAGTGACCATTTTGTATAAGCTAATGGGGATCCAAATAAAGAAACAAATAAGAACCTAAAAATATTTTATTATTTCAAATGACTAAAACCTTATTCCATTATCCTCCCTCCCTCGCACACAGACACAAGCACATTAACATTGCACCCATCTGTGAGATTGGCTAATAACAACAACACATACGTGTTTATTTGCATAAAAAAGTGGGGAAGTGAGATCCAATCACAAGTGGTCACTGGTGACCAGGTGTGAAGACACATAGAACTGAGCACTTGTGATTGGATCACTGAAGACGCATGTTAATACCAGGTCTGAACAGGGCCTTAGATACTGTAACTGGGTAGAGGGAAACCTTAGACATATCCATACCTCACTCCCGGGTGAACACTGGGCACCAGCTCCATCTCAGACAACAAGCCAGTCCAGTGGGACTGCTGAGGGAAGTCTACTATCACATCTTTTCCATTGGCACTGAAAGCTAAAACAAACCATTTAGCTGCATTAGCACAGAAACCAGAGGATTCTCTGCAGGTTAAAGAGACATTTGTCCATTAGATTATGGAGATCATATGCTGTTTAAAGGCTACAAAAATGGCTTACCTTTCACAACTCCCACACTCCTGTGAGTGACAGAGCCCCATTTGTACTTTGGCGTTGTGACTGTGGGCTTCACCCTTACTTTGTCACCGATCTTTATATGGGACGGAGAACTTTGTGGTGGGAATCCTAGGAAAGGAAATAATGACCCACACATGTCAAAGGGTGAGGAAAACATGCTGCCAAGGTTTCCCCTGAGCAAGATATTTGTCGTCATCTTTACCATCGTCATCACACTGAGAACTTACCAAGCAGCTCGATGTGGATGTAGCGGACCCAGTACGTTCCTCCTTTTTGTTGCCAGTCACACTGCACATTTAAGTCATGAAGTCCATCTCTGTCCAGTTTAATCACTTTCCCGACATCTCCATCATACACTTCCTCGTACGTTCTGCAGCACTTCACCATCATCCCCACCTGCACACAAATCAGTGATCATTCAGACTTCAGTCACATTTCATTGAGGTAGTTTTACAAACTCCGCTGCTCTTACCTGAATGTTCTCTCTAATGTACACAGCATAATCGTCATTGCTTTGGAAATCTGATCTCTTCTTAAATGTCTGGCTTTCAGTCACCACTGCACCTGGAGGCTGATTTCAAACACAGGGAATATTACATCGGCTCAGTCCATTATTTAGTGGGTTATGGCAGAAATCATAGAGAAAGCAATGTACCACAGGGAATGTCGGCTCTGGCTCCTCCAGCTCCTCCAGCACCTCCTCATCGGAGTATTCGTCTGACACGGTGTCGGCATCTGACAGCTCAGTGACATGAATGTCTGGATGGTCCAGCAGCCAGCTCACCAGAGCCTCGACACCTGATGTATGTGCTCAATTATTCTCCAGAGGTACATCTCAAAACATCATATTACAAATACTGTGACAGGAATATAGCAGAAACTGCTGCAGTGACAGCTACAGAGTTGTAGCTAAAGTAACAGACAGAGGGTGAAAGTTTCACAAGCAAGCACTGACATATACTCACAAATTCAGGTTTATGTCATATGATATTATACCTGGCACACCAGAGGCACTGCCTGTAGTTCCAGACAACGACTTCAAGGCAAACTCGATGTTCTTCCGTGGGAAGCCCATCTCCATGAGCTGGAGGACTATGGGTAAGGGAGGGACGGGGGACGTCTTCTGTTTCTTCTGTTTAGGAGGTCTGACATGTTGTACAGTGACAGGCGTGGTGGCCTCACTAGAGCTGCTCTCCTCAAACAGAGGAGAGGACGGGTGGGCAGATTCCACAGCCAGGTACTGACACACTGCCAGAGCTGCCGCCTACACATCCAGGGAAACACAGATAACATCAAGGTCAAATTAAACACACTGTAACATTACACACAGGGTAGGCCTGCCATTAGAATTATGGACAAGGGAAACAAATTGCCAATTTGGACCCCTCAAATTCTTAGCTCTAATACCAACACAGCCATTGGAGAGGGGAGGGTAACTCAGTGTTTCCTGTTAATTTCACCTGTTGCTTCTGCAGCACGTTAGCTGCTGTCTCTCTTCATTAGCTACAGCTATCTCTTCCTGACCTTCTCCTACTATTTCAGCTGCCACAGCAGCTCTGGTTGAAGCCTTGATTGACCTTGAAACACTGCACATTCAGCTTCACCTGCTGCACAACTTTTTGGCTAGAAATATGGCTCTGACCCCTTTGCTCCTTTAATTTAATTTTTTGTCATTCTACTGTGGTTTTCTTTTCTGAGCTCCTGATTGTTGGTGACTGCATTTTGCATGGGCCCCCCTGGGTCTTGGGCCACAGTCATACCTGATGCAGTCCGCCAGGCAGGTTAAGCTACAGGTTAGCAGAGAAAGGTCGACTGACTCACCTCCATCTCTTGCCTGTCAAAAATGGCTTTGATCGGGGAGGGCTGAGTGGCAGCAGACAGCAGCTGCTGCAGTAGGATCAGTGGAGGCAGAGGACCCTCAGGAGACAAGTCTCCCACATCAGGAGAAGACACCACTGGATCCTCTGCAAACAAGAAGAGATGACAGACAATGCAATGTCTGAGTCAAATGTAACATTTTCACAAGATATAATATCTGTTAACATTGCAATGATTGTCACAACTCTGATCAGTTTGCATTCACCCACATATCATCTCAGAGAATCCTCCACAGTGTACTAGGTAAGCAGGCTGGTTGCTCAGACAGCGCTGAATTTGTCCTCCCACACAGGAGCTACTGTGTTGTCTCAAAAAATATGCACTAATTGTGCAAGCACAGCTCAACGTAACCATATGTCCACCCAGTCCATCCACCGGGTGCCATGATAACGCCCCAAAGCAGCAGAGTACAGAGGACATTGTCTATTTCAAAAATTCTACAGTCTTTCCAGATCTTATTTTACTACAACAGCTTGATTTCAGTTTTCTGCTGAATGAAATGAATATCCAAACCACATAAAACAAGATGACACACAACATAAGACAACTGAAGACCTTGAGATCCATAAAGACAGTGCTTAAAAAGCATTTAGCATTCACTTCATTTGCTGAGGTCTTACCACTGGGGTTGGGTCCCAGGTCCACAACTGCGGGCTGGGAGAGGATCTGCCTGAGTTTGTCCTGATGAGAGAGCAGGGCCCGTGCTGCCTTTAAAATATACAGCCTCAGCTGCTGGCACCGGAGCAAATGGATGTCCACCTGGTCAGCTGGAGACACAACAGGTTTGATTAGAGTCAGAACTTAAAACCTTTTGGTCACGATCATTATTTGTAAAGAAGGAATCAGACAAGTGACCATTTATCAAGACTAAAGCCTTGGCACTTGACTGGACGTTAGTCTAAACATAGTTCATTTCTTTTTATGAGTCACACGTGAGACTATTAAGTCTACAACATTTGTGTTGTGTCCCTCAGTAGTTTCTGTACCTGTGAGCCCTCGGCTAAGAGACTTCTTCATGCGCTGTTTCTCCAGTTTGCTTCCAGCCAGGCTGACCAGCTGAGCCCAAACTGCCAACATGGGCTCAGTGAAGGGCAGGTTCTGCACACTGAAGGATACTGCAGGCAGCTGAGGGAAAAAGCCATTAAATAAAGTCAGTATTTTACTGTCTAATGAATTTGTTTTAAGTGAAAGTAGTGCCCATGTGCTAGTTGCACGAACACACATGAGCATCTCAACACTTTCATACCGGTCTGAGATGGCTTAGCAAGCAAACCCTGCAGTTCCTCATCTCATGAAACTGGACAGTGATTCGTCCTTTAGGGGTGATGCGTGTGACTGTTCCCTCTCCGTACTCCTCATGAATGACCTGGCCACCCAGCCTCAGACGCCCATCAATCCCTCCAATCACTGCTAGCACTGCCATCAGACTGCCCACTCTGGGACCCTCTGAGTCAGGAAAATATTCCTCCAGGAAACACTGAAATAAAGACAAACAGAGATTTATACTAAAGCAGATTTTATAAATGAAGTCAGAATCAAAGTTTTGTTGAGGGTTGAGGTTTGAGCACAGATACAACTTCAATCCACAACACTGCAGCAAATCTTACCGCTTCAGACTGGCAGCCGGCCATAACATCTCCAATAGCGCTCAGCTGAGCGTTGATGTAATCATTTATCAGACTGTTCCACTGGCCAAGAGAGTGCAGAGTACGCAGGACACAAACAATCTCCTCAGCCAGGGTGCTGCTGTGAGTGGCTGTAAGAGATGCCTGGGGGCGGGACTTCCTCCTTCGCAGGGAACCCTCTGTGGGGAGGAAGTCACAATTTTAAAATACACATTAAAGAAAAAACAGATGAATTTCATTTAAAGTTGGAATCGGGACCTCACCTCTGAGGAGAGGCAGGTCTGATGAGCAGGTGCTCAGTAGACTTCCCAAGAAGTTGAACAACTTCTCCACCAGGAACTTCATGTCCTGAGAGCGCTCCATCTTGTCCCACGAGGGCAGGACTGCCTGCAGGAGACGCAGTGCCAGGATCTGGAGACACAACACAATGTGTTACCTCCATAGAGATATTGTCTCAAAAAATGTATGAATAAACCTCCTCCAAATATATTCAACTAAGCCTGCTCCTCTCTGTACGTTTCCCTGCAGAATCTCTAAAATGAAAAAAATAAAATCATACAACTGGCACATTAACAGCATGGGAAGCACATACATGATAACAGTAACCCACCTGTCTCTGCAGAGTAATGGCATTGAAGGACTGGTGTCCCTCAACAATCCGGATGAGCAGGCTAATCCATGCAGAGGTGCTAAGCGTGCTGCACATCTGGGGCATCAGAGCGATGCTGCGTATGAAGCCCAGTGTACACCAGCTTCTGTGCTGCTCCCGAGACACCAGCCTGTGGGAGTGACAGCCTGACAACAAAGGTGGGTCAAGTTAGAATAAGAAGATACCCAATAACTTGTCACGTGAAAAGATAAAAATCTCTTTAACATCATGGCAGTTCAGCTACCTGACTTGTCGTTAGCACCACTCTCCACAAGCATCCTCAGTAGCCCACACAGGGTCCGTGTTGCGTCTGTTTGCAGCACCTCTGCGTAGATCCCAGCTGACAGAGACAGCATCTTCAGCAGGTTGACGGTGCTGGTTAGCATCATAGCTGTCGGATGGCTGCTCTTCTCCATCAGCTCACCTTCTGTGACAAAGAGGAGAGTGTGAAGATGAAGGGTTGAAGCTCACCTTTGGCTTGTAGTTGTGGTCTTTGCTGAGGCAGTAATGTAAGATCACCTGTATCATCCTCTGTGTCTGAGTCCTCAGTGGGGGGCTGGGAAGCTGGTGGTGGCTCTGCCAGTTTAAGATCATACTTCCCCTCTTTGCCCATCCTGTACGAGTTGGTGCTGCTTGTGTCCCACTGGACCCTGATCCAGCCATCCTCACCCAGCTCCCCAATGACCCTGCCCAGTCCTGGTGCTGGACCGTCCTGGACAGAGTATGCACAGGGTCAAATACTAAACAACAGCCCTTTCCTCCCTGTGTCAGATAGTAATAAAGCAGTAATCCATCAGCTGCCAAAGTGACTATAAAATGGATTCAGGTACCTGATCTCCCCATTTCCAGTCGACTCCCCTCATGACCCTGGTGCCTATCTTCATCATGGCAGCCAGCTCAGGGCCAGAGGAGGGTAGGGGGACGGGGGCAGCCTCCTTCCTGGACTCCTCCAGCACTGTGGCTGAGCCTCCATGTGCACATAAACTCAGGTCCTCTTCACTGCTGTCTGTGCTGGGCCCTGGAAATACAACAATAAAAGATACATCAAACTCCTCGATCCATAAATTTGGACTGGTGCCCTCTGCGTCTGCTCTGACTAGACTGAGGACTGAATATTTAATTGGACAGTGCTCACCTACGAGCCTGAGGATACTCTGTGTGAGAGCAAGTATGCCAGAATTTAGCAAGAGACTGAGGCTGTTGGACCCATGTTTCAGGGACAGCATGTGTATCATGGCCAGAAGGAAGCGGGCGGGTGGAATGGTGCCAAGGCTTGGTCCCGCTGGGTTCTCATTGGTGATGGTCTGCAAGGGAACAGGCTGCACACCTGTTTACCAGACAAACAGATGGTCAGTGTGTCTGTGTGTGTAACAGGTGTAAAAATGATGGCCTACTAGTACAAGTTTAGATTACTGAAATAAACCAACCATATAGTCCCTACACTCACCAAGCTCTTTGAAGCGGGCGCTGGCCTCAAGCAGGATGTTGCGAACGTTCTGGATGGCCCAGGAATACAACTTGCCGAAGGTGACCTCCAAAAGCATGCGGTTGAAGGGAGGGATCAGATCCACGTCCTTCAGGCAGTCAGACAAGGGCTCTCTGAGAAGGAGAGAGGAGACAGTAGAAGTAATAAAACACCATCATGGACAGAAACACATGGACTGTGTGCATTTACGTCCACTGCCTGATTATAATTCAATACACTAACAATGAAACTTTATAAGATTAAGGGAAATATGCTCATGTCTTTTTTACCTTAGATCTCAAACTGCTGACTTACCCAATGTTGGTCCCTTCTGGTATGACCCTCTGCCACCCACAGAGCATTGCATACTGCACAGACGGCAGCAAGAAGCTTTTGGAGGCCAACTTCAGCATGGTGTCGATGCCCTCCAGCCTCACCTCAGCCCTCTCCAGCTGTGATGAGACAGTTAACATCTGTCACTTTTCATGTTCTAAATATTGGCACATTAACAGTTTATGAAATGACTGGTGATCTGTAACTTCACTGTCACCTGTTTAAGAAGACACTTCCTCATCTTCTCTACATCCAGAGGCTCTTCTTTCAGTACAAACTCCACTATGGTGGCCATAAGGCTGGACTGAGAAAAGACACCCTGAACACTGTGTTTCAGCCAGCGGTACTTCTGGACATTGGCCACAGTGTTTAAAAGCGGCTGCCACTTGTCCTGCTGCAAAGGAATTAAAGATACAGGAATGTCAGACTATACTAACATCAACAACCACTGCGTTGTGATAGTTCAGGTTATTTGGCGTGAGGTTGTGTGAGGCAGTCACGCATGTCAGTGTCTTACCACTGCCCACTGCCAGTGAGGAGAGGCAGCAGGGAAAGTGGCACACTAGCAGAGCAATGTGCTGCTGTGCACGGGGCCTGCAGAGAAAATGTGCTTTAGACACTTTTAAAAGACGGCCACGAAACAATTCAATATGTAGTGAAATGTACGTTTCACTTATTATCTCAACCGCTGAACTACCGTAATCCTACGCACAAACGTACCTACAGTGTGCACTGTATTAGGTCAGCTGGATGAATCAGAAAAAGCTAAACTTCACCTGGTTTTGACAGGAAGATAAAGCAATGTAAATATTCTAAATGAAGCATACATTTAAACGGATAGTGGATTGTTTCGGTGGGCGTCTTTTAAAAGTGATTAAAATGCGTTTTTTTCTGCTGACCCTATGCACAGCAGCAAATCGCTCTGTTTCTGGCAGCGCATTGATCTGAAGGTTCTGTTAGAGGTAACACAATGACTATGCATGACTACCTCACACAACCCCGATCAATTAACCTAAACTATCACTTTAAGCACAATGTAAGAAAACAATTTAAAGTACAATTTAAATCAACCAAAACACATACTTTGGCTAAAGCCTTCATTGTTAAAGAGAACCTGTTTAATTGTGTGATTCAATACCAGTCTGGATCCACATGAGGCTTCATTTCTGTTTACAGTGTCAAAATGTAAATATTAAGAACAAAGACATTTTTGTGTTACATTATTTTAATTCTATGAAATGTCCTACGTCCTTTTAAACTACCTTGGATGTCTTGCTAGTGGATGATTTCCGGTCAGCAGGTGTGGGGCTGATATGAACATTAAGTTCCTCTTCATTGGTCCCTTCATTCTCCAGTTTTGGCTCTTCTATGTCAGCAGACTCTGACTTCTTAGGCACTAAAAAACAGAGCACATTTAAATTCAGAAAATGTTTATATGTAAAGAAACAACAACAAAAAAAACATCACTCTGCGGTAGGTTTTGAGTAACCCACCTCTTTTTTTCCTGCGGTCCCTGATGAGTTTCTGGGTGATCCTCCTCCAGCGGGGCTGAGAGCTCAGCAGCTTCAGTTTTGACACTATAGACAGGTCGTTGCTCACAGCTGGACGCAGCTCGTTAAACAGGAAGCGCAGACGCTCGATGACAGGGGCACACACCTCTTTATAAGAGCGTCCTTGCTCCTGATGGGTCTAAAATAAAGGGGACAAAGCCAATGTGTCATTTAAAGCCCTGTTTTTTTCCTTTGTAACACAAATGACCTGCACAACATTTCCTACTGGTGAATTAATATAAGGAAAGTATTTTATTATCATGAGGTTACAAGCAGGAATCGTACCTTGATTAAAGAACACTTTGCCTGGTAGACCATGCGGCACACGTCAATCACAGATTTAGGGAGGGACCTCTGTTTTCCTTGGTCCACACCCAAGGCACATTGACTGACAAGTGAAAGAGCAATGTGACCTGTGACAGGAAGAGATTTTACACTAAATTGTTGCACAAGTGCAAATCACTTCGGATGTGATCAGTTGCTTATAGAAGTGTTGCAGATTGTGCAAGCGCAGAAAACAAAGATTTCAGTGCATCATCTTAGCATAACTAATAAGAATGGAGGAAAAAATAATTTCAGTGGCAAAGTGAGCCAAAATTAGCTCCTAGTTCCTCCTCAAACAGCCCGTCTGAGCCTAGTTGCTAGGTTACCGAGGTCTTGATGTTTGAGCAGGCAGCAGAGCAGCAGGCGACCGACTTCCTCCACAGGGTGTTCCGGGGGGAAGGTGATGGGCGTAATAAGATGGTACTGCTTACAGCAACGCTCTATTTGGCATAGGAAGTCCTATAATGTCACAAACAAAAACAAAACACAAAAGCATGACTCCATCCTTTAGCTTCCTGCTAACTGTGTAGCTTCACTCACTTTTGTCATGCTCGTACCTTCACAGTGTGGTCCTGAGTGTTGTTGTCAGCAATGGCCTGCAGGAAAGGCTGTGCGTGGTCACTGAGGGTTATTCTCCTGGAGTAGAGTTTGGCCTTGTCTGGAGTGGTTGTACCCAAGGAGCTGCAATGGTCTTCATCCTTCTCCTCATTGTAGTTATAGTGGATCTGACTGGTCTGCAAACCCCCGGAGAATATGGAGGACTGGAGCCATTCTGTGCAAAGACATAAGTTAAAATTAAATCCAATACAAACATTTTTTATGAAAGATCTGGATCAAAGGGCTGGTTCAAAATTATGACACCCACTGGCACATTCATTCTCCATGGGGGACAGGGGGGTACTCTTGGCCAGGTAGGAAGCGTGGAGACCCAGTAGCAGCCCCAGGTTCCTCTCTGTGTCAATGAGAGGGGAAGACAGACTGCTGAGGTCTGGAGTGGTGACCGTCTCCTGGTTAGGCTGTAAATGAGAAAACATCACAATATCAAAGACTAGAACAAATGACAAAGTAAGACATTACAATAAGAAAATGTTTGTTGAGCTAACAGATACCTCCATATACTGGCCAACACAGAAGGCCTGCATTGACTCCCTGGTGTCCTCAAACTGCAGAGCAGCTTCCAAAGCAACCACAGGATCCTCTCCTGCAAACTGAGCTGTAGCAAAACGAGATGGATACAACTTAAACTACCTGTAAAAACTTTTAACTTTTACATTTTATGCAACCAAAAGGATTTTTTTTGTATCATTACCCAGGACACTGTTTCCTGTCAACGACTGGGACTGAGCCTGGAAGTCCTTGATGTCATAGACTTTTCCGTCAATTACTGTCCAGAAACCACCGTCTTTGTTGTGATTCTCCAGGTCAGCCTTGCGGATTAGTGAAACCTCCTCATTGTTCTTGGAGCTTTGGCCTGTGAAGAAGGATCCTGCCACAGCAGAATAAGAGCTAGTTACACTCTTAACAAGATGCTGTGAATAACCCTCAAACTTAGGATTGTGATCTGGTAAATGACATTCAGGGACATGTTAAATACAGTCTGTGATATACCCATAATGCCCGGCCATGCCAGATCCTCATTATCGTCCCTCTCATGTCCTGGAGCCAGGTGGTTGAAACGGTCAAGATGTTCCAGGAGTCCAGCAAGGAGAGGGATGGAACCAGTCTCCTGCATCAGACCTGCATCTATGGTGAGCAGGAGGACGATGGACACCACCAACTCAGGCAGAAGCACTCCTGCCAGAGAAAAGACAGCAACACGCCCATAACTGTCTCACAGGATCTTTCAAAGATTAGACTTCATGCTGCACACAAACGTTTGGAAAAGGTAATTACCAGTTAGATCGCCTTCAATAACACGAGAGACTTCAGCAAAGTGGCGGCGACCCGTGGAGGCGATACTTGTTGCCACTGGGAGGATGTCTCCAATGTGAGTACACAGAAGGGCAATGTACTTCTTTAACAGGGAACCAACACCCAGAAGCTCTGGATCTGCAGAAGCAACAGAGGAATCAAACACTGCCCATCTACAACACATTTTAAACCTGATAAACCTGGGGGAGTAGAGAAAACTGAGGATGACTTACTGTATCCATTTACATTCTCTGTCCCATTGACCCCCAGGTAGAGCTTGCTAACAAGCAGCCTCTGGAAGCGCAGCAGCAGGTCCAGAGATGCAGAGCGCTCCTTGCTGACATGTTCTGCCTCTAAATAGTTGGAGATGCGGCGAGCAACATCCTTCAGCCTTGCGATGGTCTGGGAGGCGATGTTCCTGTAGGAACAAATATGTAAATCTGCTCGAACACAGCGAGGATTTGCACAAGACAATACAATTTAATTGTAAATAAATTTAAATTTAGCATGTTTCAGGTGAAGCCCAGGTACCTCAACAGCTGCTGGACAAGCTGCACTAGAGGGAGGCTTTGTTTCCCCGCTGACTCGTAGATGCCTGTGTTGATGAGGTCTTTGTCCAACATGGTGCGACAGCGGTGCATGGTGGAGGCATTGGCCTCCTGTTCATCTATCTCCTTCTCTTTCTGAGCCTCCTTTTTGGCTTCGATATCCTGTCAGGAAAAAATTATGAAGTGTGAAGCCCTTATGTCATGTGAAGGGTTACTTCAGGAGATCAGGGATGTGACTGTAGGAGATTTAAACCACTGATGTCTAATATTCTCTTTTAGTTATAGGAAACCACTGAGTCTTGAAATAAGAATCAAATTCAATCTGTCAAATTACAAGTCTACAAATACTGAATGGGGCCAGTAAATTCTGGCATTTGTCTTTTAGGATTTTAAAATTCAACTAGACTCTGAGGCCAAAGACAAAGCTTCATCAACATTTTGTTACTCAAACAGATGAGGCATTGTTGCCATGAATACACTGCGTGCAAAAGCAGGGCAGACTGATGACTCATGTTAAACACACTGACCTGTATCTCAGCAGTGATGGCTGCATTAAGTGCAGATTCCAACCCCCCATCAGCCATTAAGCTGCTGACCAGCAGGTCGATCATGAAGCGACGTCCAGGACTCACGCTCATCTCATTTCCTGATGCTGAAAAAAATTAAGAAAAAAACCTCAGTCTCCCAGTTCTGACAGTGTCTTCAGTTCATATGAAAATTAAGTTGAGCTAATGGACTATTAATTGCCCATTATTGTGTATAATGACTGGCAGCTAATGTTGTGATCTGCACTCACCAGCATTAGGCAGAAGCGAGGATAATGCCCTCGCCCTTTCCTCAGCAGTGGGCAGCAGCACAGACCAGCCACTCTGGAGGACAGCTTGGGCAGCTGCTTGCACAGTGTTGAGTACCCCGGCATTGCTAGCAAGTACTACCACTGTTTGCTTCAGGTTGTTAAGCAGCACGCTGCCAAGCCCCAATCCCAGCTCCTCTGGATCCACCTGGTTGCTGATGGCTGCGTGGAGCTGAGGGCAGAGAGGGAAGGTTTTAGAAATGTTGTCTACTGTTGTTGTGACAAACTGTAATATTAGAAATCATTGGGCACAGTTGTGTGTGGTAAACTAGGCATTAGAGAGGGTGAGGAGAGGTTGCTAAAATACCATAAATGAAAAGGTGCATCACAAACAAATTAATGCCTCTCTAATGAAACGTCTGGAAACAACTTAACAGTCTGCTGCCTACCTGCAGCCTGAGCAGGTTGAGTGTGGCGACTACCATACACTCCTTCTCCTGTGGGGGGGGCCAGTCTGAGCTGCCATCCATCCCCTCGCTGACCTGCCGCAGGAGCAGGTCCAGCTGCTCAAAGGTCATGGGACATACGTCCACCACGAAGGGCACCCGCTGCCCAACAGACCACTCTGAGCACGAGGACCAGGCAAAGCTCTGAAAACAAACAAATACTATGTGTTGAGCCTATTATCAAGCATTTTAAGCACAGACAAATCAGCAGTGAGAGTTCAGGATATTACCTGTCCTGGGCCACAGGAAATCCCCACTATGTGTTTGGAGTTGAGCCCTGGCAGAGCCTTAGGCTGCTTCTTGTTAGAAAACAGTGTATCAAAGTGCTGTAGTTTATCATTGCTGCCCCAACTGTGCACCTCTCCATCATCAGTGAGAGCTAGGCAGTGGGTCGATCCCACAGCAACATCCACTACTTTCTTCCCTGATTTCAGACATAAAAGACAGAAATCAGTCTTTGCTTTTAAAAGCTTTGAAAGCTTTTTTTTTTTTTTTTGCAGTGAACTCACCCTGTAAACTGTCGAGCAACTTTGGGTAGCGGACATGCTCATCAGTGCCGTGACCTAGACGTTGATTGTCTCCTTTTCCCCAGGTGTACACTTGGCCATCTTTGGTGAGGGCCACTGAAAACTGGCTGCCGCAGCACACCTTCACTATGTCCAGGTCCTGCAGTTTCTCCACAAGTTTGGGTGTCTTGCAGCCATCACTGCCTCCTCGGCCCAGTTTGCCATAGTCTCCATCCCCCCAGGACCAAACCTGACCTGTGGAGACACGCAGAAGGTCAATAGAAACAGAACCGCGACAGTTTTGGTGAAGCTGGTGGTTTCTATGTTTTTTTTCTTACCATTCTCTGTCACAGCAAGCGTTTGTGCATCACCACTTCCACATGCTACATCCACCACCTTCAGTCCCTTCAGCGCAGTCACCAGCATGGGTGTAGTCTGGTCCTCGCTAGAGCCTAAAACCAAATCAAAAGACAATTGATTTTCAGTGTTTAAACAGACAGATATGTTATTTTAATAAAGACCATGTGTTCTGCAGGTTCAGTGCACACGCAGCTCACCGTGCCCCAGTCGACCATAGTTCCCTCTGCCCCATGTATAGAGCTCCCCATCAGCTGTAATGGCAGCGCTGTATGTGCTCCCGCATGCAACATGAACCACGTGCTTTCCTGCTTGTTTCCCATTGAAGGCTGCAATCATTGTCGGCTCTTCCAGATACCTGAGACAAAGCAGAAACGGAGACTGAAATTCCTTTTCTGATGGTTTCAAAAATTTGAGATAAGAAGAAATCTTTCAGTGAAAAGTGATATTTCAAGCATTTTTGGTTCGGCAGTGGTAGCTGAGGATGTTGACTTTGATCTACAAGCATGAAACATTAATAGGAATGTCCCAGATTTGGGAAATAACGTAATCTATAATTTCACTTTCTGCTTAATCAATAATTTAATTTAGCTAAATCCCCAGAAACTGGATTTAGTGGCCCAGATACCCCAACTCTACAGCTTTGCTGTTGTCAATGTAATGCCACAGTTGCAAAAGCACTGGATTTTCCATACAGCATCTCATTTACATGATGTGTCAAGATGGAAATAACAAACCAGGCGACGCTTAGAGGAATTTTAATATCAGCCATGGTTTTCTCAGGTTACTTACGTGGTGTCTCCATGTCCAAGGCGGCCACCATCACCGCAGCCCCAGGAGAACACCTCCCCGTTAGATGACAGGGCCAAGTAGTGCTGCCCATCGGGATGAGCTGCAAGCTTTATGATCTTTCTGGAGCTCAGACTGTGGATCAGCATAGGAGCCTGCAACAAAATAATTCAGTGACACAGAGATTGCTTTTGTCAGAATAAAACTAGTTCAGATTGGGTGTATATTGCTAAACAGAAAGTAACATCACAACTCAACTGACCAGGGTTGTGCTCTTGTAGTTCTGGGTGTAAACAGCACTACTGCTGGACAGGATGAGAAAACCCTTTTCTGAACAGACAATCTGTGTGACTCCAAGGCTGGACAGGGCTTTACACTGAATGGGTCCATTAACGTTGGCATAAAGTTTCCAGCCCAACAGACCCCAGGCAATCACCTCCTGCAAGGTTCCCTGCAACAAGAGGAGACACAGGGAGACAAGGTCAGTGATTGTTGGAGATTTTGGCTGCGATCCCTCCTTTGGTAACAATACATATCTACAAAAAATGTACTTTTTATGCTTAAGCATTTTACATAACCACTGAATAATATCTGCAGTTCCACATTTTTCCAAAGGAGGATTGATGATGACCATGTTTATCCATGCTTCCTGTCCCACTATAATAATACCAGTAAATAGGGCACAGACATATATAGAACAAACATGATAAAACAGGCCTGTAATTCAAGCAATGAGTGGGGGAGGAAGTAGCATCACTGACCTAAAAAACAAAAATAAACAAATCACTTAAGCTTTGCCACTTTATAACAAGAGTTGTCACCTTGTGCGATGTGGGGGAGTTGCAATGAGGAGGGCTGCACGGTGAAGCCAAGCGGTCCAGGTGGGCCATGATCACCACAGCTGTTTGCCGAAGGTCAATGGCCAGGTCATTATCCTGAGGCAAAGTCAGGTAGCGCAGGAAACTCTCATTTGGACTCAAAGGGGCTGTGAGGATCTGGAAATAACAGCAACCAACCACAAAGTAGCTTATTAGCTTGAATCTCAACCAGGAATAGAGGAGCAGAGGTATTTTAAGACATGTGTTCCCAAGCAACAGATTTTCATTTGATGACATTAGTATTCATGTATTTCAACCTTGTTCTCTCATTGTCTGCATTTGGTGCCACTCGTGAGATACAGAAGAAATTGTTCACCTCAGTTTCCTCTTCGGGAACAGGCTCTTCCTTGCTGCTGTGTATGTTTTGAAAGCGCTGGAGGAGGGGTAGTAGAGGAGCGCTGGTTCCCTGGGTGGAGCGTTCATTGTCCATCTCTCTGGTGCCACTTTCCCACAGCCGCAGCAGTAAGAGAACAGCAGACAGCAGCTGACTGGAAAGACAAAAGGATGACAGGGTTAAGTCGGCAGTGAGGAATGACCACAGTAGGATATCAGCAAATACTTGCAGATATGAAGGGTATGTGGTTACCTGAGGGTGCCCCTCTGTACAGCCAGCTCCAGCAGGATGGCCAGGACCAGGTGCTGGTCCTGCAGAGGAATGTTGCCCTTGGTAGTGGCACTTCCATGTACATCACTAGTCCCAAAGGAGAGAACAACCAGGAATCATCAAGATAATCCTATATGTTTTCTAAGTCCTAATTATCAGGTGATCAGTAAATAACAAACCTGAGGAACTTAGTGGCCCTCTCAACAACCTCCAGCCACACCGATGACACAGTTCCCTCATCAAACAGTGTGGCCTCTGGCAGGGCACGCAGGGCATCCAGAGACTCCTGGAGAAGCTCACTGCAAAGATCTGCATCATCTCCTGTAAGACAGCACAAACATCTGTTTTATAAATTAGTTCTTTGATTGCACTACACAGGGGTTACGCAAAAGTAGAAAATTGACAGTTTCCCAGGCCCAGCAACAGGACAAATGGAGAATTTATAGTATTTTTGTTTATGTTTAACCTAAAAGAAAATGCTCTGTACATACGCATATAATGACACATAAACTACAAACTGACCGCAATTTCAAATCCACAACAGACCTCATTAGTAAAGGAGAACTATTTTTACGTCACTTATTCACTGTGAGATAACCTTCAGGTAGCAAATTTAACTAGTAACCAATCACATTTCATGCTCCTGGCTGTTATAGTCCCACTAACACAATATCTCGGTATTTCTCTACAGGATTTGTACATGTATTCATTCAGCAGGTTTGTGGATGAAAGAACACATAGCTGCACTTCTGCTGCTCTGACAGTGTATTCCAGGAACACAGTTAGACAGAGGATGAGAAGCTTAACTATGTGTGTGTGTGTTGCTCATGTTACAGGAAGGCCACAGAAGAGAGGCAGGCTCTTTGTTCACACCCAGTCCCTGTGGACAGGCAGCTCTCAACCTTGTATCAGTACACATAACAAAAACAGCATCTCTACTTGCAAAGCTGACAACAAAGGCTTTCAAACAAACACAGCTGCTGCTGAAGCTGTTAATTATGAGATTTAATCAGACTGTGTCACTGCTATTCACTGAGATACACATTATTCATCATATATATATTACTAATACTATGAAATACAAATTCAACTCCATGTTGCACTGGACTGCTTTATATTAATATTATATTGTATATATATATATATATATATTTACCTTCTCTGTAACAGAGATTGATTGATTTTTCCCGATGTATCTGCTTTTTAATGTTAATGTGTGAAGATTCACAACTACATGCAACCAAATGGCCAATTTTCATGGTAAATACATTCTTATCACAGGGCATTAGGAAAGTTACCAACAAGTCACCCTGACCCTGTCCTGCACAAACTCCTACAGTCCTTCATCTAGTGGACACCACAGGCTAATGCTAAAAACATACCGTTGCGAAATATGCTGGGTTGTTTACTATGAGCAGTGTGTAAAGTGGTGCTGCACATTCATCAACAGCTGTTAAGCAAAGCTCCATTACCATGACAGCAGCTGTCATCGCTGCTACAAGGGGACAAAACATCTTTACTGTCACTGTCCCGGGACATTCTTACCTGACCTCCAGGCCCGACGCAGGAAAGCAAAGGCAAAGGAGAGAGCTGCCCTAGACCCAACTCTGGCCAGACCTTCAACACCTTTACTGATTGGACGAGGGCTGAAATAACAAAACAACACAGGGATCAACTCAAACTGTGTATCATCTCTTCACTGACATTCAAATTGAAGTATATCAAATGCTGGGAGTCCATAGCCCCATGTAAGAGCATCTCAGGGATGCATGACATAAAAATTATAGTAAACACTACCCATTAATGCCTGAGGAGCAGCTGAAGAAATTCTACTATCTGATAATTCAGCAGAAAAACCTTAAAGACAGGTTTTCAATACAAACAGAGCACAAGCTAAAACATCTGTGTAGAAGTTTGGAACAGAATTATAGAGCACAGGAGACCACAAGCACAAAGATGTATACTGAAGTGTGCTTAAGGGGCCAACAAGCGGAAAGCACCGGCTTTCATACACTAAGCTGGGGGGTTTAACTCAAATTATTATGAACAATCTGTAAGTCAGAGCACTGTACACACCAGGAAAAACTGAACTGTGCTTTATAGGTTCACTTTGTAACGGTTTTAGTTAAATCAATAGCATGTGCAAAAAAATCTGCACTCACTGTACAAATGTGGTGGCGGAGTTTGGTGTTGACGAGAGCTTTTAAGTTAACAATCTGTAGTTTAACACACTCCTCTAACACACTCTCATTTACTGTAACTGGTCAGTGAACACAAGATCTTTGAGATCATTCTCCTTTTATTCTTTAAACCATCTTATCATGTGCAGGGTCATGTGGTGGGAGGGGGGGCCTTGGGTCCAATCACAGCAAACACAAGAGTGAGAAGTCTCAACAGATAACTCAGATATCTCCAGCTTAATTATTTTTTACCTCTTATTGTCAGCAGCAGGCAGCGGTGGGCTGGGGGGCGTCTTCCAGCGGACCTTGTACTTCTCCTCCATCATGCTGTGGCTGAGAGAGATGAGGTAGCGCTCCAGGATGACCAGGCGCTGGCGCAGGCGTTGGGCAGACAGGGTGCTTTTGGCCATCTGAGCCGAGAGCTTCTGCTGATCGTCCACCAGGACCATCAGACAGTCCTTCAGCTCAATTTCATCTAGACACACAAGGAGGGAGCAATGGAAAAATGATCAAAATTACTGTTACCTGTCACTCATAATTACTTCTTACAGAAAAATGTGAGAACATTAAACTTTATTTTGGGTGTCAGAAGCGCAAAATGATTTTACACGAAAATATATTTAAATATAATTTTCTTTTTTAATGTATATTTAAGCCATTTCCCGTTAAGCCTTTTCTTCTACAATTTGAAACTAATTTCTAGCAGTAAAACTCATCTTGAATGTATATATTCAAGAAATGTAAAAGCTTTGCACAGTATATGAAAGATACATTGTAGGTGTTCACCAGAGATCTTACACTAAGGCTTTCACCATGTAAAAAAAAAAAAAAAACACCTTACTTTGAGTGACCTAAATAAAACAATGTCCACTGTGGTATACAAAAATATTTCATACAACCCACAAGCAACTTAATACAAAGCAAGTGTTACAGATTAAACAAAAAAGCACCAGAGAGCATTTTTTTCATTCATACTGCAGCATTTTAATAATTTAAGATGCAATGTGCTTTAGAAATGTTATATTTAACTCTTACATTTACAAGAACCAGGGATTTATAAAGGTACCACATGTACAGAGGGTTCCACTAAAAAAAAAAAAAAAAAAAAAAAATACATCTCAACAGCAACAACAGTGTTTCAAGAAAGAGTCTTGTGACACTTTAGAGTATTACTTATGGAATTCACTGTTTAATGAAAAAAAATAAAAAATAAATCCCATTCAAAATTTTTCCCCACTGGCATTCATCACAACCAGTCCTTTGTTCTGATCCGGTTCAAGAGAAAATGCTTTATTATGCGTCTGGACAGCAGCGCTGCAGGGAAGACAAGACGGGCCAAAATAGAAGGTCTGAAATCCACTTAAGCTTCATGTAAGCCAGACTGGCCCGAGGTTGTGTGAGCCACACAAGAGTCAGCTGTGCTCGGCTGTCAGGACAGATATGTATCCCAGTCAGACAAAGTCTCTTACTATTTATTATAAACTACCACAGTTAAAAGTAACTTGTGCTAAAGAAATACCTAACTCAGAGGGGATGATTTAGCATGCAACAGAGAGGTAAAAAGAGTAAATACACTGCTAGCAATCAGAACAAATCTGTCATGTGTCGGTGCACCATCCTGATTTCAAAACAATAGCTTGGGTCTGTGCTGCAACTGCTGAGATCAACACGTTTCAGATATCTGTCCGCTCAATGGAAAAGCAGGAAGTATGCTGTTTGAACTTTAAGCATCAATGACTTGTTCATGTAGCGATCCAGTTACACTGTACAATCAGACCAGTTTGATTTCCTGGCTCCAGTCAATAAAATAAAAGAGAAGCAGCCAAGCAGCTACTAGCAAATACACTAGTCATGAAGACCATGGCCCCATCCCCCCACCCCAATGCTTATCTCCCATGACCACAACATCGTCCCACCCAGTCCGTACGCAGTCTGTAAACACAGCTTGGGTGAAAGACGCTACCCTGCGCTGGTCAACATTATCACACCTACCAAGATTACACTCTGGAGGGGTAAAAATAACCACTCGGACCTGCAGGCTGCAAGTTGTCATTTCAGAGTTTCCACACCTCACGTGCCAGCAAGACATGTGTACATCAGCAGGGCCTGACACACATGAAACTGATAAACAGAGGGGTTGACCCTGTGTCGAAATGGTCAGTATCAATGTATCTAGTCAACATCTAGGAATTGTGAAACCATGTGGTGTCAGCATGGTATTAATTACCCTACTTGGAAAAAGAAAGGCATGAAATAACAAGACCCACAAGAGGAGCACAGGGACATGTCATGGTTGGCTGCAACAGGATATATTGTTGCCCAACACATTTTAACCTGGCTCAGGTGGCACTCTCACCTGGCTGCCGCCCCCAATCCCAGGTCTCAATGATGGAGTGATGTACAGACGTGGACGTCTCCTCCTCTTCTTTCTTTTCTTTGTCATTGGGTTCATCCTTCTTCTGAATTCCGAAGCAGTCGCAGTCTTCTAAAGGATAAAAAAAAATTCTGTCATTTAACCTTCATTTCCATCAGTAAGGTTAAAATTACAACCCTTGTCCCTGGCTCACATATCATCCTTAGACAGTGTGTATAAATGTACCATGTTATCATAAGCACATTTCCAGCAGCATGTAAATTTGGCAGAAACACAGAGGGTAAATGAATGCCGTGACCTCACAGTGCCATACCTGGGTGAGCCGATTCTTCTCCATTGAATGTTATCTCCTCATCTTTTACCATTTCATTCCACATCTCACTCAGTCCCTCTGGAGAGAATGCACGCTGCCAAAGGAAGTAACAAAGTGAAAATCAGTCCACACTTATCAAATTTAAAATGTTCAATTTATATTCACACCTTTATGTATGTGTTTGCTTTATAAATTCTGCACAGGTTATGTCACAGACAGGTAACAATCGCATTATGAGGGCATTAAAGTGTAATTGCAGCCAGAATAGATCCAACATGACCAGGGACTTTTTCCTTAAAAATAATTCAGGCATTCATCATGTTACCTGTATCTCACTCCTCTTTACATTTTCAAACAATTACTGCAGAGGCAAATTCTTGATCTGTTTGAAGTCAGCTCTTGCTTTCAAGGATCTGAGGTCTTCAATGTCAAAAATGTAGCTCAGCAATGCCACCACACAGATAGATTAAACCTAAAGCTGTTCAGCACTACAGATACGCTCTAATGAAGGGAAGACATGACGCAGCTCTTTAATTTTAGTCTTCATTTGGTAGTGCAAACCGATTTTCAAGTTCAGGCTGAGTCCAGACAGGCTGCAATTTGTGGAGGTGAGAGCAGACAGCTTGTTGCACAGCCTATTTGGTAGGATGAGACAGTCAATTCACTCTCTTGTCTCCCAGTCTTCTCTCAGTTCATCATATTAACAACGACCTCAATAATTACTACCAAAATCAGTTTGTTTTCACAACATAAATCTTCATTAAAAAAACAAAGAAACAGATTTTTCACTTAGTTATTGTGTAATTATAGGCTACATCTCTTTTCACAAGCACATGAGCAACACATGAAAAACAACAATCATCTGTGCAATTTTCTGTTTGATTATGACCATGCTAAAGTAGCTGAATGTTAGATGTTTATGTTAACTAAACTAGTTCTGATAGCAGCACAAGTGACTAAGGTAAAATGCAAATAATATTTTTGGAAGAAAAGGATAAAACAGACATTGATTATCAGTAATAAAAGACCTAGAGGCTTTGAACTGAATCCCCAACATAATGCAACACAGTCCAACTGACAGTAGTTGAGGAATGAAGCAGTTTCTTCAAAAACAACTAAGCAATACAGTCAAGCACTTAGCCGAAAACAAGAAAAATTGTCAAACTTGGATTGGTTTTACTTACTCTTAAAACACATGTAACACACCATCACATGTGATTTAGGTCATGTGATTTCATGTTGTCCTTTTAATCTGAAAAGGGAACAACTTCAGTATTATTCCCTTCTTTCATTGGGTATATGTACCTGTAAGTCTATCTTCAGCCATTTGTCATGAAATCGCAGCTGAGCATCGAGGGTAAAAGATGGAGAAGGCATCTTCCCCTCTCCTCTCCAGGCTGCAAACGCAGCCAACCTGTAAAATAAAGAGATGAAAAGCTGTGTTATTACACTTATTTACAAGTCTTGGTTAGATCAGAATCAGCCAATAATGAAATTATGAAAATTATGAAAACGAAATTGTTAAGTGCTTGAGGATCAGTGAGGGTTGAGCATCTTTCCTGTGACATTATAATATAATATAATATAATAAGTAAAATAAATAAGTTTGCTCATTATATTATTATGTTCCTTTTCAGTCCTGTTTCAAGTTTTATTTGAATAAAATAAAATGTTGTTTAACTGTTTTAACACAGTTATTAAACCTACCCAGATTGTCATACTTATGTAAACAAATGGGAAACACAAAACCAATTTTCGAAACATAGGACTATATCATTGCAAACTTCACTTATACGTCATTACATACAAAAAATAACCTTATACAGTAGGTTACACGTGATTTTTTTATCATGAATATTTCTGTGAAGTAACGTCACACAAAATACTCCTTAGCTCAACCTCAAATATAAATATATATATATATATATATATATATATATATATATATATCACTGTGACATATAAATTGTTCCTTGCATGTAGATGCATTTCAGATCATTTATGTTAGGGTTTAAGGCCAAAGATGTATCCATAACTGTAACATTAGACGTTGGAGGAAAACCAGAATATCGTAGCATTTAAGGCTAGCAAGGGCACAGTCTCTGTTAACCTTTATACCGTGGCTTTGGCCTGGTTATCACATATAACAACACGTAATTCTAGCAGGTAATAACACACACTGACACAGCATCATTACGCTCATAATGCAACACCTAATGCTAGGTAACGTTCACGTTAGCTTGGTGGCTAAGGCTAACTACTAGCTTGCAAGACAGCTAATACCAACACAACGCTAGCTAGCTAAAGCAGCTCTCGTCATCCAGGCAACGATGAACAAGCGTAAGTGCCATGACACTGAACCGAAACAGGCTGACTCCGTGCTGCGTAGAGAAACACAACGGATAACATGTCAAGTTGGACAACAAATTACCTGCGGTCTCTTCTCAAGCTATTCTCGTCCCCTCAGCTGCTTTGCTGCATTAACGAGACGTTCATTATGGATTTGATTGGCAGGTCGCGGACTGGGGCACGAGGCATGGAAACAAATTACGTAGTCGTGACGGATCGATTCAGTGCGATTGATCTGCTGCACCGCGGAGGAGGTGGGGGTGGCTACCGCACGGTGGTCCGTGGGCCACAGAGTCTCCGCCCACTCGTACTGCACGGTGTCACAAAGGGTGCGCTCCTTTTGGATTCGAGGCGGGACATAGGAGGGGCGGGGTCGGCCTGGACCGAAGACAAACTGTTCGCTGAGGGGCGCTGTGTCTCAGGGAAAGGGCGAGGGGATTTAATTCATATGGGATTTATGTAGCTGTTTAATATTAGTTATTATATGTAATTCATACCGTTTTAGCTGTTCATTTTATCATAGAGTCAGTTTATATTATTGCCGTTTTAAAGTCACTATTGCTTTAAGAACAAATGTAACACGCCATGCTAGTATAGCCTTTTCTACATAACTGAATGAAACTATTTGGTATTGAACATTGTATCATTTGACTGTATTATTTATGTATTGCTTTATCTGTGTGCTGATTTTATCAGTATGACATTTTCAAAGGTTTATTCCTTTAGGATTTATGTGGATAGCATTGGTCTACTTCAGTTTAGGTTGAGTATTTAAACTATGCAGTGTAATCCTTGGAAATCTCCTGGAAAAAAAAACGTCCTTGAGCATTAGGTGTCTTACTTTATGACATTCCAGCTGCAAGTTCAACAGAATGATTTATGAGGCAGACAGCTCTTATTGCATTATGTAGGTTTACACAGTAGCTCCAGCGGATATTGCTTTGATGTGCTCCTCTTGTAATGGGCTTAAGGTGTCATTCCATTGCTCAGGATGAACATACAGGGTTAGGCCTATTTTATAGTGAAGCTTTATGGGATAAAGGAAATTCAAATCAACCTACCAAGGTTCTACCAGCATATGAATTTTGCAATAAGGGACAATAATACACGAGACTTGATATACTGAACACAAATATTAAGAACTCCTACAGAGCCATTCCCCTCCCCCACACAGCAACTCCTGACTGTTATGCTAATACCTGCATAAAAAACCATAGTGAAACAAGAACAACCAGTTTGGAAGTCAGTGTGGCCTCAGGGGACAACCCACCACTGCGAGACTGCTTTGGGGAACACACAGTGAAAATTTTTAAAGATGCTGCAACCTGCAGTAATGTCACAGACCTGCAGGATTATACGTAGGCTGTTATTGGGTCCATAAGCAAGTGAAGCAAGTGCATAAATCTGTTTGACTGGCGAGGTCTGCTCACTGCTAAAAATCCAAAATACTGCATATAGAGCTGGTGATTCTGCAGCATACAAACTGGTGAGGAACAACCTGTCCCAGCATCAAGGAGGCAAAAAAAGCTGTATGGACAGGGGTTGTATGGCCACTTCAATGAAAACAAGGCCACACAGTGCTTGTGACGGGGGTTTCCAAACAATAACAAACTACAAGTCATCCCGACCGGCAAGCCACAGCAATCCTTCCCTATGAAATAATCGGAATAAGTTTAAGTGTGCTGCCACCTTCAATTCAAACCACATCATTAGGTTTACTGATGATACAATGGTGGTGGCTCTCTTCAACAATGGAGATGAATCAGCACACAGGATGGAGGTGAAGCAGCTGACAGTTTGGTGCAAGAGCCACAATCTTGTTATCAATGTCATTAAAACCAAGGAAATGTTAGCAGACTTCATGGGGGCCCACTTGCAACATCACCCCCTGCCTAACATTGTGGAGAGGGTCAGCAGAACAAAGTTGCTGGGGGTGTTCCTGGCTGAAGACCTGACCTCATCAATCAACACCACGGCCATTAAGAAGGCCCAACAGTGGCTCCACCCATTCCGTAGACTAAAGAGAGCCAGGCTCCCCATCCTGGCCCCCAACTACCTTCTATAAAGGCACCATCAAAGTATTCTGACCTACTGCATCAAACTGCAAGGTGACTGCACAGCACAACCTGAACAGGATGCTGGGGAAGATCACTGACTCCCCTCCCTGCTAGAGACTTCTGACTTGGCATAGTCTCTAGCATCACCAGAGACCCCCATCATCCATCCCCCAGCCTGTTTTCCCTCTCATCTTGGAGGAGATACAGGAGCATCAAACCCTGAGCAAAAAGGTTAAAAAAAATAGCTTCTTCCCTCGGGAAGTCAGAATCATGAATATCTCATACTGGTACTTATATTCATTGTAACACTGAGTGTGTCTCCTGCTTTATTTTTAATATTATTCTGGACATAGACATGTTTTTTGTTTTTTTTTTTTTTGCACTGTTTTGAACAGGGACACTTTGTTTTATGTGATCAAATACACAAAAATGATAAAGGAATCCTGAATCTTAAATTTGAACAATGGTAATAATAGTAAATAAAAAGGAAGATAAAGCAAAAGCAAATGCTGGGGGGGGGGGGGGGGGGGGGGGTATTTACAATAAAAATGTGAAAAATGAACTGTCAAACTGAATATCGGTAAACGAGTAGAGAGCCAGCTGCTGAGACACCCCACTGCGCGTTTCAATGGAAACGTGGATAATAGTTACCTGATTACACGCAAGTGCAACCGGGGGAGAAGCGGTGGGGCCACACATGAATCTGTGGGTGGGACTGTGCAGCCGGGTGCTGGACGGACCGCACATGCGCACTACCTCTCAAGCGACTCAGCCTACCAAAGCGGACAGTGGACGTACAGTGACTGTGCCCCAGTCAAGCCAAACCCAATGAAAAACAGCCACATTAATGGCTTTTGACTCGGAACCAAGTGGTCTTTCGCTACCAGTCGCCGGAATATTAATAGCTGTAATATCAAGTTTCATCAATGGGTCGACATTTGTGCTCCAGAAAAAGGGAATATTACGCTCCCGCGACAGAGGTAGACTGAAACAGAAAGAAAAGCAGACGAACATAAAGTTTTCTTGATGAGTACAAACATGGGCAAAAGCGTGAAACCCATAAAAATAAAAATGTACAGCTTCGTAGGCCAAACAAACTAAAGAGTTGACTGTGTTTCCTGCAGGAGGGTCGTACCTCAGAGATGTGGTGTGGTGGAGTGGGACAGTGTCCAGTGAGTATGGCGCCATCTATCGACTCTGGAGGCACAGTTCAATTACCAAGCCCATCCTGAGTTTGGTGCTGTGTCCTTTACGCCATTGTTTCCATGAATGTTTAAGGCTAAATGTTCTGACACACCTTTTTTTTTTTATCAACTTCATAAGTGATTATTGGTCAAATTGGGAACTTCCTGGCCTACAATGTGGCCCCTGCTGTGATAGTTACACCGCTGGGAGCTCTTGGAGTCTTATTTGGGTAAGTCCAACACATAATTAGGTTCTTACTTTTGTTCTGTTAAACATTTAGCTTGACATTATATGAGTTTGTTTGGCCAAAGTAGAAGCAGATAGTGGCTACAAAGCAATATACTGTAAATATAATCATTTCGACTGTACTTAGTCACATGTGCTCAGGCCTTTTTATATACAGTCTATGGCTCAGGCCCCACCTACAGTGCATCCAAAGTTCACTTAACTCCAGTGAGTAACAACGGCTAATGGTGGTGATGTCTTTGTCAACTAAGAAGAAATAGAAAATGCCTGTGAGATTTGTCCTTATGCTATTTAGGTGGAGGCTTTAAATAAGCTCATTTGGGTTTTTGCCTCTCCGTGCACTGTATGCTGTTAGTTTTCTTTGTCACTTTCTGTGTATTTAAAATTGTGCAAAAAAATGAAAAATAAAATAAAATCTCAGAGTCTTAGCAGGCAGTTGGTGACTGAGCTGGACCTCAGGCACTGTAAAGTTGTGTTAGCCTGCAATTTAGGATTATTTTCAAAATAAGTGAATGTGTGGATTATATTTTCGATTAATAACACATTCAAATTGCTTGTTTTATCCAACCAACAACCCAAAAGTAGGTGGTTAATTACTATTATATATGACAAAGAAAAGCATAGATAGCACTGATAGATAGACTAATGGATGAGTCACTTACTTGTTTTAAGTCAATTCAGAAGTTTTGTTTGATTACTTACTTACTATTTCACAGTATCTGCCGGGCATGGAAAGCCTGAATTTAGTTTCCTTAAAAACAGCTTTAGAGGGCATTTAAAAAAAAATCTTAAATTTGATTTCCAAACTTAAATGATTTCTTTGCCTGCAGTAGGCCATCATGCTTTTCTGTCATTCTTTAGTGGGTATGACAGGGTAAAAAGTATTAAATTGAATTCTACATGGTGTTAAAAAGGTCCTCAAAATTCTCCACAATTGTTCATTTTCAGTACAGTTTCAGGTTGTGTAAATCATTGTGCTACCGTGATTGTTAGTCATCATAAAATGCAATGTCCAAAGTCAAGATATAACATTGCTGAACTGTGTAAATACTGTAAGGATTCTATGAATTGGTTTGTGTGTATAAGGAGAGGCTGTGTTTGTGTGATGCAGGGCTGTGCTGGCTTCTTGGATCTTGAAGGAGCATTTAAACATCCTGGGGAAGCTCGGCTGTGTGTTATGTTGCTGTGGCTCTGTTGTGCTTATCATTCATGCCCCTAAAGCAGAGACTGTAACGTCGAGACTGGAGCTGGAGGAGAGGCTATTAGACCCAGGTGACGTTTAAATCCAAGTCTGTTTGGATTTTTGCCTTTAATTTACTCTAGTAATTGATAAATGTGTCCTCCAGTGTTATTAAAGATGAAGTACTGCGTAGAAGTGAAAGCAGGCCAGCAAAGAGTGCCAGTTAATCAATGTGCAAACCAATTACTATCAACGTCTTCGTTTAAATTTAAAGTTTTCTGAGCAAGAATATACATTATAATGACAACTGAAATGTACTTTGTCATCCTGCAGTGTTTGTAGTGTACGCCCTCCTCGTGGTGCTGCTTCTGATCACTCTAATCGTGTGGATCTCTCCAGCTCACGGTAAATCAAACATCATGGTGTATGTGGCCATATGCTCCCTTCTGGGAAGCTTCACTGTTCCAAGCAGCAAAGGACTGGGCCTGGCAGCTCAAGACGTCTTTGGTGACGGGCCGCCGAGCAGCAGAGCTCTGGTTCTCTTCCTGGGCTTGCTGGGGACGCTGGCTGTCAGCATCCTGATACAGTTCTTCTTCATCAATAAGGCCCTGGAGTGTTTCAGCTCCAACATGTTTGAAGCCATATACTATGTGACATTCACATCCACTGTGATTCTTGCCTCCGCTCTTCTCTTCAAAGAGTGGACTGCACTAACTTTAACCGACAGCCTTGCCATGCTTTGTGGTTTAACGACAGTGTGTGTTGGGGTCGTTTTACTCCGCATTTCCCAGGAGGCTTTGATTACCTGGAAGAAGAAGGAGGCACGGGAAAAAACAGACTGAGATGTTTTCATATTCACATGACTTTTATGCCATATTGCATTTCATATTAACAGTCTGTACGTGTACTTTGTACCATACTAACTCCAGTTCCAATGACCAGCGGTACAGTGTATTTACATCTAGTTGTACTTCAATCTCCTCTCAGTTATTGTTTAATCCACAAATACCACTGACTGTAAAATGCATTTATTTTATTCTAGATCATCATTCCTGTTTTAATTTCATTATTACAAATGCAACTGATCTTCATGGAGTTTGTTATTGTATTTAAAGTGAGCTTTAACAGCAAACTCAAACATGGCCTGAGGACTAACAGTTAATTTGACATTTTTACTCATTTCAAATGGTTACATGGATGCTTACAAATAATGTTTATTTCCATTTAGAGTTTTCACCCTCAAGTCTTTAAGAGGGCTGTTAAATGTTCTCCCTTTCTCCCCCAGCCAGAGAGTCTCAGTGGAGAATCACCTGCACTTTGTCTTATTCAATGTGTCTGTGAATTATTCAGTGAAATTTCAGAGGCTGCCTCTGTAGTGCAGGAGTTGTATAGAAGTTGGGTATAAACACTAGCTGTATGTTTTATCTAATGGATGGATTTGTGAAGCTGATAAACCAAATAGAAACGATTGTTCTGTTGTTGTTTTCTCGTGATATTAAATGTAGCTAAATGTGATGCATGTGTAACTCAGGTATTGTTTGGATTATGGATATTTATTTACGTTTTAAAAATGTTTACTCTCATTTCTGTGACTATGAGTCAGAGATGCTTTATGGTAATTACTGGTCACTTGGCAGCACAACCTAAACTTGAAACTGCTGCGCTGGCATTGGCAAGCATTAGTCCTACTTAAGAGTCCATAAGCAAGAGTCCTTTCTTTGGTAAGTGTTTGGTTAATTTGCTTGAGTAAGAAACAGAAGCAAATACCTTTTCCACCATTCCTCTCCAAAGCTGTAGGAATTAGGGCTGCAACTTTTTTTGTAGTCAGGTTCTCTGCCAGTTATTTGCCCACTTGATTAATCATTTTGTCTATAAACTGAATGTCCACTCTAATTTTGCAGAGCCCAAACCGACATCTTCAGATGTTCTGTTTTATGCAACCAACAGCCCACAACCCCTATATATTTAATTTATGATCATAGAGCAAAATAAGAAAATCCATACACTGGAAAAGGTTACATCTGAGAGTGTTTGACAGTTTTGCTTGAAAAAATGATTGCAAAAATCTACCGATTATTAAAATATATTCGTTACCAATTAATTGTCTATCAAAGAAATAATCGATTAAATGACCGATCACTTCACGGGTATTTAAGATTTAATTATTTATGGTCTGACCATGGATAAATGATGAACTGGACTCTCCAGTTACTTCCAGTGGTACCTGCTGGGTTTTAACTATCCGCTTTTAGATTAGAAAACAGATTTACAATAAATGTTCCCTACAGTTTATTTCGTGAAACGGACACATACCATTACACTGGGACATTTAATTTTCCACACATTTTGGTTTTCCTGATGCCGATGATATATATCTAAAAACAACATTGATTTTCAAATCATATTGTTATTTTTATTTTTTTCTATAATGTATAACGACTCCAATAAAAAGACTATCATGTGTCGACTTTGACTTGAGTGTGAAACATTATCTCTGTGGTTCCGGACTTCAGCCTGCGGAGGGCACACAGTTCAGTGACCACAGCTCCGGTGATAAGCAGAAGAAGACGCTCGCAGTGCGGCAGTCGTCAAGCGGTGTCGGCGGTGGCAGAGTGGACACAGGGAGCAGTATGAGATGGTTAGCCGCGGAACCAGGAAACCAGGCTAGCTGTTAGCCACCGTCTAGCTGCTACCACTTTCTTCTTGTTGGGTTTAACCAGCCACCACTGGACAGGTATTTAACTCTTATTATGACTTCTTAAATCTCACAAACAACTCACACTCGGATTCTTGCTAACTGACTTAGCTAGACGACCAGCTAGCTAGCAAACCTCGCCAATGTAAGCTAACGTGGCTAACGAGGGATAGCCCATACTAGCGATTATATAGTTGTAAAATGAGCTAAATATAAGCTACTGTACTCGCTGCTATCGAAGTAGTGCCCAGGTGAGCCTGGTGGTTATCTTATTAACCCGACCCTGTGAAAGGGCGACTTCAGGCTAGCTAGTTGGGGAGCTGCACCTAGCGCGCCCAGGTGAGGATTAAACTCTGTGTCACTTCCTGAATTCCTGTGTTGAAAGAACAACATTTACATAGCAGCTTTTGCTTCCAACACCCAGACAACCGGTTGGTTTCTCAACAGTCACCTCTGTGTGATTGTATGAGACCAGCTAATAGTGACAGTAGGTAATTTTAGGTGAGCTGCTACTCTGATGGGTTCTTCCCCCACAGCAAATGATGGGTTCCCTGTTTGTAATATCTCCTGTGCAGACGGTAGGTCATTACTGCTGCGGTGATGATGGTGTTAATGTCCTAACTTTTTAACTGTTTCACAGCAGCTTGTTAACGCCTTGTTGTCTTCATGTGCTCTGCTCTCAGGTGTCTGGGCTGGCCAGAACTGTACTTTTGGTCAGCATCTACACTGTTTGGTCGTAAATGTGACAGACCACGACAACTCATCCAGTGTTACTATGGGTCAGGACAGGGGGAAGTATGACTTTTACATCGGTCTGGGATTGGCCATCAGCTCCAGCATCTTCATCGGAGGCAGTTTTATCCTCAAGAAGAAAGGACTTCTGAGGCTGGCGAGGAAGGGGTCGATGCGGGCAGGTATGGACCTTTTCTCAGCGTCTAATGCACATCTCAGCTAAGCTTACATCAAGGAACAAATTGTCCGACTTTGTCAGTTGAGTTTTGACACTCCCTGAGGTAGTTGTGTAATAATTGAAGCAAGTTAAGAAGTCAAAGCAGTGGGAACAGCCAATTACATACCTGAAGAGGATTTTCTCACATTTCAGGCTTGCCTGGTTCTACTCACCTATTTAGGGTGTGTGTTTGTTTGTGTGCATGTATGTAAGTCAACAGGACTCCCTTAGGAACCTAGTAATGATTAGCTTTTGTTTACAAGCAAGTCTTATTTAAATGAATGAATTTTCATGTTCTAAAATATTTATTTCTTCTGCTTTAGGCCAGGGTGGTCATGCATATCTGAAAGAATGGCTTTGGTGGGCTGGTTTATTATCAAGTAAGTGATGATACTCTGCAGTTAACAATGTAATTAGATACAAGCCTGTTTAGCACAGATCTACAACTGGATAAAAGTTGGTTGAAAACATATTTTATTCAGATTTGTAGGTTACATGTAAGTATTGTTCATTGAGAACCTTTTAATGACTGTTTCAGTGTGTAGAAGGTCCTCTGTATTTATTGGAATATGTCACTGACATGCAGTTGAAACCACTGTGCCCAACCTTGATTTCTCAACCAGCTTTAACCCAGTTTCAACTTAGACTGCCACTTCCCTGGAAATTACTAAACCAGTGCTGACATGCAAAGCTATCTTTGTAGTAAACCTCAGACTGTATTTCAGTGTCTACGTTAAATACAACGTACTCAGTCTTCATTGCAACATATTTATCCCTTTCATATTTAACTTGATGCATCTTAATCCTTTGCAGTGGGGGCTGGTGAAGCAGCCAACTTTGCAGCATATGCCTTTGCTCCTGCGACTCTGGTCACTCCACTGGGAGCTCTCAGTGTGCTTGTGAGGTACAGACAATTCACTGCATGACCTGCACAGTTAAACCTTGTCTAAAGTGACTTTTTATTATGTTTGTAAATGGATTCGTGGGGTTGAGTCACTGTGACTGATCGTAAATATCATTTTGCAGCGCCGTGCTGTCGTCATACTTCCTGACAGAGCGGCTGAACCTGCATGGAAAGCTCGGCTGCATGCTCAGCATCCTGGGCTCCACCACCATGGTGATTCACGCACCGCAGGAGGAAGAGATCAGCAGCCTCGAGCACATGGCCAGGAAGCTGGTTGACCCAGGTACAGAACTAGGGATGTCATGATACCAGAAATTTGGTAGTCAATAATAACACCAACACCTACATGCACACACCTCCATATAGTCAGTGTACAAGCAGTAGTTTAAATTGACTGACAAGGTGAGAGACCCATGGTGTGAAAATAAAATTAGAAAGTCTTTTATTTTGACAGACTGAGCAGTCATGACAGCAGCCTACTAACATTATGAGCACCCAACTCACATTACGAGCCGTCACGGTGTTAGCCTAAACTACATAAAGTTAGCCTCTGTGAACGTTGTATGTGAAGTGAAGTGATAACTTTATATTGACAACATGTTGTTAATATAAAGTTAACTCACTCACCCTGATTTCTGTGGACAGGTACAGAGGTCTGTCTTTCAGCTGCTTAGATAAGTTTAAGGTGTTTCCTGGCAGTGTTTGCATACGGGCTCACCCTGATGGTTTGCATCAAATTTAAAAATATCTCCATGCACTTGACTTGCTGTGTTTTTTTTGTTTGTTTTTTTTTCCTCCCCACAAGTAGCTGTGGAATTGTTGCTGCAGCCACACTTCCTGCTGCCATCCCACGAGTTGTTATTGTTAACTGTGCCAACGCCCTCTTCTCGAGTTTGATGTCAGATCAGGACACTTGTAGTGTTATTATACTGCCCTCGTCACTCCCAGAACAATCACTTCTCAAGTACCTGGAACATCTACAGTACCTTTGCCACCTACTGTTCTGTACTGACTCATTTTCAGAATTTGGTACCTAAGTATCTGTTCTCCTGACATCACTGTACAGAACAGATAGTGCTTCAGAGATCCTGTCCAAAAGTGTTTTCCTTTACCAAGATTTACCTCTTACCCCCACTTCAATGTAATAATATTAAAAGACTGAAGCAAAATACATGAAAATATAGCAGAGCCAGAATTTTGTTTCCTCAAGTAAAACAGATGTTTGGCATATGTTATTGTTATCCACATCAATGCTGCTCTTTTCCTCTCAGAATTATGCTTAATCTTGTTGAACTTGTTTAATTTCTTTTGATTCATATTAAATCCAACTTAACACCATTTCCCCCCTTTTTTTCCCCACTAGGGTTTTTTGTCTTTGCCACTCTGGTCATCATCGTGGCCCTCATCTTCATATTTGTGGTGGGGCCCCGCCATGGTCAGACCAATATCCTTGTGTACATCACCATCTGCTCAGTAATCGGGGCACTATCAGTGTCCTGTGTCAAAGGACTAGGCATTGCCATAAAGGAAGCAATCGCTGGGAAAAATGTTGTGAGAAACCCGCTGGCATGGTTCCTGCTTGTGGGTCTGGTGGCCTGTGTGAGCACCCAGATCAACTACTTGAACAAGGCGCTGGACATATTCAACACCTCCCTGGTGACTCCCATCTATTACGTGTTCTTCACCACATCTGTGCTCACCTGCTCTGCCATTCTCTTCAAGGAGTGGGAGCACATGGGCACAGACGACGTGATCGGCACCCTCAGTGGCTTCCTCACAATCATCGTGGGCATCTTCCTGCTCCACGCCTTCAAAGACATTACTGTCAGCTTGGCTACTCTCGCCGTGTCCATGAGGAAGGAAGAGCGGGCGTTTCCTGCAGCCAACGGCATGGCCTCCCACAGCACGTATGAAATGCTACACAACGAGTCCACTGAGGACATGGAGGACAGAGAAATGGGCTTGCCTTTTGATAGCATCTCTAGAAGGAACGGGGCAATGACTTCCTCGTTGGATCATTAAGGAACTTTTTTGGGGGTTTTTTTCCCAGCCCCCTACTGACTGACCAACCATGGCATTGTTGTGTTTTATGAGAACAATAAGACAATCAGCTGTATGGGGAAAAGTGACTTGGACAGACCAGTGGATTGTATTCAATGCTTTAATTTGCCTTACTTTTCTCAGAATATGACCTGCTCATATTCAGTTACAGTTCACACTTAATTTCATTCCTCTGTAGCGCTGTAAAGTTTTTTAAGAAAAGTTTTGTTATATGTACACACATATTCATGTAATGACTTACTTTCTATAAATCAGAAAGTTTTACTATCTTCTATATGAGGTCCTGCTGACAGTGACTGCAGTTAGGAGGACATTCACTATGATTTAAGTTTGTGATACTTGAAGGTAACAGTTTTTGTTGGGGGGTCATTCCGAACTTTTTTTTGTAGTGTTTACATGAAAAGCTCTCGAGACAAACCAACAGATTTGTTACATATTTATTGAATTAAAATGATTAAAACATTTGAAACACAAGGCACAATGAATAAATGCTTGAAGTGAGTATGAGTTACTTTTCAATTTCCTTTAAACACTTTAGCATGCATGTTCAACAGAATAGAAAATACAAATTTACTTTCACCCCATTTAAAATAGGTTACTGTTCACCCTTAATAAGCCACCACTGCAAACCCTTAAATATTTACCTGATAAAACTAATTTCCCTTCCCTGATCTATAGCTTTCTGCAAGTATAAAACAAAGGATAGCTCATCCATAAAAGGGGAAATATCTATCATTTCTGATAAGGCACAAGTGAATACAAAAAAAAAAGAATAATTCTGACAAAAAATGTGGCCCAACTTTCTTACATTTAATGGTCCTTTGCTACTGAAGACCTAAAGTAAATAAGGAGGAATATTTCTAGTTGGTCTGGTAATGCTGACAGTGTTTGGAACTTCATGCTGGTCCAGAGTATCAGCAGCAGCAGCACCTTAGCTGCTGGCAAGCGACTGGTGTATTGGTGGTTGGAAGCATCGGACGTGTTCCACCGGCATGTTCTCTCCATCCCCAGACTTCATGTACTTGTTCAGGATGGCAAATATCTCGTTGTTGAGGACTTGGAATTTGCGGATTCTGTCAACCATTTTCTTCAGTGGCTAAAGAGAAGCAGAAAACATGAATACACTCAGTATGCTGTGATGAAAGAGAAAGATTTTTCTACCTATTCAATCTCTGTAATGTTTAGGGAAATGATCAGTTTTGAAGAAAGTTTTCCTCCAGGGGCCAGTCAGTGCTTAGTTTTGATTCTGGGCAGAAAAGGAATATTTCTAATATTTCTAAAATGCACATATTCACTTTCTTCCTGCGAGTTGGATGAGAGAATTAATACCACTCATGTTTAGCTGTTTAATATAAAGCTAAACCAAAAACGGGAAACTGACACCTGGCTGTCTCCAGGTAACAAAGTGTCCTCCAGCTTTTGTAAAACTCACTAATTAACACATTATATCTCATTTGTCTCATCAGTTTAAAACTTTGGGGATATATAGATATCTATATCTATATCTATATATCTATCTGTGTGTGTGTGTGTGTGTGTGTGTGTGTGTGTGTGTAATTTAATCCCCTTGTGATTTTACAAGGGGGTTATATTATACATATATTGGCTCCATAGTTTGATATAAAGCATGTTGAAATATTCCTTTATCTATTTCACCCGTGGTTTGCTTTGTTGAGGTTCCCACACCTTTTAAACATCAAATTTAAAGACTTTTCAAAACCTTCAAATCATGGAACCAACACAGCATAGTATGAGACAAAAATCAAGGTCAACTGCTGTTACATCAATTTCATAAAGAGAAGAGCTCAGTTAAAAAGAGGAAGAGGCTTGAATGTGTGCACACTTGTCAACTGGCCTGTTCCAGTGATGATGGATAAAGTCTGTTGCACACATGCAGACGGCAGCACTTGGCCTACGTACTACAGAATATAGAAACTATAGCACTTTCAATGACCTGTGTCTACTTAATTTTAAAAACTCTGAAGGTTTTCTTTTTCTCAAATATACAAACTTTCATGGATTTCAAGGTCCTGTGGTAACCCTGTTCATGTTTAGTTGATGGCTGTTTTTCACAGCCCGTCCTGCCAGTGTACTTGATATTAGGGGATTATTCCTCCAGTTGCACTTGACAAGGTGACAGAGTCAGTAAAAACAGAAACCCCTGGCACATCTCTGAGAATAAATCAGTCTACAAATGAAATACTTGTGTTAAAGAATCATAATGTCATTATTGTAGAATGGTATTTCTGTGTGTTTCAATCTCCTATCCCCATTTTTAATGGTAAAATACAAAAAAGTTACTGAAATATGATATTGCTGACAATTATATGACTGCTGGTCCATGTCAAGCCTGTCATGTGATGAAGTGCCATTTCATGGCTGTCAATGTGCGAACACTCATCTCTCCAACTCACCACACTCTTGATGACCTCATCCTTGCCGTCGTGTTTCTGCACCTTGAGGAGGTGGTAGCTGAAGTCAAGGATGTCAAAGCGTCTCTGCTGTCCTAGCAGGGCGATGATCATGCAGCCTGCCCAGTGGAGGCCGTCTCCAAAGCACTGCCTGGAAAACAGGAACGGGGCGTTAATAAAGATGTGATGCTTAAAATCATATGTGCCGCAAGGGTGTGATACAGATGTGTGCACTGCTGCACTCACTCTACTGTGAACTCATGGGCTCCCACAGGGATGCAGTACACAAACTGCATGGCACTCCAGAGACGGTGGAACTCCACGCACTCATCCACGTGCATCACACCGTTACTGGGCAACGGTCCGCGCCAGATGGGGTCATCCAGGAAGCCTCGCACACGTGTGAGGATGACTTCGAACATGGACAGACCACAGCACAGCCTCTCTTTGGTCAGGAGGTCGCCCTCGCGAGCGATGGCTATTTGCTGAAAGAGAAGTGAAGCGGGAGACGTTGGATGATTGACATCACAACAACACCGAAGGCTGTCATGTTCGACAGATCAGCATCTCAGTGATCACAGCTTCCTGTCCTGCCATTTTTGGACTGGCTGTACCTGTGGGGTGCCAAGGCGCTCTATCAGTGGAACCATATGCAGTGCCGTGTATTTGGCCTCTAAGCGCTTCATCTTGGCATCCAGACGTTCCCCCTCTGCACAGTGAGGAGAAGAAAAGCATGGCAGATAAGTCCTGTGATATCCTGTATTTTTTATTTTATTTTAAACAAATCCCACAAAAAGACAAAAAACCAATGATCAACTGATCCAACAAACTATTATTGTCTGGGTAAACATTCACTTGTTTACTACTACTAGAATCAGTAAATTGGGATTTCAGACATTTAATGAATCCACCATTTTCAGTTGCTAGTACTCCTGATCAGAGCTGCTTGTCAGATGGTCTAACAGCTTCAAAATCCCCACCTCCCACACATTAATAACATCGTAACTGGGAGGACCCATGCCCAACAATTTCTTTAACTTTCCAAAACCCACCCCACCATCACCCCCACCCTTTCCCTCGGCCTCCAAATGCAGCCATTCTGAGCAGGTATAAATACTTTTGCCTTCTGATGGACGTCATACAAACTAGTTCAGTAACACCAGCCTTATTCTTCAGCTCAACACACCAGAAATTCCACTTGTAAATAAACTAAACTGCATGTTTTTTCTTGTGTTTACCTTTGACATGGACTCTGGGAAGAATGTTTTGGAAAGGTGCAGCATGCAGCAAATCACAGACTTCTTCTTGTGACTGGAACCAAGATACAACAGAAGTCAAAACACTTGCATGAATGTATAACATTGTGAAAACACACTTGAAGTGCATCCTAAATAAGCAAAACAGAAAAAAAAAAATTCCTGATCATGCAGGGTTCATACCAGACTCTGCTCGCTCAGCAGACAGAACAGCATGGCGTTCCCCACTTCCCTCAGGTTCTGGAAACACACCGTCTTGAGCTCAGCGTACTCGACGATGTCCTTCAGCTGGTGGTGAAAGAACTCCAGGATACCTGAAAAAAACAAAACAAAACCTAATTATCCCACCTTATTACATATCCACCCATCACAGCAGTAGCTACACATAATAAGCACATGCTGCCAGCCATATGCACTGCTGGTGTGACAGCGCGGCTGGTTTCCTCAGACATAGACGTCTCTGAAATGTGGTCACTCAGGCCCTGCTCACACGTGGCTGAGGACACATTGAGAACCAATCACTCAGACCACATTCAGAGATGGTCTGAGCCACATGTGGCCACATTCTTTTAGCCATTTAGCCACTGAAGGACCGCCTCCTCTACTGACGTCCTCAGCCACAGTCTAATTAGTCCCAACACAGTTTCATAAAGAAGCCGAAAATAGCTGACACTTCTCAGTGTTTTGCATACATTGATTTGTGCTGGCTCACCACAATATTAACATTGACTGTTACATATTGA